>NW_027491356.1:0-600000 GCF_021521415.1 Bidens hawaiensis | reverse complement strand
GCATGTGATGCCTGAGCATATGTGATGCATGAGCATATGTGGTGCCTGAGCATGTGATGCCTGAGCATATGTGGTGCCTGAGCATGTGATGCATGAGCATATGTGATATGCGCGAGCATATGTTATATGCGCCATGCGCATAGGTTCTGGCTTTGTGCCTTCATAATGTCTTGATTTCAAGTCACTTGTCTGTATCTTGTGGGTTGACCCGCCTCGCTCGGTGTTGAGGCGGGTACATACCTCTTCAAGCCCCCCAGTCTAATGTGTGTCTTGTCTCGCGCGAGCGAGGTAAGATAGATATTAGACTTAATGGTTTGCTCTTTTAGTAGGGGTTTGTCTTTTTCTTCTTATTATTCATCGTTGCGCGAAATTTTATCCTTTTGTTTGAAAACGAATCGTCCCTATACGTGGTTGGTTGTTGCTGACATGCGTCAGTGATGGAGACGTGTCAGACCTTTCGTGTGCTCGAGGTGCTACAGTTGCCTTTCGTGTCCCCTCAAATAGTGTCAGGGACACGTGTCGCGCTCGCGTTGGTCTGTTGGTGCGAGTGGTGGCGCGTGAACTCTGGCAGCAGCTGTACAGTTTCTTTTCGTGTCCCCTCACACAGTGTCATGTACACGTGTCGCGCTCCCGTTGGCTTACACCTGCGAGTGGGGGCGCGTGAAGTCCGATCAGCACCAATTCTTCTCTCTCCTGGACCTATAAAAGCCAGCCCTTTGAGTTTTTTATCCTTCATCTTCTTGTTTATTATTCAGAGCTCTTTTCTTTCTTTCTTTGTCTTCTGATTACCTTTGTTCTGCTTCCAGGTCTCTGTTCTTCAGATCATCCTTTGTTCGTTGTCACAGTTGTATGTCTGATAGCTCAGACAACACAATCTCCCCCATCCATTGCCGTAGAAAATCGTTAGTAATGTCTACATTGAAGAAGACCGGCAAGGGGAAGAAGGCTGCTGAGGTCTCATCGGAGGAGGTAGGGAGGACCAAGGCCGTGAAGAGGTGGAATGAAATCCCTTGCAAACTGAGGCAGGCTGATCTTGACAGCCTTATCGCCTCTCAGGGTTTTCTTCCTGTGTTTGGCTGCATGTTGCCTGGGGCCGCGCAAACGGCGGCGGACCCGCCTACCGGCTATATATCCCTTTATAGCCATTTTTTCACCCACTGCAACCTTCGTCTCCCGATGACAAGGTTTGTGGGTGCACTGCTTAAGTTTTATGGGATTCATATATCCCAAGTCCATCCGTTTGGACTTGTGCGCATGACTCACTTTGAGTTCATGTGCAAATCCCAGCGCGAGGAGCCCACCCCTCGGCGCTTTCAGTTTTTTTATAAGCCCAAGATCCAAGATTCTTGGTTCTCCTTTATTCCTCGCAGTCAGAAGGTCAAGTGCTCCACTGTTTCATTCAAGAGCCTTCATGACTGGTCTGAGAGGTTTTTTTACATCAGGGCTGGTGTGATCCCCATCCGTATGACCATGCGCGCGATATCTTCTGCGCCTGCGGATGTGGGTGTCCTCAAGAACCCAACTGGCGCCTGGGTTAATAAGCTGACCGCTGAACCATCCCCCGCCAAGAACATTTGTGAGGAGGCGCTGGTGGGGGTTGGTATGAGCAGGAGGTGGGCGGACAGCGCGACTGAGCCCGTTATCCAAGTCGACGGCTTGTGTAAGTTTATCTCATTGCTTTACTTCTGCGCGAATATAATTCCTTTTGCTGATATCATTCGACTTGTTTTGTGCAGTCACCAAGGAGTATATCCACGCCGCATATGATGAGCATATGGAGGGTGGCTCCGTCGCGCTCGGCGCTGGGGAGGTTGGTTTCCCCGATCGCTTCGATGACATGTTCATCCCTGTTGATCTGGGATTTGTCTTCGACAGCGATGCGCCTGGTAAGTTTTTGTATTTATGCATTTTCCTTTATAATACCAAATTTTGCTAACACTTCTGTTGCGTGTATTGTAGATGCGCTCGAAAACTACGAGCTGGAGCTCGCGGAAGAGGAGGAGGAGGAGGCGCCCCAACTAAAGCGTAAAGCTAAGGGGAAAACTGGCGCGGGGGCCAGTAAGAAACAGAAGAAAGATGTTGCCCCTGTTGTTCAGGATCCTCCTGCTCAGGCGGGGGAATTTGGGAAAACCCAGGAGTTTACCACCAAGGTTTCCTTGTCTTCCCTGCCTCAAAAAGTGGGCAGACCTCCTGTCCACCTGAGGTATGGTGCCACTACCTCCTCCCTTCGCGCGGCGGAAAAGGGAAGCGGTGTTGTGCCTTCGACAGGTATACTTTGCTTATCCTTTGCTTATCTTTTATGGTTCTATGAGCGTGATTCTGATAGAATTACTAATGAATCTTTGCTCACTCAAATGATTGTAGAGCCGGCGACAGCGCAACAAGATGCCGAGGTTGCGCCGGAGGTCGCTTCGAAGTCCCCTGTTTTACCCTCAAAGAAGGGTAAAATGGACTTCATGGCGATGTTTGCTTCGCGAATGGAGTTGCGCCAAGGTACGTATTGCGCTCTTATTTTCTGACTTTCTTTTAGATCAAGTCATGAACCATTTCTTTTTGTTGATTTTTTCATAGAAGCCGTAGCTGGCGTACAAGCTTCTGGCGGCACTCCTGGCGCCGGTGCCAGCGCCGTTGGCTCTGCTCCTGCTCCTGCAAGCGATGAATCTCCCCTCATTGGGATTACTAAGGAGGAGGAGGCCGTTTTGCGCGCCGACCTGGCGGCGTCGAGACCTCCCTCACCTCCTCCTGCGCACAGCCCTCCTTGCGAGACCGATTTTGATTCTAGGTCGCAGGAGAAGAGGCCTATTTCAGAGGAGGATGAGGAGTTTGAAGTTGAAGACTCCGATGGCGCCCGCGCCAGCCCTGCAGCGCCACGAGGTTTCGCGGCGGAGCCTTCTCGTGGGGCTGGCGCTGACTTTTCTGCTTCATCCCCGCAGGTATAGGTTATTTTTTGTTCCGCTGCGCGGACTTCCATCTTAGTGTTTTGATAACTTAGATAATTACTTTGCTTTTGCAGGAAGCCGATCACATTTACCGCCCGAGATGGAATATAACTGAAGACAGCACATTTCAGTCCATGGGTGTGTGTGCGGAATTCTGGGCTCATGCTGTGCCTCCATCTGAAAGGAGGTTCCAGGAGGACCGCGCTCGCGACGACTTGCTCAACGATCATATGTTTGCTGGGTCGGCTTTCTTTGCTGCCTCCCAAGAGCTTCGCTATGATTACGTAAAAGTACGTGATGCTCTTGCGGAAGCCGAGCAAGAGGCTAAGGTGTCTGCTTGGCATCTTTCTGATGCTCGAGAGAGAGCTGAGAAGCTCCAAGCAGAGCTCAGTGAGAACAGAGCAAGTGCCAACAGCGCCTTCGTGAAGCGCGGGCATGAGCTTCAGGCTGCGCGGGAGAAGCTACAAGCGGCGGAGGCGGACGCGGCCAAGTACGCGCGCAGAGCGCGCGACTTGGAGCTGGAGGCGGAGGCGCGTGACCAAGCTCTTGTCCAGTCTATAACTGAAAAATCATCACTGGAGAGTGAGGTTGCGCGCCTGAAGAAGGAGCTGGCGGCCGCGTAGGCCGATAAAGATGAAGCCTTGGCGACGGCAGCGTCTAGCCAGGAAGCACTTGATGCTGCGCGGGCGGAAAAAGAAGAAACCTTGGCGGCAGCAGCGTCCGACAAAGAGGAGCTGAAAAAGACTAAGGAAACTGTTGAGTTATTAAACTCTCA
The DNA here is from genome assembly GCF_021521415.1 of Bidens hawaiensis. Lineage (NCBI taxonomy): Eukaryota > Viridiplantae > Streptophyta > Magnoliopsida > Asterales > Asteraceae > Bidens > Bidens hawaiensis. Next base: position 596,286 of record NW_027491356.1, on the reverse strand, counting down.
GGTTCCTGCCCTCGAGACGTCTGTTGCTGGCCTCGCGCAGGATCGCCAATGGCTAATCTCACAGGGCATGACTCGTTGCGCTTTCGCGATGAAATACTCAGACGAGTTTCAGGCCCTTGTGATGGACTGCAACGCTGCCGCGCGCTTGGTGGGTCGAGCTGAAGGGTTTACGGATGGCTATGAATATGGCATGTTGAAGAAGAACCCATCCGAGTACCCTTATCAGAGCGACGTTGCCTGCGCGGACATGGCCGCGATGGGGGAGAAGTATATGAATACTCCCATTCCCATCCTTGCGCAGGTATTTTAACCTTAATGAGATTACTTTGATTTATTTTCCAAGTATTTTTGTACTCATATTTTTGGTTATGATTTGCAGATATCCGCGCTTGCTGACCAGCCCGACCTCGGCGCGCTAAAGAAATTGCTTGACGAGTGCGAAGGGGCTGGTGGCGGCGATGATGGCGCGGGGGATACTGCTCCTGCTAGCGGCTCTGGCGTGGCCAAAGGATCCGCTCCTGACACTGTTGTGCTAGAAGACTCCATTCAAGATGAACAACTTGACTATGGTCAGTTTGGAGATGACGAGGAGCAGGCTGCGCCAGATGCTGAGGGCGATGATGAGGATTATGAAGAGGCTGACGTCGACGTGGAGACTTGAGAAGCCCTTCATGTTTTTTATTTTTATTTGTAATTTGTATCTCATCATCTTGTAAACTTGTAAATTTCAATGCTTTTGAATGAAATTCTGTTTTTCCCTTCTTCGCATCTTGCGCATTCCCCATTCATCTCTTTATATTGAATGTTTGCTTGTTGAATATAAGATATGCTTGCACGTTGGAATAAGAACAAGGTTGTAAGGAATTTATTATACTTAACCCTTGTCATATTGTAAGTGATTTTGCCATATCTTGATTATGTTGACACGTGTCTTGGCGTTTTCATTATTCCTCTTTTGCGCGACGTTATCGCGCATGGAATTATGAGTTTTTTAGCCTTTACGTGTCAATATGTGTTACTCAGATATCCATTACAATTTCATGCGCGACCTCGACCTGAGACCTTAACAACTATGTTTTGGCATTCGCTTTGCCTTAGTTGTGCTTAGGTATTTTTATGGTCAGTCTGCGCAGCATGTAGGATGGATGTTGTGAGTGATTTGAGCTAAGGCTCACATTATTGGGCTAAGGCCCTGACGTTTTAGAGTTAAGACTCGTTAACGCGTTTGAGCTTGAAGCTCGCGCATGTATGTTTTACTTCGTTTTATTTCGTTTTGATGTCAATACCATGTTGTCATATTGCTCAAAATTAATAAAGGGAAGTGTGAACATGTATGCAAAAGGTAATAGAATCCACATTAAGAGAAGATAGCGCGTATCATTATTCATAATGGCTTAAAAAGCCTTGATTACAAACTTGACATTTTTACATGAAACATTTTCTAAGCTGTGCCGCGTTCCATGCGCGCGGGATCTTCTTTCCATTCAAATCTTTTAAGGCGTATGCGCCTTTTCCCAATTCTTCCAAGACTTGATAAGGTCCCTCCCAATTGGGGGACATTTTTCCCGGGGGTATCGCGCGGCTAGCTTCATTGTTTCGAAGGACAAAATCATTTTTCTTGAAGTGGCATTCTTTCACGCGCTGGTTGTAATATTTTTCCAGTTTTTTCTTGTATTTGGCTTCACTGATGATAGCCGCCTCTCTGCGCCCTTCAAGTAAGTTGAGATCCAACCTCCTTTCGCGCTCGTTATCAATCTTGTTCATCATGAGCACTCTATGGGATGGGCATCCAATTTCTGCTGGAATCATTGCCTCCGTTCCATAGGTTAGGCTGAACGGGGATTCGCCATTGCTGGTTTTGCTTAATGTCCTGTGTGCCCACAGGACATTAGGTAGCTCTTCGACCCAAGAATGGGATTCTCCCTCCAACCTTTTCTTCAGCCCATTTAACAAGCTTTGGTTCGCGCGTTCCACTTGGCCATTCCCCTGGGGGTGATAAACTGAAATGAAAATTTGGTTGATGCGCAATTCCTTGAGCCAGCAGGATATCTTCTTGTCAGTGAATTGCTTGCCATTATCGCTCACAATTTCCATGGGCAAACCAAAACGGCATATGATGTGGCTCCATATAAACTGCTTCATCGCTTCGGCTGTGATTTTTGCTAGTGGCTTGGCTTCAACCCATTTTGTGAAATAGTCTACTGCCACTACCAAAAATTTTACTCGCCCTTGCGCTTGTGGAAGGGGACCCACAATGTCGATTGCCCATTTGTGGAAAGGCCATGCAGAGGTCACTGGAATCAAGTTGTTCTTTGGCCGCATGGTGTTTGGCGCATAGCTCTGACATGCTTTGCATTTTTGGATCTCCTTTAGAGCGTCCAAGTACATGCCTGGCCAATAGTAACCTGCGCTCATTGCCTTGGCAACCACCATGCGCGGGCCAGCATGTATTCCACAGATTCCTTCGTGTATCTCTCTGATCACATAGCTTGCTTCCTCAGCATCTAGGCATTTCATGAGCGGCCCAAGATAAGAGCGTCGATATAATGTACCATCAAGCAGTTCATAATTCTGCGATTTGTGTCTTATCTTCCTCGCCTGTGCGCGATCGTCTGGTACTCTTCCCTCCTTCAAGAATTCCATTATTGGAGTTATCCATGATGAAGGAGTTGTATGAGTTACAAGGACAGACTTCGCTACCACCGACGGGTTGCTCATTACTTCTACCCTGACATCTTTGCCAAAGTGGTCGAAGCTGGTTGACGCCATCTTGCTCAGCGCGTCAGCAGATTTGTTTTCACTGCGCGGAATATGAATGATTCTGAAGCAGTCAAACTGCTCGATGAGCTTTTTCGCCTGCTCTAGATATAGAGGCATGGTGTTCTCCTTGGCATCATAAAGGCCATTGACCTGTGCTGCTACCAAGTATGAATCAACATGGGCCTCCAGCTTTTTAACTCCGAATTTGTGCGCGATGCGCAGGCCAGCCAGCAGGGCTTCATACTCAGCCTCATTGTTGGTGCTCTTGAAGTCCAACCTGATGGCGTAAGTATATTCATGATTCTCTAGATCCACCAGCTTGAGACCTGCGCCTGACCCTTCGTTGTTTGAAGCTCCGTCAGTGAACAATCTCCAAACATTTTCTTCATTATTGGCTCGCGGAGGGTCTACCTCGCGCTGAGCCTCTTCAACTCTTCCTTCGGGGACTTCTGCGATGAAATCAGCCAAGACTTGTCCCTTTATTGCTGGACGGGGCTTATAGGCGATCGTGTGTTCACCAAATTCCAGCGCCCACTTTGTCAGCCTTCCTGAGAGCGCGGGACGCCGCAAGACTTGCTGGATGTTGTAACCAGTCAGAACTTCAATGGGATGACCATTGAAATATCTATGAAGCTTGCGCGACGCGTGTGTTAGTGATAAAACTAACTTTTCCATGATGGAATAGCGCGTCTCAGGATCTGTCAGCACCCGACTCACATAGTATATTGGCGTTTGGATTCCCTTTCGATCCACCAACAATACTGCGCCAATGGCGCGCTCTCCTGCTGATAGGTACAATGTCAAAGTTTCTCCAGGAAGTGGAGCTGTGAGCGCGGGCAGATTTATCAAACATTCTTTAATCTCACTGAAAGCTTGCTCGGCCTCAGGAGTCCATTTGAACTGGCTTTTCTTTAAGCAGTTTCTCAATGTATTGACAAATGAGGTAGATTTGCTTGCATGGTTCGCTAGGAACCTGTTGATTGATACCAATCTACCATTCAGCTTCTGAACTTCTTTCATGGTGGATGGCGAGGGCATGTCAAGGATGGCCTCCACCTTCTCAGGGTTCACCTTGAAACCATCCTTGGTGACCATTACACCTAGAAATTTTCCCTCTAGTACGCCGAAAGTGCATTTGCTCGGATTAAGCTTCATGTTAACTTCCTTTAGGCGCCCAAGGGTTTCCTCGATGTCTTTGAGCATCTGTTTTTCCTCCCTGCTTTTGATCACCAAATCATCCACATAGACTTCTAGGTTTCTTCCAATTTGTTCGTTGAAAACGGCATCCATAAGTCTTTGGTAGGTGGCGCCCGCATTCTTCAAACCAAAGGGAATTTTTGTGTAACAAAAAACACCCTTGTCTGTTCTGAATGCGGTCTTGTCCTCATCTTGTGGTGCCATTTGAATCTGGTGATAGCCCTTGTAGGCATCCAGAAAACATTTTAGCTTGAATGGCGCCACGGAGTCCACCTTTGCATCGATGTTTGGTAGGGGGTAACAATCCTTTGGGCACGCTTTGTTGAGGTCCTTGAAGTCAATGCACATCCTCCACGACCCGTTACTTTTCTTTACCATCACAGGATTGGCTACCCACGTCTGGTATCGTGTCGGGCGGATGATGTTTGCGCGCAGTAGATCCTCAACCTGCTCATTCATGGCCCTCGCTTTCTCATCCCCCATGACTCTCTTCTTTTGAGCAATTGGCTCTACATGACTCTCTTCTTTTGAGCAATTGGCTCTACAGACTTGAACGTGTTGAGAGAATGTTGTGCCAGGTCTCGCGGAACCCCAGTCATATCAGAGTGTTGCCACGCGAAGACCGACATATATGCTGTGAGCAATCTTTTCATTCTCACCCTCGTGTCGTCTGATATCGTTGCGCCAATTGTGATCTTCTGCTCCGGGAATTTTGGGTTGAGAATCCATTCCTCTGGCACGTTGTCTGCCATTGGAAGTTTCATTCTCCCCTCCCGCGGAGTACTTGTCACTGCACACAAATGATCCCGGTATACAAAAGTTACACCTGTTGGTGTTGGGAACCCCAACGCGCCGTGCGCTGGCGACGGTATGGCGTTGAATTGGGCAATCGTTCCCCTACCCAAGATCATATTGTGGCAAGAAGTGGTGGGCAAGACCAAGAAGTTAACAACTTCGGCTCGCTTGTGTTTCTCATCCCCCATGGTTAGTTCAAATTGTATTTGACCTAGGGGATGAATGATTTCATTTGAAACACCAGAGATTGGTGCATTCACAATTTCAAGCCTTGCTTGGTCTGCCGGATCCAGTTTTCTGAAACATTGCTCATACATGATGTCTGATTCGCTGCCAGTGTCCACCAGGACTTTTGACACTTCATAATGAGCAATGTGTGTAGTGATAACAAGAGGACTGCTGATAGAAGGGCCTCCCCTGATTCTTGGGAAGATTACTTGTTGCTCGCGCCAGTCTCCTTGGATTTGCGCGCTTCTCTTTCTTGATCTTTGCCCTTGATTTCCCCCCTCGGCTACACAGATTCTTTTGTACCTTTTGCTGGCAGAGGCTCCTTCTGGTTGTTCATTTTCTGGCCTTGAGTTTTTCACCAGGTGAGCCAGCTTGCCTGATTTCACATCCTTTTCAATTGCATCCTTCAAGTGGTGGCATGCATCGGTGTTGTGTCCTGTGGACTTGTGAAACTCACAGTACTTGCCACTGTCTGATGGTCCCTTGTAGTGTAGTGGCTTGGGGCTTTTGAATTGGACATTCTCAGTGCTTAACACCTGTGAAGGCGTTTTAGTGAGGGGAGTCCATATTCTTGGCAGAGGTCTGTTAGGATCTCTGCCGCCTTCCCTCTTGTCACCCTCCCCGCGATTACGAACATCTTTTTGGGGCTGGGGTGAGCTTGGTTGCGCCTGCTTTTCTGCGGAAGAAAAACTGGTTGGTTGCAACCTGGACCATACAGAGTTCTGTTTGCCCCTTTTTTCTTTGCTGCGCGGTGACTCAGCTTGATGCGCTCTTTCTCTTGCCCTATCTTGGGCAATTTGTTTTTCATTTCTCGCGAAAACTCGCGATGCTTCCATTAACTTGGCCCACGTGGTGGGCATGCCATCTCTGCTTACGAGAGCTCGGCGGAGTTGATCACTGCGCGCGCCTTGTATAAAGGCCACGCGCAATAGTTGCTCAGTGATACCTCCGATTGCCAGAGACTCCTGATTGAAACGAGTGATGTAGTCTTCAATCATTTCATCATTCCTGCGCACGCAGTGCATGATGTCATCAGGGTCGCGCGTGTGTCTGCGCTGCTGTACGAAGTGGGCTTGGAACTTTTCCAATAGTTCCTCGAACCCATCAATTTGCCCAGTCGTCAAGCTCTCGAACCAGACACGCGCCGCGCCCGTGAGGCAGCGAGCAAACATGTGACACCATGTTGGCATCGTCCAGCTCTCTAGGTTTCCCGTGTTGTAAAAACCTTGCAAGAAATCGTCTGGATCTGTTGTGCCGTCATATTTGCCCAAACCACTTGGCATCTTGGTTTTGTGCTGGATGGGAGCCTTCGCGATGCGCTCAGTGAACTTTGAATGTTTCACCAAGATGGCTGGTCTGTACGGTGTGGTTACGTCCACTTGCCCTCTAACTGGTGGAAGGCGCCATCCACTGAGTACGGTATTTGCAGATCCAGATCGGCTCTGGCTCCAGGCGCCATGTTCACGTGCGCGCGGAGCTATGAGCCTCCTGCATGAGTATCTCGCGTCTTCCTCATGCTGTGCACTTCTTCATCACTGAACTCAGTGTGTGCAGTGTGAACAGAATGTCCTTCTTCCGGCGCGCGCGCCCTTTTTGTTCCATGAACAGTTTGCTTATCAAACGCTTGCCTTTGTGTTAAGTCGGCTAACTTTTTCTGTTTGACCATCTCATTATACTTGTCCATTAGACGCCGCTGCTCGTTTATGAGCCATTCTTTAGGGTCATTTGTTTCATCTTCTGGACCCATTGGTCCTTTTTGTTTCGCGCCGGCAAGATTTTGTAACGTGAGATCGTCTGGAGGAGTTTCAGTCTGGCCATGAGGAGTTGCGATGAAGGGACGGTTACTGGTGGTGCGCGTAGAATCACGCGGCACCCTCAGAAACTGCTGTCCCTCATTAACATCCTCACGTTCAATATCCTCCAGAACTTGATCGACGTTACGAGCACCAGAAACCATGGTGAAAATTTGTTTTTTTTTTTTATAGATCTGATGAGATCTTGTTGCCGTTGTAACAGTGGATGGCGCCAATGAAGAAACGTGGATCGACTCACTGGTAGACGATCTACTTTCCTCGGGTATGATTATACTATTTCACCGATGGTTTTCTTGGATCTGGGTTCTTCCACCTACAAAATGAACAGCACCGTCAACTTACCCCTCAGAAAGGGACAGAGGGGTCCTCTTTGGGGTAACCCTCCGGTGTGAGAGTAAGTATTTGTGGGAGAAGATAATAATATCAGAGTAAGGAAATCTGGAGAGTATTGCTTAATAGCTGAATACTCTGTAATTGGATGTGATTATGTGTTACTGGCTGTAACTGTCTGATTGAATGTAATTGAATATGATTCAATGTGTCTCCTTGTGGAGTTGATGCTGTATTTATAGTGCTAGGGTTTCCACTGATTGAGCTCAGCCTTGTTGGCCTCCTCCAATTGATTTGTGCCACGTGTCCTTGGGGACACCTGGTGCTTTTTCATTGGTTATAATCACGTGGTAGCACATGGGTTATGCTGAGTTGTCCACCTTTCATTTGGCAGATGTCAACATCAGCATATTCTTATTCCTTAAAAAGATACCTTCTGGAAGGTTGTCTGACGTGCACAATCAAGGTTGCCCTAATCCTGATTTGGATAAGGACGAGGTTGATTAGGTGCATGTGTGATATGCGCCTATCCTGAGGATGCGCGAGGTCTTCTCTTTATTCTCACGCGCAGATGTTTCATGCGCAGATGTGATATGTACAAGCATGTGATATGCGCCACGCGCGGATGCGCCACGCGCAGGTGTGATATGCGTGAGCATGTGATACGCGTGAGCATATGTGATGCGTGAGCATATGTGATGCCTGAGCATGTGATGCCTGAGCATATGTGATGCATGAGCATATGTGGTGCCTGAGCATGTGATGCCTGAGCATATGTGGTGCCTGAGCATGTGATGCATGAGCATATGTGATATGCGCGAGCATATGTTATATGCGCCATGCGCATAGGTTCTGGCTTTGTGCCTTCATAATGTATTGATTTCAACTCACTTGTCTGTATCTTGTGGGTTGACCCGCCTCGCTCGGTGTTGAGGCGGGTACATACCTCTTCAACTATTAATAGTGTTACGAGCTTATGAGTGATCTCTACGTTGCACCCGGGCGTATTCCGCTTAAAGCTGGGGTGTTACACTAGTTTCTGCTAAGGTTCACCCATATGGGTCATATGAGTTCTATACGGGTTATACGATCAGCCTAGAGACATCTACAAGTTGTTAACACGTTTCAGACTTGGATTCCTCCACTTTTACCAAGCCTACACATTTCAGACTTGGATTCCTTCAGAGTGGATGAGTTTTGCATATTGATGAACTTTTGTGACTTCGGTTTCTACCGCACAACATCCATGATCAAACTTACGAGGAGTGATTAAAGCTTTTCGTGTTCTTGAGCAATTTGGGGTTACATCTAGTAGGGATTTCAAATTAGCCTACTAATTAAGATCCGTTCATAAGCCATGTGGGTAATAAGTTCTACGAATTTAAGGTTAATTTACACGTTTTATGGGTGATTAAGGTGCAAGCGAGAAGAAATAAAACATTATTGTTCTTATCAAAGGTGTCGACAACATTCTAACATATCAGTTAATGACTTTCTACATTGGTTATCTTCCACTTCTTTCACTCCAACAAGACTAAACTATTAGATGCCCACATATCTCATTGTATTTTGGTATCTTTGGTGTTCAAGAAACGATATGCTTTTCAATGGCAAGCCATTTTTTCAACTCAAATTGTGAAGGAAACAAAGACCTTGGGGATTCTTTGAATTGTAAATCGTGGAATTTATCTATTATAGATTGGAGGCGCTTGGTATAACTTTTATTTCACGGCCGGATACACTTTGTTTGCTATTCGGTGTTTTGTATTTTGTGTAGCTACTTAGAGTTTAGTTTTTTTTATTATAGTTCAATGGGGTTATAAAGAAAATATAACTATTGATAGGAGATTGTGTTATTATTTGTACATATGCAAATAAATGGTGATGGTATTAAGAACTTCTTAATTTTAAGTATTCACTTGAAAATATAATTAATTCAATTTATAAGAGTAGTGGTTAAATCTTACAATTCTAATAAAAGAAAATGTGAAAGCTTATATGTCAAGCCCATATTTCACCTAATTTCTAATCTCTCATTCATTATAGCTATTCATGGGTCATGGGTCAAAAGCATTTTGTCAAATGGGTTATAACATAGTGTGGATTATATTCATTATTGAATCAAGTGTCATTTTCATACCTAGCTAAGATATGACCAACTACACAACTTTAGTACATTTTTTTAAATTTCTTACAAATCAACACATGTTGTTTCTAAAATCATGCTATTTAGTACTTTTCGTTAGCCCTGTTTGTTTTTTCTATTAAGTTTACATTAAATTAATTCACAAGTATTTTGAGAATAATAAATGAAATAACAGACCTTATTTATCTCTATCATTAGACAAAACCCGTGTAATACACGGGTTCAAAAGCTAGTATTAAATAATAATCTAGCTTAAATCTTATTATTACTTCAATTCTATTTTGACAAATATTATTCACTTTTAAATAAGAGTAACCATACAGAAATTCATTTGCAATCAATACTTATTAAGAAGTATGGATCAAATATAAACACATTTTTTATGAGAATTGTAATCACCAATCGAAATTCAGCTTAGAAATTAATTAAAAACGATATTATGGTAATTGACATTCATGCTCTTTTTTACATTAAAGACCTTATTTATTTGTTGACCAGATTTTCTTTAATTGAATTCATTATTATTAATTCCTATTTTAATGCAACAATTAAATAATCAATATGAAAAATAAAGCATCGACACTTGTACATATTATTGTTCAACATTTAAGGTGTTGTTCTTATGTACATGGTAAGCAAATATTGTGCTTGTTTAATACAATCTCAACTTGCGCTGATTTAATTCTCCATTTTCTCCATCTTTCTAGACTGACTATTCTGCTGATTGTTGAACGAGTGTGTTGTTAATGAGTGTGCTGTTAACGGGTGTGTTGTTATGAGCGTGCTATTAACGAGTGTGTTGCTAACAAGTGTGTTGTTAAACGAGTGTGCTATTAACGAGTGTGTTGTTAAACGAGTGTGCTATTAACGAGTGTGCTGTTTATGAATGACGTCTTTTTATACTCGTTCAATATGCTAGCACAACTTATTTACATATTCTGCACATAACAACATGGGTTTTTGTGTATTTACACATAACGACACATTACATTTGTGTATCTATACATAACAACACAATATATTTTGTGTTTTAGCACACATATTTTTTGCTATAATTTTTTGTTATTATAAATTTATAATTATAATTACCATCACATGTTACTTGAAATTATATATTTTAGAAGAAGATAAATGTGCTATTGTTTACGAATTATTATTTAGATCATTTTATATTTGAAACTTTTAATGTTATACTTTACTTATAGTTTGTTGAAGTTTAGTTTCCTTAATAATTGCAAAGACCAAGTAACTGAATGTGAGATTTTTTAGGAACAATGATGGGGGGTTATTTTACTTAAATAATTTCAATACCAATTATACTCTTAAGGCTCTTTAGAAAATGCAATCAGCTTAGATTGTTGATGTGTCAATATTACTTCTTTCTTGATCAACCCCCACATATATATCTCTCCATCTTCAACAACCCGGTACCACTCCCTAAATCCCTCCACATCTTCTGCAACTAACCATGAATATTAAACACCTCTTCCTTCTTTTCATCTTACCCGTCTGCATTTACGCAGAATGCACCTGCGAAGAATCCGGCAACTTAGACGACAAGCACAAGAACCAAGCTCTCAAATTCAAATTTATCGCTATTGCTTCAATTCTTGTCGCGGGTGCGGTTGGTGTTTCTGTACCTCAGTTTGGTAAAACAGTTAAAGCATTACGCCCGGAGAGCAGTGTGTTCTTGTTGGTTAAATTCTTTGCAGCGGGTGTCATTTTAGCCACGGGTTTTGTTCATGTGTTTCCTGATGCTAATGAGAGCTTGGACAATCCGTGTCTTGGTGACAAGGCTTGGGGTGATTTTCCGTTAGCGAGCTTCGTGGCTATGTTGGCTGCGGTGGCGGTGATGATGGTTGAAACGGCGGTTACGAGTGTCTTTAATAGATTGCATTGTGAGAATAAGACGGTTGAGGTTATCGCCGGAGATGAGGGTCAGATGCATGTTCATACACATACTTCCCATGGCCATGCACATGGGTCGTCCGAAGTTCTCCTCCGTCACCGGATAATTTCGCAGGTAGTGTTCTGTTTTTCTTTAACGAACGAATTTCTTTTAATCCATATATTGTCTTTGATACTTATACCCAAGATCTTCTCCTCTCTTGTGGTAGTGTTTTGTTAATATCTTAGTGTTTGACTTGTAGGAAAATATTAAGTAATATTTGTATTTTTATGAAGATTTATATTACCTAACTAGTGTTTGTTTCTTATAAAAATGGATTTTTCAACAAAATGTAAACTTGAATTATATACCAACAAAATCTCATAAATAATTAGCATATGCATAATAGTATTAATGTTAATAAAGTGACATATATGGCATAATATGTTTGTATACATGATGAGAAATAATTGAATGATTAAATAAAGATAGATTTATTTACTAGACGAGAAATAGAAAAATGCCAATATTTATTCTTTACGTTCTAAAAAGTAAGTAATTTCTAATTAAATATACTAGTATTTAAATGATTATTATTGGTACATTTTACCTCTTTGGGTTTCTAGTCATCATTAGTTAAATATGAACTAAAACTTTAGAAACGTGATGCAGGTCTTGGAAATTGGGATCATAATACACTCAATAATAATCGGAATATCATTAGGAGCTTCATTCAATCCCAAAACAATCAAACCACTTATTGTTGCTTTGAGTTTTCACCAAATGTTCGAAGGCATGGGCCTTGGAAGTTGCATCACTGAGGTACCTGCTCATAACTCTTCTTTAATATGCCATAAATTTTCCTGCAAATATTCATTTCTGATATAACTTTGCAGGCCAAATTCAAGGTTGGGACGGTGGTTACAATGCTTATATTCTTTTCCTTTACAACCCCAATAGGTATTATAATTGGGATTGCGATCTCAGATACATACGATGAGAACAGCCACACCGCTCTTATAGTGCAAGGGATGCTTAATGCGGCATCTCCGGAATACTTATATATATGGCACTTGTGGACCTCCTTGCTATGGAGTTCATGAAATCAAAAGTTCAAACAAGCTCTAGGCTTCGAGCTCTAGCATTTATCTCGATTCTTTTAGGGTTAGGCTGCATCTCTTTTGGCCATATGGGCTTGAGTCTCGTACACAGCATTTATATTAAGTTAATTTAGTTAGATGGTGTTTGTAATATTGTATGGTCGGTTTAGTGTTATAAAGCGAGTAATATCGGGTTATTGTCATGTAGTTTCACGCCAATCACAAGTTTAAAGTAGTTTTATACTTGTCACGGTCTAAGTTTTTCAAAATAACAAAATTAAAAGTTAAACCAAAATGTTCACTAAAGAACATACTAAATGACGGAAAGGTAACAAAGGTAGCATAACACGTTACTACAAATTAATAAACTTTACCGTAATCTATTTTTTAAATCGTTTGGGCCTATGCAAACTTCTCCTCAGACCCCAGCCTCTACTACCACGATTCACGTTGTTGAACCTGGATCTTGACATCTAGCTAATGGGCTTTTATCTGTAAGTTATTTTTGTTCCATACTTGTTATTACTTTTAAATTTTTCTTCTTATTATGATAATTTTATTTGTCTCGGTTCAAAGTCGCCCAAGGTGTATAGATCCTAATATGGTAATTGACTAATTTCTACTCGTTTAAGGGAAATGGTAACTTGACATGTTACTGAAAATTATATGTTTGGTCCGTTTACTAAAAATCAACCATCCTAATTCCATTACTAAAATTATAATTTTGACCTATATATAAAAATCATATTAAATGCTATTGTTGGACCGTTTACCATGAAGAATACAAAGTTTGTATAAGGATTTCATGGCCCAATTAAAATCTTCCCTATACCAACCTTTGTTGGATTTATGGCCCAAGTCACTGTATATTTATTAGCCCATATATTGTATTTATTGTATTTAACAGTATCCCTATTATCATTACTAGCTCATTATCAGTTGCTATTATTCATTACCATTATCATAAGCCTATTAGATTTTTGAAGAGCTTTGGTCATGATCACTCATTGACTACGTCTATTTCTTTAACATCAATTGATTCTTTTTGTCAACTTTATTTGAGTTTGATTTTGATATGCAATTTCAAGCATTGCATTATATTGACCTTTTTAATAATATAGGTTTTAACACGTATCACAGCAATTGACAAACTAATTATTCTGATTGAAATAACATAAACCGATTGAATGCTCAACAATACCAAACATCAGTGTTCATAGATCATAAATCAATAACTACAATCATTTAGTTCTAATACATGAGAAAATAATGAAAAGTTACAATACTCTACATCCCTAGAATGACTCGAGACGAATCAGTCGCTTGTGATCTTCGATTATTGATTCAGGATGATGGCCTACGAACCCCGATGTGATTGGAGGTGATCCTAGGATCCTGGAATCGCCCTTGTTTGCCTCATAGATGGCTAGAAGTGAAGATATATGATTAAGGTTTGTAAAATAGAACATATAGGTTAAACCCGTTTATTTTCAAGATTTCTGTGTCCGTCGCGTATAGCGATGGACATATACCCATTTTGTAACATCCGTATTTTTAAGAATATTAAATAAAAGAAGTTCTTATTATTTGTTATGTGTCGTTATATAATTCTGTTAAATAATAATGGGACCAAGTGGTAGGCTTAGGATTCGTATATGGACCTGAGAATGGTTACGGTCCTAGGGTCCATGGGCTTGGAGTATTTAAACTCCTAAACCTCTCTAAAACCCTAAAACATTCTCATTCTTCATCACCTATCTCCAGACACAAACTCTTTACACACACAAACTCTCTTCTTCCCTCATTTCATTCAAGATTCAAGTTAAATAAGATTGATTCTTATTAAAGCAACATCAAGCAAGAAACCTGTCTAGAGTCATGTAAGGACCAGGATTCAAACCTAACCCGTAGATTAAAGATTAAGTTTTTAATGTTGGTTTGTGTTAAGAATTCAAAGACTAAGGCAAATCGGGTCTTGTTAAGCAACAAAAATGTGAAGTTTGTAGTAAGAAAGTTACTTGGGTTTAGGCGGTAAGGACATGTGATGTTTGAGCCGTATCGAGCGAGGAAATAGAGTTGTTAAAACCCAAAACTTGTTCTAACGTTAAAGCGGGTGTAACGAGACGTGAAAAGTGGTGAAATGGAAGGACCCGAGATGAGCTGAGCCAAATCCGAACGAGCCGAGTCAATAGACTCAACTCGAATCAGTTCGAGCTGAGTCAAGGCTCGACTCGATTCTATTCAAGCCGAGCCGAGTGGAATGCAAATTTTCGGCCGGGACCCCTCGTTTTGTCAAGGGTTTCATTAACCTAGAAGTTCGGGATAGTTAGAACTAGATGATTGATGCTTGTAATTGTTAAACAGTTAGTCGTGCTCAACTGAAAAGAGGGATGACCATAAACTCTAAAAGGAACCAGCTCTAGGGGAGTTCTAGCCCCATTTATCTTTTAAAATATTTTCAGGGCTGTGTGCATACTTGTAAGACTAGTAAGATATAAATGTATACATATACATATAATATGAAAGAAAGATTGTAAGACTAGAAATATAAACATATTATATACCTATAATATGAAGAATATGAACACTTATTCCAAGAATGAAAGATTGTTTGTAAGAACTCGTACGTGTCTAATTTGCTTAATTAAATGTAATTGTAAGAGTCAACAAAGAACGTATTCGTAAGAGTTACGATGACAGGCCCTTATAATACCTGGGCAAGAATAGAGTGGCCGACTCTACGATATCGGTGCAAGAGGTCGGGTGGCAGACCCTTATAATATCTGTTCAAGAGGTCGGGCGGTAGACGCTTATAATATCTGTGCAAGAATAGAGTGGCCGACTCTACGATATCAGTGCAAGAGGTTGGGTGGCAGACCCTTATAATATCTGTGCAAGAGGTAGGGTGACACACCCTTATAATATCTACGCAAGAGGTTGGATGGCATACCCTTATAGTATCTGTGCAAGAACGTAAGAATACTTGTGTCTTATGTAAGAAAGTGTAAGAATAATGCAAGAATAGTACAAAGTAATCTTTGTATGAAAATGAAAGAACGTGTAAGAATAAATATGTGTATACGAAAGAATAAAATAATGTATATGTAAGACGAAAGAGAAAAAGTACAGGATAAAAGTAAGAATGGTATCTACGGGTATAAATATGTAAGGTAAATCTGTAAGACTTACCTGTGACTTGTTAAACTATAACTCACTCAGCGTAGCTGACTTTTATTATGCACGCAGGTCAGTAGGATGAGACTGGTAGCTTGATGAGGGACACGTGGCATTCAAGGGAAGACTGGCATCTGAAGAAAGAAGAATCATGTGTCGTTTTTATGTTTATTGTTGAGACTATTGTTATGTTGTTTTAAGACAAGTACCTTATGATTGTAAGAAATTGTTGACTTTTATATTTCCACAAAAGTTTTAATTAACTCTGATATTTAGAACTGTGTTTATGAGTAAATCGAATATTGAATGTAGGGGTTCCGGGACCGGGGCCTTACACATTATTTCGCAATAAACGACCAAATAAAACCTCATTTTCGGATTCCTCTTATCGAGAAACACAAAATTCATATATTATGGGTCCCGTAACTTATTTTCTAGCCCAGGATATGCTTGTTTTACTTTTTGACACTTTGATGTCCACCCATCTTGTTTTTTTAGCTTCCGCATATGGTTTCTCATCCAAACTCTTCTCAATCCTTCTAACACTTCCCTATACTCCAAACATGCTTCGGTCTTCCCGAGATATCATTCCATGCTTGTACAAGTCTCCAATTTAGCATATTTAACGACCAATGACCTGAAATACCAAAGAATGTATGAAGTACCAAATGTCTAACAATAAACACAATAAAACTACACAATTAACACACTAATACATGAACATAATACCCGACCATCACCCCCAAACTAAAAAATAACAAAAATGGTCTAAACGGTAGGATCCTCCAGATTAGAAATGACACCCCACATATTTATCTAACGTCCTTTCGTATTTGTACCAACCACATATTGACACATATAAACCAAAATGGTCGGGCCTGACTGATTTCAATGAAACCGATAGTTTATTTTGGCTCTTACCATTTATTAAACATTCGGACTAACAGTTTATTTAACAGTCGGACCGACAGTTTAAAAACCTTTAAATGGTCGGTTCGATGGTTTAACAAAAGGTCAGTCAACAGATCTATTCCGTCGGGTCTTCATACACATTTCTTCAGGGCCTTCATATTTACTCCGTCGACTAACGTATTTATTCTGATGGCCTTCATTTCTCCAGTATCGAACAACATATCTATTCCAACGACCTTAGTATCTATTTTTTTCAGTCCTTCATATCCGTCTTTCTCTTCATTGCCTTACAATCAAAACTTATATGCGACCAATGTGACATTCATCATTTTTTAATTTGTATTTGTATTCGTTAAACCGACCCGTTTTGTCGTTTCGATGGATTCTTGTATATCGTTCGCCAATAATATAATATTCACCATGATTTAAGGTTATCATTCATTCGTTTTTTTTCATTTTGTTCAATTAACGAAACTCCCAAGGTTTAAAGTTTTTATTAAATTTAAACAATTTGAAAACTATTCAAGTATTATAATTATCAGACCATTATGAACACATCTCAAAGTTAAGGGACCAAATTAGTAATTTTATTTTAAATTATGTTTTAATATAACTTTAAAGTTCAGGGACTAAAGTGTAAATTAAATTTAAAATAATATATTATATTAATAACCCAAACCACCCTCCCCTTCCCGTCCTCGTCTTTCCAGCGAAGTTGCCGTCAGCGACCCAAAGCAATTCCGGCCACCATTAAAACCTGTGTTAAAACTTAATTAACAACATGTAAATCATTTAGACCATTACGACAACTCTTAATCGTCAATAATAACACGTATTAACAACCTATAATATGCGTATTAATCCCGCAACCCACCGAAATATTATTAAAAGTTCAACGACGATCATTCAAGACCCTACGCTCCAATTGAGCCTATATAAAGCATCTAATTCACTGTCTAAACTTGCCTACAACATCAATTAAAAACATATATACTCTCTAAAACCCGTAATCGTTCATCTAAGTTCGTACTCCGGCCAAACTCCGTTCACCCTCAATCCGTAACATTTCAAGGTAATCAATATATGCATTATGATCGTTTTTAGTCGTATATTAAAACCCCTAACCTAAATTAACTGTACATGAAACCAGTTTAACAAATTGCAAAGCTAGGGTTTTAAATGATAATGATAAAATTGTGATATAGTTTAAGTAATTCTGTTTCTTTATTATGTCAACTAAACAAGTTGGTCCAGTTGGTTAACTTTCTTGTGTATAGACAGATGGACCCGGGTTCGAACTCGGGTCAGACCGTTTTAGTTTTATTATTTTTTAAATCATTTTCTTTTATTGCATAAACCAGATAAAGTTGTTAAAATTATTATAAATTAAATAAAATTACTTTAAGTTAAATTAAATTATTTATAAATTAAATTTTATCATTTTTAATCTAAAAACTAACCTTTTGTTTTCGTTCCACGAAACCCGTTAATATTATTTTATTTTGTTAATACGTTAATACGCTAAAATGATCGTATTCAGGATAAATCTTCTGCCGTTAATTTCGATGTGTCATAAATGATAAAATTCACATATTAGTGTTAAATAATTAATTAAATAATATTAAAATAATAATAAAACGTTAAATTACCGTTAAGGCTTAAAAATAATATTATAATATAAACTGCCACAGAATAATAAAATATATATTAAAATAATGCATAATTCTTAAGACTAAATTATTTAACTTGTTTAATTTCGTTAGTTAGTTTTTAATTTTGTATTTTTAATTATAGTTCGTGAGGTTTGATCGATTTGATTTCTTTAACGCGCCTTCGGCTTTTGTTTCTATTTCATCTTCAATTTCAAAGGTGAGTTTCTCACACCCGCTTTTTAACGCTTTTACATACCTTGGGGATAGCATATACATCCTATCAAACACAATTGCTTAATTATTCATTTACAAACTACAATTCATATCATGGACTTATGTGTTACTTGATTA
Organism: Bidens hawaiensis; assembly: GCF_021521415.1. Lineage (NCBI taxonomy): Eukaryota > Viridiplantae > Streptophyta > Magnoliopsida > Asterales > Asteraceae > Bidens > Bidens hawaiensis. The sequence continues at coordinate 577,939 of NW_027491356.1, read as the reverse complement.
TTTGCTCAATCCTACTTGCACGTGGTAGCCTCAATAAGTATGATCATACGACCCCCTTTGCACCCAGGACCATTTTGATATGAGTGGAAAAGGGCCTCATTATTCGAGTACGTTGGTTGTTACCAATTGAAAAGGACCTTTCTTGCTTGATTATTACGCATGTTACATGGAATTGTATGGTTTTATTATTATATATAAACAAAACTTTTGTGAACTCACCAACTATTTGTTTAGTTGACCTATATTATATTATATATATATAGGATTAGGTTCATTTCAGAAGTGTTTCTTATTGCGAGAAGTGCGAGAAGAAATTCTAATCAATCATATAATTTCTTTTTTATTTTTTAATTATTTATATTCAAGGGTATATTAGTGAAATATAAAATATTTTATTTTGTAACTCATGCTCATTAATGGTTTAATAATCAATGATAAATTACTAGCAAATGGTAAATTACAAACTATTATTATTATTTTTTATTTCATATAAAGTTTGAACCATTGGAATCTACTTGATTTAAAATCATTTTATTTTAAAAATGGCTAATTATTGCTATTATTATTATTATTATTATTATTATTATTATTATTATTATCTAATGCAATGTAGATGTAGCTACGTAATATGGTGTAAGCACACTTTAAAATGTTGTGTAGTTATAATTAGTGTAGTGTAGACATATCTAATATAGTATAGACACACTTTTAATGTTGTGTAATCATAATTAATGTAGTGTAGCATATCTAATATAGTGTAGCAAAACTAATTTTGTGTTGGTAAAACTAACATAGTGTTGACAAAACTAATGTTGAGTAGACATATCTAATTTAGTGTAGACAAAACTAATGTTGTGTAGGTACACTTTCAAATGGTTGTGTAGTCGTAACTAGCATAGTGTACACATATCTAATGTAGTAGGTAAAAAAAACGTAGTGTATGAACACTTTTGAATGTTGTATAGTTATAACTAATGTAGTATCTAATATAGTGTAGGCAAACTAATGTTGTGTAGGAATCAGTTTGTTTATATAATAAACTGTTGGTAAAAAAAATAAAAATATGCTTACTTCAATACATTGTATGTACTATATAAACAAATCCGTAATATACAATGTAATGTTGCAAAATTTATGTGTTTTATGAACACATTCTAAAAACAAATAAACAACTTACACAACCTTAAAAAAAGATAATAATTTTAAGGAAAAAAATAAAATAATATTAGTCTTCTAATGAGCATTAAATGGGCACAAAAAAGTAATCACTTGCATTAAAATATGGTTTAATGAGGCATATACTACAAAAGACATATCTAACCTTTTTATTAAATTATATGTCATAAACATGCGTTTTTTATTACGAATTTGCCATTTATAATATGGACCACTGATTAAACACAATCAATGGTTCATATTCATTTCTCGCACTTCTCGCTATAATATCATTTCTCGCATGATCCTTCCCCTATATATATATATATATATATATATATATATATATATATATATATATATATATATATATATATATATATGCTACAGGGGCAGTCATTAGAGGATGATAATATTGGAGAAGACACTAATACTTAGGTTATATTTATAAATTGACAAGTTGTTCAATTTTTCATGTAATAAAATGTATTTCTTTGTTTACGAACTTGTGTACTTGATGTTTAAATTAATTAATGATAATATTGTCACTTAATAGTGTTACATGTGTTTGAGCAGTCTGTACGTAACACTTAGGCATTTCAGCTAGAAGCCCGGGTGTTACAGATTGGTATCAGAGCCGTGACTGTAAGATAGGACATTAGACGTAGTGTTCTAGTTAGTTATAGCTTATTTTATTTATTTGTTTAGTGTTGCATGATTAGAAATTACGTGGGCCCTATTTGATTGTTCAATGCACATGCTTTATATTTTATTATCATTGATTTGTTTTTGCCTCATGTACACAAGCACACACACAAGTCCAAGGCTTATGCCTAAAATAAAGATTTTCAAACATTTTCAACAATCGATTTTATAATTTGCGATATTTCTTCTTCTTAAAGTTGGTTCAACATGGCGAGTATGTAGTAACTGGAAGGGGGACGTGTTTGTTTTTTGAAATCTTGACACCAAGGTTATTGAAACCTAAGTATAAGCAATGCGCATATATCCCAATCAGACGTGGGACCTGGTTGTTTACCTAAAGAGTTTGGAAAGGGCATGAAACCTATTAGGCCAAAGCGTACCACACCAAATGCCATACGTGTAACAACTCAGTTTTCCACATACTGATTCAAACCTGTTACTCGACCCGTTTTATATTCAGGAAATTTTTAACACTAACAAGTATCACGTTTATCGAGGAATTTCTATGCAATTTATATTTATTTATTATATTTATTTAATATATATATAACTTTAGAAAATATTCATTTTTAACCCAAACATATACTTAAATCCTTATTGCTTCCATCTCAATTCTCTAGGGACTAAAAGGCAAATTTTTACATAATCTTTTATAACCCGTTAACCTTGAACCCGTAACCCAGGACCCGTATACCCAAATCCGTGACCCGTTTAGAGTTCTTGAGCCACAATTGTCGTTCTAAACTAGGAATGGAATCATGGTTGAGATTTCTATTGCCATTATCGGCCTAATCGACGTGATTAATTAGGAAAACGGGATCAAGTATGATACAGATTGATTTATTAACCAAACCGCCTTAACCTAAAATTGATTATATAACTTAGGCTTAATTATAATTCAATTTATCTCGTCTGCACACCTCTCATACCAGCGCGAACCAAACCCCTAAGGTTAATTGAGTTGTCGAAGGCCGATAATACCCTGTTCATCACTCGTTCGCCGGCTCTGTTAGCTTACCATTAATCTGTGTTTAAGCAATGATACAAGTAATGATTTATAATTCTGAGTTTGTCTTGATGCACTGCTTAATAGCCCTAAATCAATTTACACAAACGTTAAACGGATTAATCAATTTCATGGTCTAGGGTTTATGATCAATTTGGGTTTTATTAAGTTCAGTATATAATAAATTGTTTCCAATTCTTAACCAACTGACACCCTAGCACAGATGGCTAGGATGTGTGTGTTAAACCTCTTAGCCGGCTAAACCACCCGGGTTCGAGTCCCTGCTATGCTGTTTTTGATATTTTTTTTTATTTTCATTGTTTTAACTTATTTTAAATGGTTTATAATATATTATAATTAATATTAAATACTAAGTAAACACTATTTTATTTAACCGACATCATAAAGTTAAAACGTTTTGTGTCAGTTAATTGGTTTCGTTACAAATTTTCGTGTGTATATATATATATATATATATATATATGATAACATATTAATAATAAACCGTTATTATTTTATTACAACCCGACACCAATATTGAAGTTCTCAAACGTTTTTATCAAGTTGCTCATAAATTATTATAAATATTATATATATATATATATATATATGTAAATAAATATGTATATACATATATGTGTATTATTTATTTTAAACAAAACTATAATAAACATATTAAACATATTCAAAGTGTTAACTATATTTTACCATCAAATTTCATTAAGATTTTCCAAAATATAAATTTTATGATAATTATGTAATGAAGCGTTTATCATTAAAGAACATCGCGACTCATATTTATTTAAACTAATTATTTTTAAGTTTGATTATATGATAAACAATGATTTATATAATTAAATGATAACAATAGCCCGTAGAGATCAATCGTTCAATCCATAACATACTGATAATAATTATAACTCAATCCGCGTCAAACTTCTAAATTCATTATACGTGTTACATCATTTAAAATTCGTTTATAATATTATATTATTTAATTATGATTCTTATCGATAATTCTCGAAGAGTGTGATTTTCACTTTCTTGACATATTCATTCCCGTTTGGCTTATTTGATCAGGTGAGTTTGATCATTCCCCTTTTTATACATTGTTTTTAAACGTTTTGGGGACATATGCGTACTTATTCATATTTTCTATCATATATATATCTCAAACTATCGCAAACATGATCATTATGTGTTGTATCAATTAAATCCTATTTGCTAATTGCTACTTGTTTAAGTGTGTTTGTATTCCATCAAGTCTTGGATTCTCATTAGTATGATCATACGAGCTTCTTAGTAACCGGAGCCCGATTTTCTTGGAGAAGGTAAACCGACAATTTTAGTCATTGTAATCAATGCTCGATTCCCTTGACAACGATTCATTGACACACTAGCACGATTTGGTTATATACATGTTTTGTTATGATTTGATTGATGTACTATCATATGGTTGGTTTGCGCATTTATTAATTATCTATCATATATATATATATATATATACATACATACATATATATATTATTTGTTGTGTCAAAATTGGTGATCATGTCACTCAACATGTGTTGTTGACAAACTCCATTTTCTACGTATATGCAGGTTGCTTAAATTGAAGTGTGGATATTTAGTCAAGACCATAGGTTATAATGAAGACGATCGTTAAATCATGTTTATAATCATTTATTTGAATTGTTTTGTAATGTTTGTAAACGTGTGTGTATATTTGAATTAAAATAATTAATTAGATATTATCACTTTTATATTATGATAGTATCTTCGAGCTGTGAGCAATCGGATCACGCCCCGACATTTCCGCCTTAGGTTGGGGTGTGACAATACGAATCACATCTTTAAGCTTTAAACGTGACCATGTCCTCTTTGTGAAAGGAATATGGTCACACTCCTAAGGATGCCATGCAAGTCATGGTGGTTCATGCGATGTGTGACTCCGAACCTCAATGTTTTACAATGTGTTTTAACTGAAAGTCTGTTAAGGCTTGGTGATACACAAATACCCAACTTTCGGTTCGATTTGATTACGCATTTTGATTTTTGTGTTGGAACATAAGAGTTCATGGTGGTTCATGAAAACTCTAAGTTCCACACAACCTTTATTATTATTGTTATGGTTTTCATATTTAACACACTTTAACAAGGATTTTTATACCGCATACTATTCCGAGTCTCATAATTTTCGTTATCCCTGTTCACCGAATGTCTTCCTATTAAGTTAAGCGTCGTTCTTCTAGAACCTCTAGCCGCAAGATGACTTCTCAGATTACCAAGTAACTAGCCACGGTCCTTCCCGACGTGATGATGCAAATTCATCAAAACCTCCCTGCTAGCATCAACCCCGTTCCGTCCGAGCCTAAAGTTCCCGTCTGTTCGTTCAAGACCTTCACCGATGCCAAATCCCCTGGGTTTGACGGGACTCAAGGTGCCACTTCCCTACTTCAGTGGTACGAGAAAATGGAAAGCATATTCTTCCACATCGAGTGTCCTGATGACAAGCGAACTTGTTTTTATTCAAGTGTCTTTGAAAAAGGGGAACTTACCTGGTGGGTTAAGGAAAAATCAACCCGAGGTACTGAAGTTGACATAGCCTTTTCGTGGAATGAATTGAAGGATATGATAACCAAGCAATTCTGCCCTCCAAATGAGCTCATGAATTTGGAGATCAAGTTTTGGAACCTTAAACAAGTGGGTGGTGAGCACTCAGCTTACACCTCTTATTTCAACGAACTTAGTGTGTGGGTGCCTCATCTCGTTACCCCGTTATTGCGTGCCATCGAAAAGTATATTTGGGGGCTACCAAGATAAATTCAAGACAACGTCATCTCGTTACCCCATTCAGCCATTTCTAGGTATCCTAGCTCCTGCACCACAAGATGGTCAAGCCATTCAAGTTGCTCAAGCCTTCTAGATGCCCGTGGGCGTGCTTTCATGATTAACGCCAATCAAGCTCAGAAAAGTGGTGACGTGGTGAACGGTACGTTCCTCGTAAACGACCACTTAGCATCTATTTTATTTGATATCGATGCTGATATGAGCTTTGTGTCTTTAGAATTTTAACCTTTGCTTGCTAAACCACGATCTAAGCTTAGAAACTCGTATTCTGTTGAGGTAGCTAACGGTAAATCTGTATTAATCGACTCTGTCATTTGAAATTGCAATTTAAACCTAAATGGCCACAAGTTCTCAATCGATCTCATTCCTATGCAATTGGGATGCTTTGACATCATAGTACGCATGGACTGGTTATCCTTTCTTCGTGCTGAAATCATTTGCTTCAAAAAGTGCATTCGTATTCCGCTTGCCGACAGTCCACTTCTTCGTGTCTCTGGTGAATGCCTTCTCCCTCGAGACTTAATCGTATAACCTGTTCTCAAGCTCAAACGTACTTAAACAAGAAGTATGTGGCATTCGTAGCCCATGTGGTCGGAATAAGGAACGAAAAATTGAAGACATTCCTGTTGTTCGCGAGTGTCCCGAAGTTTTTCCTGATGATGTTTTTGGTCTTCCACCTATTCATGAAGTTGATTTTCGAATCGATCTTGTGCCTGGTGCAACTCCGATTTCTAAGGCTCCTTATCGTCTTGCACCCTTGATGTGCTTGAAGTAGTTTAATAATTATTAACTAAATTAACTAAAAATAAACACTAAGTAATACTCTAGACACTCTAAAACTTGACTAAACTACTAACTGGCAAATGAACCGATCGACTCTAGTAAAGCTAAGTAAGTCTGGATATCGAACCCACGAGACTCTTTAAATTACGTTTATTATTAGACTCGACTACAAAACACGACTTATTAATTATATTTGTTTTGGGGGGGGGGGGGGTTATTTAAAATACTAATTTAATATTATCATTAAAAACTAATTTAGAAAGCAAGTAATTTAAATGAAAGAAAAAGTTTGTTTATTAAATAATATGATGATGAGAAAACTACATTGGCTAGAAACCCCTAAATTTTAGTAATGAATTAACCCGGGAAAATATTTAGTTATGGACTGGGATCGTAAAATAGACACTTAAAAGAAAACCCGAACAGGACCCCTGACCCTTCTCAAGAGACACCTATGGATTTCTAACAAGTTTTAACACACACCAGTATTAAAAATCAAGTTCCCTTATGGTCACCTAATTATTTATAATTTAGTTCCTTTATACGAAATCTTACCTTACAGCGCGGAAATCAAAGGCAATTTACTATACTTAATTGATTTGATAAACAATAATAAATAATCAACCCTAGACGGACTCCTTACGAAGAACTAAATCTAGCTAGATTAAATAGTAAAGACTTATCAATAACCTAGCACTTTATATATTTTAGGTTAGCAGCACACTTAGGTTTATTTGACAATATTATTCCTATGACCTTATCATGACATCAATCATAAAAGAATCAAAAACATGAAGTAATTGACCTAATAGCAATCCTATCATATGACAAACAATAATCAAGGAAAACTATGGAATAAGACTCATTAAACAATCCTAAGTATCCATATGCATCAATCAATTATAAACAAATCTTTTACTAAATCATAAAAACCATAATGTAAATAAATCCCAAAGTCAAATCAAAACATCAAAGTAGGTTCATCATAAGCCTAGATAGTTCATGCAATTTAGCCTAACATCTTAGGCTTGAATAAAACAAGCAAATAAGAATTAATGACGGTAAATAAACAAAAACGAAAGAAATAAAGGATAAAACCCGCGTTCTTCGTCTTCAACTAATACGCGCAACACCGGCTGATTCTTCGACTCCAATGCTGCCAAAAGCTGATCTCGTACGCCTCGGAACTCACCAAATTTGTCTGGAACTTCAGGGTATGCTTAAGGGTGAATTTATGGGTCTTTAAATAGGAAACAGGCTGCCAAAAGTACGTAAGCGGTGTAAAAATCTGGAAGCTTCTGACATTAGGGCCGCGTGGCGGGCTTGGCTTCCCCCGTCGCATAGTGCTCCGGTTTCTTGAGGGGGGGGGGGGGGGGGGGGCGGCCGGCCTAGCCGGTCCGGTTCTCTTTCTGGTCCGGTCCGGTTCGTTTCCTGATCCTTCGGTTCTCCGGTTCGGCTTGTTTTTGCTCTTTTTTCATCCTCTTTTCACCATAATTCAAACCTGAAACCTAAAATATAAAAACATATTAATAGTATACAAATCTTATGATAAACTGAACAAAATTAATAAAATAATAAATAAAATATACAAGGGATTAATGTATATTAAACGTTATATCAACCCTCTTAGATGTAAGAGATGTCTAATCAGCTCCAAAAACTTTTGGACAAAGGGTTCATTCGCCCTAGTACATCTCAATGGGGCGCACCCATTCATTTCGTTAAGAAGAAAGATGGTTCCTCTCGTATGTGCATCGACTATCGCGAGCTCAACAAGCTCACAATCAAGAATTGTTATCCTTTGCCTCGTATCGACGATCTTTTCGATCAACTTCAATGAGCTTCATGCTTCTCAAAGATTGATATTTGTTTGGGTTATCATCAACTATGCGTGCCTGACGATGATATACCCAAAACTGTTTTTCGGACTCTATACGGTCATTACGAATTTAGTGTTATGCCTTTCGGGCTAAGCAATGCACCCGCGGTGTTTATGGACCTCATGAACCGCGTATGCAAACCTTACTTAGATAAGTTGGTAATTTTTTTTATCGACAACACCCTTATTTATTCTAAGTCCAAAGCCGAGCACGAGAAACATCTTCATTCCATCCTTGATCTTTTGAGGAAGGAATAGTTTTATGGTAAGTTCTCGAAGTATGAGTTCTGGTTGAATTAAATTCCATTCTTAAGGCATAAATAAACAAAAAGGGTATCCACATTAACCCATCCAAAATCGAAGCCGTTAAGAACTGGAAAAATCCAACCTCTCCTACTGAATTTCATTAATTTCTTGGTCTTGCAGGTTACTATCATCGCTTCATTCTTAATTTTTCCAAGATCGCTTTGCCCCTAACCGCTTTAACTCACAAGGATAAACCTTATGAATGGGGTGCAAATAAAGATGAATCTTTTCAAACTTTTAAGCGCATACTTTGCGATGCACCGATCCTTGCACTCCTCGATGGCAATGAAGATTTTGTTGTTTATTTTTGATGCTTCTGATCAAGGCTTCGGTTGTGTCCTTATGCAACAAGGTAAAGTTATGGCTTACGCTTCACGACAACTTAAGATTCATGAAAGGAATTATACGACGCACGATCTTGAACACGGTGCCGTCGTATTCGCGTTGAAAAAATGGAGCCATTACCTCTACGACACTAAATGTGTGGTATTTATTGACCACAAGAGTTTTCAACATATTTTCGACCAAAAAGATATAAACATGCGGCAACGAAGACGGGCCGAAATACTTAGTGACTATGACTGTGAAATTTGTTACCACCCTGGTAAACCGAACGTTGTAGCCGGCGCTCTTAGTCAAACGACCCATGTTATTTCGATCTCGCTTCTTAGTGTGACCATTCAAACTGACCTTCAACTTCATATCTTTGAAGCTTAACATGTCGTCACCGAGGGTAATATGTAGGATGAAATGTCCTGTGATGCTTAGAATTAACTCGAAACTAAGCGCTATGGTTTGTTGTATTTCCTCATCATTTGTGGGTCCCTAATCATGACGATCTTCACACATTCATCATGGAAGAATCTCATAAGTCTCGATATTCCATTCATCCTAGTACGGATAAGATGTATTTCGATCTACGGTCTACTTTCTGGTGGCCCTGTATGAAGAAAGGCATCATGTTATATATGGCAAAATTCCTTACTTGCACTAAAGTTAAGGCCAAGCATCAACGAACATCCGGTTTGCTCATACAACCACACATTCCTATTTGGAAATGGGAAGATGTAACTATGGATTTTGTGTTCAAGCTCCCGACTACTCGAAACCGCCACGCTAATTTTTGGGTTATAGTCAACCGATTGACTAAATCCGCTCATTTCATTTTGATCAACGAAAAGTTTTCAGTTGATCAGCTCACTCAGATTTATGTTCAGCGCATCGTTTGTCGTCATGGTGTACCTTTGCGTATCATTTTCGATCGTCATAGCCGTTTTACTTCGCGTTTCTGGACATCGCTTCAAACCGCGTTGGGTACTCAATTGGATCTTCGAACAGCCTATCATCTTTAAATCGATGGGAAATATAAATGAACGATTCAAACGCTTGAAAACATGGTTTGGACATGTGTCATGGATTTCGATGGAGACTGGGATTCTCATATTCACTTGATTGAGTTTTCATACAATAACAGTTTTCATACTAGTATCGGTATGGCTCCATTCAAAGCACTTTACCGTCGTAGATGTCATTCCACTGTATGTTGGAGTGAATCATTCAAAAGACTACTGATCGAATCGCTCAAATTCGACAAAGTCTCTTAGCCGCTCGTAGCCGTCAAAAGAGTTACGCTGATAATCGACGACGACCTCTCGAGTTTAACTTCAGCGATCGTGTTCTTCTCAAGGTATCTCCTTGGAAAGGTGTTGTTTGTTTTGACAAGAAAGGCAAACTATCTCCTCGATTTGTTGGACCTTTCAAGATTCTCGACTGTGTGGGTAGTGTGGGTTATAACATCAAGCTTCCGCAAGAATTTCGAATATTCATCCGATGTTTCATGTTTCTAATCTAAAGAAATGTCTAGCTGAGGGAAATCTCCACAAACCGCTCGATGAGGTGCGCATTGATGAAACAATGAACTTTGTTAAGAAACTGGTGGAAATCATGGATCGCAAAGACAAGGACACCATACGTAGCCTTATACCCTCAGTAAAGGTTCGTTAGGAATCCAAGCGTGATGGTGAATTCACTTGGGAGAGGGAAGACCAAACGCAAAAGTATCCACATCTTTTTTATACAGATTCATATACTTAAGTTAGGACGAAATTCTCAAAAGTAGGGAATGCTGTGACATTCGTCAATTTTTTTTTATTTGTATTTGTATTCGTTAAGTCGACCCGTTTTTTCGTTTCGATGTATTCTTGTTTATCGTTCTTTAATGATATAATATTCACGGTGATTTAAGGTTATCGTTCATTTGTTTTCTATACATTTTGTTCAATTAACGAAACTCCAAGGTTTAAAGTTTTTATTAAAATTAAACAATTTGAAAACTATTCAAGTATTATAATTTTTAGATCATTATGAACACATCTCAAAGTTAAGGGACCGAATTAATAATTTTATTTTAAATTCTGTTTTAATATAACTTCAAAGTTCAGGGGCTAAAGTGTAAATTAAATTTAAAATAATATATTATATTAATACCCACACCACCCTCCCCTTCCCGTCCTCGTCTTTCCGGTGAAGTCGCCGTCGGTGACCCAAAGCAATTCCGGCCACCATTAAAATAAATTTAAAACCTACGTTAAAACTCAATTAACTACACGTAAATCATTTAGACCACAACGGAAACCCTTAATCGTCAAGAATAGCACGTATTAACAACCTATAATATGCGTATTAATCCCGTAACCCACCGGAATATTATTAAAATTTCAATCACGATCATTCAAGACCCTACGCTCCAATTGAGCCTATATAAAGCATCTAATTCATTGTCTAAACTTGCCTACAACATCAATTTAAACAGAAATACTCTCTAAAACCCGTAATCGTTCGTCTAAGTTCGTACTCCGACCAAACTCCGTTCACCCTCAATCTGTAACATTTCTAGGAAATCAATATATGCCTTAAGATTGTTTTTAGTCGTATATAAAACACCTGACCTCTAATGTGTTGTAAAACACTCGTATTTTTCGCACGTTTTATTTACGTATTATATTATATTTTATATGTTTTAACTCCTTTTAGATAGGTTTTACATAATTTTATTCATATTGTAGGTTTTGGGTGAAAGGAAGAGAGAAACCGAGCTTTTGTAGTAGTTTACGAGCCTTTTACGCATACGTTTTCAAGTAAAAACTCAAGGCCCGGTCCGTTACATCATGGAAAAGCCCAAGCCTCATATTATAACATAACATAAAAAAGAAAAAAAACCCTAAGTGGGAAAAGAAGCTGCGATCGCAGACCAGACAGCAAGGAGGCAAGGAAAAAAAGTATTTTCGGCTTAGGGTTTGAAGGTTTTGTCGGCTAGGGAAGGGAGAAGACACAAGAACCAAGCCTCGGGATCATTCACCACTGTTTTTTACAGCCAAGAGTAGCCCCGGAACATCTCATATCCTTACATCATTTTCATTGTTCATACACTTTTAGTTTCTTGCTTAATTGTTGAATTGTTTTGCAATTACTTGAGAGATTGAATTGTTTATGATTAGAATTGATTGTTGGAAGATTTTTAAGATGATTGGTATGAGTTTTATGGTGTTTTTATTGAGTATATGCTGCTGTCCAAATATGATCATAGGCTAATCTTGTTTGTTCTACCTAGGAATGATGATTATTGTTAGTGTTTGATAGGTTTTATGGATTGTTTGATTAATAGATCTTAATTGTTATTGTAAAGTTTGATTTAGACATGAAATAGGTTGTGTTTAGTGGCTGGAAATTATATCAATTTATTGCATAAACCCCGTGTGTTGATTGATTAGTTTTGTATTGATTGATCGGTGCATTGTTTGATTCTAGACTTGGTGTTTAGGGTTTGTTTGCGGTAGGAACAACCGTAGGGTTTTGTTGCATGATTATTTGGTTAAAGTACAGCGGTTAGGCACCGTCTTTGAGACCGAGAGGTGATAAGAAGTTAGGGTTGTCTCATTGCCTTTGCATGCTAGAATAAGGATTGCGCGAGAGCGAGTTCGTTTCTTGTCAGGTTTAGGTGTTTTGAGCGATTAGTTGATCTATTTTGGTTTATGTTGAATTGTTCCTCTATCCTTGGTTGTTTAGTATTCATTTCCATTAGGGTCGAGTGTTGGTGAGACCGAGAGGTGATCCTTCATTAGAACACGTTAGCAATTGTTTCCCGGTTTGGTCGTTTTAGGCGATTTTGAGTAGTTTAGGCTTGTTGAGTGAGGCCGAGAGGTGATCCAGTGAGCCCGAGCGATCCTTAGTCGTGTCATCTTTTGGAACCGGTGTCTTGAAGTCATTCAATCCATTAGCTTGTTAGGCCTACAATTTGATTCAGACCTAGGTAGACGTTTTTCTCCATCCTAAGTTAACATAGTTAGTTTGTCGTTAAGTTTTCTATTTTAGGTAACTTTTGTCAGCCAGTCTAGTTAGTTCAGTTAAGTAATTAAAAATCAAAAATCAATTAAATATTATTCTAAGGTAGGTCTTGTCTAGGGTTAGTAATCGTTAGCGTCTTACGTGTCCACGTGTTCGATACTCGGACTTCCTAGGTCTATACTACTTGCGATCGGTACACTTGCCGGTTGTGTGTGGTTTTAGGATTTTCATTTTAATATTAAAGCTTAGTTGTGAGGGTCATTATTATAGGGTTATTAGACACACATCAACCTCAATTAACGAATTGCAAAGCTAGGGTTTTAAAGTATAATGATGAACTGGTGATATAGTTTAAGTAATTTTGTTTCTGTATTGTGTCAACTAAACAAGTTGGTCTAGTTGGTTAACTCTCTTGTGTGTAGACAGATGGACCCGGGTTCGAACCCGGGTCAGACCGTTTTAGTTTGTTATTTTTTTTAAATCATTTTCTTTTATTATATAAACCAAATAAATTTATTAAAATTGTATAAATTAAATAAAATTATTTTAAGTTAAATAAAATTATTTATAAATTAAATTTTATCATTTTTCATCTAAAAACTAACCTTTTGTTTTCGTTCCACGAAACCCGTTAATATTATTTTATTCCGTTAATACCTTAACACGCTAAAATAATTGTATTCGGGATAAATCTTATGCCATTAAAATCGATGCGTCATAAATGATAAAATTCACATATTAGTGTTAAAATATTAATTAAATAATATTAAAATAAAAATAAAATGTTAAATTACCGTTAAGGCTTCAAAATAATATCCTAATATAAATTGCCATATAATAATAAACCATATATTAAAATAATGCATAATTCCTAAAACTAAATTATTTAACTTGTTTAATTCCATTAGTTAGTTTTCAATTTTGTATTGTTAATTATAGTTCTTCAGGTTCGATCGCTTCGATTTCTTTAACGCGCTTTCGGCTTTTGTTTCTATTTCATCTTCAATTTCAAAGGTGAGTTTCTCACACCCCCTTTTTAACGCTTTTACTACTTTGGGAGTAGCATATATATCCTACCAAAACAATTGCTTAATTATTCATTTACAAACTACAATTTATATCATGGACTTGTGTGTTACTTGATTTGTTGGGTCTATACTTGATGGTTTGCACTTAGTTAGGCTTGTTTTTGTGTTTTGTATGTAAACCGAGATCATTATGGATCTCGGTGGGCTTTGGGCTCTTGTTGGGCTAGTATGTTGGCTACCTTATATATAGATCTCTTTGTTGTGAAGCCTATTGCTATGTACGATGATGATGATCTTGCTAAAATTGAAGACGATGAAAAGGCTCTCTCAACCTTAACTATGACACTATCACCTGAGATTGCTCTGGGTTTTAGAGAACTTCAATCTGCTAAGGAGTTGTGGGAGGCGTTAATTGAGGTGTATGAAGGAAACGAAGACATGAAGAGAAGTCGCCAAGACCTGCTGCGACAGAAATTCAATATGTTTAATCATGTTTTGGGAGAGTCGTTGGAAACTCAACTTCAAAGGTTCATAGCTCTTGTGACTGAGATGAGATCTGCAAGCATCTATCTGGCAACTTCTAAAATAAACAACAAGTTGGTGAACTCACTGCCCAAAAGTTGGGATATGAATGTTGCTGTTATCAAGAAGACAAAAGATCTCAATAGAATGTCTATTTCTGAGATGATGGCTACTATTAAGACATGTGACATGGATGACAAGCAACGTGCAATAAACCATGCAAACTCCTACAGTGCAGCCGGGTACAACGTTGCTTCCAAGAATGCCCTCATCTCACAAGACAGCTTCTCAATGTTTAAGGCCACTCAGCAACTTCCACCTCAAGGAAACTTCCAAATGTTTACGTCCACTCAGGGAAAATCTTCTTCCATCCCACCTCAACCAGCTCCAGTATTTTTCACTAAATCTGCTCAATCTCCGGCTGATAATGGTAAGACTCTGTCATCTGGCGTTGCTCCTGGTCAGAACTCCCGTCAGATTCCCTCTATCCCGAAAGAAACTCAAGAGAACATAGCTCTAATGACAGGGTTCATAAACTGCTACAATGCATTTCTAGTTGGTGATCTGGTTCAACCTGTAGTTGCTGCTGAGCTTGATCAAATCCATCCAGATGATGTTGAAGAAATGGATATCTCTTGGCAAATCGCCATGGCAGTGTTTCGGGCCAAGAAATTCACTAAGAGAACGGGAAGGAACAATTAGAATATGCCACACAATCAGAAGGTGGGTTTTAACAAGGACACTCTGAGATGCTACAACTGTCACAAGCCGGGTCACTTTGCTCGTGAATGTACCAACCCAGCAAAGGAAGGAAACACAGAGAGGGTGCTGGTTCCAGTGGGAAATGCTAGAGGAGAAGTTGGGGGTAGTTCGGGAAATGGTGAAAGAGGTTTGGTTGCTCAACAATTTTCCTGGGTTGATCAGATGGATGCTCTCAACATTGGTAATCAGACCGCCAATTATGCTCACGTTGAGGATGCTGAGGAAGAAAATGCTGCTGAGGAGCTAATCAAGGAACTTCAATTCGCATTCATGGCCTTCACTCCTCCCAGCTCATCTGAGGTAAGCTTTCAACCATGTTCTCAAGATTGTGTTGATAAAATTAATTTATATAAACTCCACAATGATAACTTGATTAGAGACATGGAAAGAGTGAAATCTGAAAATTTTAAACTTAAGAAAAATGAAAAAGCTTTCTTAGATAAAATAGAAGCAAATCAAAAATATTTTTCTAAGCTTAAATCTGAATTCAGCATAAAGTGTTGTCACCACCTAGATGCCAAGTAGGAAATTGCTGAATTAACCATTAAACTGGAAGCCTCCAAAATAGAGATTTTGAATTTAAATGCTAAATTTGAAAGAGCTGAACTTGATTTCAAAAAATTCGAGGGTTCCATTAAAGTAGTTAGTTCAATGATTGATAATCAGTTATGGTGGAAGGAAAACGAAGGTGAGGGCATAGGATATAGTCGGGTACCCCCACCATACAATGACAACTATGTTCGACTTCCTGTCACCAAAGAACATGAAGGAAAGGTACAGGGCATGAAGTACGGTAAACAAGATAAGAATGATAAGTCTGATCCTGTGAATACAAATGTATCCACTTCAGGAGTGAACGATTCTAACGTGTTTGCTTCATGTGCAGAGAAAGTAATTGTTGAGGAATGGACTGATGAGGATGATGACTCTTGTGTTTCGTCTAATAAAGACATTAATTCTGACGTTTCTTTAAAACTGCCTGTTTTGAATTCTGTTAGTTCGACTGTTTGTGTGGGCTCTGGTTTTAAGAGCAAAGACAATTGTGTGGTTAATTCTGTTAAAACTGTGAAATCTGATGATGTGGTTTTTAATAAGAAAGTTAAAAATAAAAAATTTGCTAAAAACTATTCACCACCAAAGTTCATTAAAGAGGGATGCTCAAATGAACAAAAGGGTGTTGAACCGAACAACATGTCTAATGGTAAACATCAAGCTAAGCGACCTGACCCACACAATAGGTCAAGACAAAAGGTTCACCACAATGATTTTTATATAAAACATCAAACTTGTTATAATTGTGAGATTCCTGGTCATATTGCTAGAAACTATCCACATCGTCCATATGTTCCTTACTATGAATTTTATCAAAGGAATATGCCTCGTGATACCTATCGAAGAAATTTCGGGCATCATAAGGCAAATCCCTTTGACAGTGATTGGAACAAGAACAAATCTGGTAGGTTTCGTCCTCATCAGACCAAGCCTAACATGTTTAGTAGAAGTGATAGAAACCATGATTCGACTTCAAAAACTAACTCGATTTCTAAATCACGGCCTGTCAGGAGAACAATTCGTCTGTTCCCTCTACACGCAAACCAGAGACTGAACCATCCATTCATACGAACAACAGTAAATCTTACAATGGTAAACATAAATGGATGCCTAAGTCTCCGGTAAAGAAGGTTTCTTCTTCCATTTTAGATAATCGAGAAGATATGTCATGGCAGTCCGTAACGAATGTAGATGAGTCAGGTGTACCCAGTGTTACTATGGGCTGGGTGCTAAAGTCTAATTAATCCCGCACTTCGTGCAGGAGCAGCTATGGAGGAATATCATCAGACCTTGGTATGTTGATAGTGGCTGTTTTAGGCACATGACAGGAGACATTTCCCAGCTACACGACATTCAAATTTTTAATGGTGGGTATGTGTCCTTTGCGGGTGGAGAAATAGGGAAGATCACGCAGAAGGGTACTGTAAGTAACGGTATTCTAAAATTCGAAAATGTTAATTTTGTTCCAGAGCTGAAGTACAGTTTGTTGAGCGTGTCACAGATGTGTGATAAAGAGTTTTCAATTCATTTTACTAAGAAAGAGTGCTTGATTTTGAAACCTGGTATCATTATACCAAAAGACTGGATTCTTGTTCGATCACAAAGAAAAGATAATGCTTACGTGATCGACATGAACAAAAATGTTCCTGATGAAATAACCTGTTTGTTTTCAAAAGTGTCTGAACATAATGCCATGCTTTGGCATCGTCGTCTTGATCATGCTAATACGAAAAATCTGAATTGTCTTGCTAAGAATGATTTGGTACGTAGATTACCCGTTAAAGATTTTGTTACTATTGAAAAATGTGTGGCTTGTGCTTTGGGTAAACATAATCGAAAAACTCATAAGCCAAAATTGATTAATACCATTTCATCAGTTTTTTAACTATTGCATATGGACCTTTTTGGTCCAGTTCATGTTTTGAGTCTTTCTCGCAGCTCTTATTGTCTCGTTATTACTGATGACTACTCACGGTTTACCTGGGTGTTTTTCTTGTCAAATAAGAGTGAAACTGCAGAACTGATCAAGAGATTTGTGGTGCTTATGGAAAATCAGCTGAATCTGAAACTGAAAGGAATTCGTCTTGACAATGGTACAGAATTCAAGAATACATCATTGAATTATTTTTGTTCAGAAGGGGGGGGGGTGCTCCGTCAATACAGTTCAGCTCGGACACCTCAGCAGAATGGTGTGGCTGAAAGGAAAAACAAGACTCTTATCGAGGCGGCAAGGACCATGTGTGATTCTAAACTGCTATTATTCTTCTGGGCAGAAGCCATCAACACAGCCTGTTATGTTCAGAATCGGGTGATGATTAACAAATCACAAATGAAAACTCCATATGAGATCGTATATAGTCATAAGCCTACTGTTGCACACTTCAGAGCTTTTGGTTGTCCGTGTACTCTACTGAATCTCGAGTCTACTCCGAAGTTTGGGGCCAAAGCTGATGATTGTTATTTTGTTGGGTATGCTGGTCACACCGCCTACAGAGTCTACAATAAGTCAACTAAACAGATTCTAGAATCCTTTGATGTTCGTTGGTTGGAAGAAAACGAGACTGATGCTCGTGTTGGTCCGGACTGGTTATTTGATTACAATGAACTCTTCAAAGCGTTCAATGTGTTTCCGGTCATCAACACAGAAACTTCAGGTGGTGCTACAACAGATACTGAGAAAGAAGACCCACATGCAGTGTCACAGAACCACTTGATGACAACCCACCCGCGTCCGTCAGTCAGCCGAAAGAAGTTACGGAAACTGTGTATTCTCCAAACTCTTCAGAAAACGCTTCAACAGTTGAGGGGGAGAGTCCTATTCGTCAAATCTTCAGGAGCACCTTGTTTCCCGATGTCATTCCAAATGAATACGTTGCCAGCACTTCGTACTCACACAGTACAACGACTTCTGGATGGAAGAATCCCCTCACTGAAGTTGATGAAAATTTATCAAACTTATCCCCTACTGGAGATGTTCCCGAACAGCCGATTCCGACAAGAACTCAACGAAATCATCCTATTGAGAATGTTATCGGCCCTCTTGAGACAGGTGTGTCCACCAGAAGTCAGACATGACACATAAACAGTTGTTTGTTTTCTTGTGTCATCTCTCAGATTGAGCCGAAGTCGGTGGAAATGGCTCTTCTAAAACCAAGTTGGTTGGATGCCATGCACGAAGAGTTGAATCAGTTCGATAAATTGAAAGTGTGGAGGTTAGTTGAACTGCCAGAGGGAAAGAAAGCACTAGATATGAGATGGGTTTTCCGAAATATGCAAGATGACACGGGAGTTATTGTTAGAAACAAGGCACGATTAGTTGTTCGTGGTTTTCTTCAGGTTGAAGGTTTAGACTACACCAAGGTATATGCTCCTGTAGCTAGACTTGAGGCCATTCGGATTTTTCTGGCTTATGCGTCTTTCATGGGTTTCACGGTATATCAGATGGATGTTAAGACCGCGTTTCTGTATGGCGAAGTTAAGGAAGAGATTTATGTGGATTAGCCACTGGGGTTTGTAGACTCTAAGAATCCTAATCATGTCTACAAATTGGATAAAGCATTGTACGGTCTTCACCAAGCTCCTCGGGCGTGGTATGCTACGTTGACGGCACATCTTCTGGGTCATGGCTATACAAGAGGGACCATTGATCAAACTCTGTTTTTAAGACCGTCGGGAAAGATTTGATTCTGGTTCAGATTTATGTGGATGATATTATCTTTGGGTCTACTAGTGCTGAACTGTGTTCAGAATTTGAAGAGGTTATGAAGAAGAGATTTGAGATGAGTTCGTTGGGAGAGATGACAACATTTCTTGGATTGCAGACTCGTCAGAGCTCGACGGGAATTTTGCTGCATCAAGGAAAGTACATTAAAGATATGCTTGCAAAATTTGAATTTCAAGATTCCAAGAGTGCCACCACTCCAATGGCAGAAAGGCCTCTTCTGTCGTCTGATCCTGAAGGGAGTCCCGTAGATCAAACGTACTATCGATCGATGATCGGGTCTCTGATGTATCTCACCGCCAGTCGTCCCGACATCATGTTTGCAGTCTATCAATGTGATCGTTTCCAGGCTAATCCAAAATTCACTCATTTAATTCTTGTTAAACGCATTTTTAGATATCTGAAGGTACAACTGAAGTTAGGTCTTTGGTATCCCAAAAACTCAGAATTTGATCTTTATGCTTTTGCTGATAGCAATTATGGTGGAGATGACATTGACAGGAAATCCACATCTGCCGGCTGCCAATTTTTAGGAGATCGTCTCATTTCATGGCAGTGCACGAAACTACAAACAGTGTCTACTTCGATTTCCGAGGCGGAGTACGTTGCTGCGTCAGCTTGCTGTTCACAGGTTATTTGGATGCAACATCAATTGCTGGACTACAGGTTGGAATTTCTTGACACCCCTATATTTTGTGATGATGATGCTGCCATAGCAATTGTTAAGAATCCGGTTCAACATTCAAAAACCAAGCACATTGATATTAAAATACATTTTATTCGTGACTGTTACGACCGAAAATTGATTCATCTTGAGCAACTTCACACTAATAACAATGTGGCAGACTTATTTACAAAACCGGTCAGAACAGCCAGATTTAATGTGCTTGTGAATTTTCTTAAAATGCTTCGTTTCGAGGCTTGAGTCTTTTTGGGTATAAATTTGTACATATATTTATGGGGAGAAAAATCAATAGGTCAAAAATAGTGAAGGTAAAAAATAGTGTGTGCGTTTTTATCATTTTATAAAAATCAAGAAGCAAAAAAAAAAGTGTGTGTGAATCAAAAAGTAAAAAATAGTGTGTGTTTGTTTATATTCACTCTTGCTTAAAATTATGTCGACTGCATATACGTGTATATGTTTTAGTCCGGTAATCTACTCGTAGATTCACAGGATAGCCATTTATCTAAAGACTGAAAGCATTCGGGGTGATTGTGACGTGTTTTGTGTTTTGAATTATTTCACATACAATTATGTCGGTAATTCCAAGTTGGAGGGACACGTATTCTCATGTGTTTGGTCCTGTTAACCACTTGTGGTCATACGGGATAGCCATTTACCTGAAAGCTAAAGAGTGACCGGGGTGACTGAGTTCTTAACATGTGTGTCTTCTAGGAAATGATATGATTATTCAGTTAACAGCTTGATGAAGCTTAAAATTATTTTCAAATGAAAATTGATCCAACATTTGGAAAATGATAGATAATTTGTTTTTGTGTGTCTAGCGGGTGAAGTTATTAAGCTTAAAAGGCCCTAGAACAATCACTGTTTTGTATGGTAGCTTTCCATGATGCGTAAAAGTTGAAGTGATATAAACTAAAATTGCTAAACTTACTGTAGAGAGTCATTTTGAAGAAATGTGCATGCCTTCATATACATCTCTCCAAAGGATAGGCAGAAAAGCAATTACCCAGTCATACACGAGCCCGTTAGTGTCTTGATCACCAAAAATATTGTATTGCTTTGCTTATCATTAAAAAAAATTTATAAATTTTTAATGTGTTATTATCTGTATATATATTTCTTAAACAAATTAGTTTTTGAAGGGCTTAAAAGGTCATACTAGAACTACAAGGGTGGGGCACTCAAGTAAGTCCTAAACACTCTGAATGAAAGGCCTGTAAGTCCGGACGGCTTGTAAGTCCAAAGTTCAACCTTAAGCCTAAAAATTTTTGTTATCCATAAACTTTTGATCAAGAACTAGGGGGTTGGAATAAAATGGGGTGATCTGGGGAAAGCCAAATACGCTTTGAGAAGAGAGAGGAGGCATCACAGGTCCATGAGTGATGTCCATCTAAGCTTTATGCCGAACTGAACCTAATCGATATCACTGATGCAATGAAAATCATGCTAAGTTCGGTATACCTGCTATCAGCCTGTCTCTTTGTGTCATAATAATGTTGAATATGAATCCTTGTGACAGCACCTTAAACAATATGATTCCATGTTCGGAACTTTTCTCAAAAAGTGGCGTTTTTGCAAAACTGAAATTTGATCCCAAATTAGATAAATATCTAGAAGACTTGTGTTTCGTGCTGTTGTTTGTTTAAGTTTATTATTTTTTAATTTTTGTTTTCATCTTGAAGCTACTCTCCTCGAAACATGTGCTCAAATTGGGCTTACTTTAATATTGGAAAACTACTTTGGGCCTTGGGATTGCATCTGGTCATCTTATAATTTGGTTTTGGGCCAAAGTTTGTATTCTGGGCTCGTCTGGTTGGGTTTTTCTTGGTCCCTAAGGGCTCTCGGCCCATGAAGTTTGGAATATAAAGGGTTTTCCAACTCAATTATTATTATTACTTTCAAAGATTGTTTCTCTCTGAAGAAAACCCATCTGGCCGAAAACCCTAATACTTTAGTATCCTAATCTAGATTGTTCGCGCTTTAGTTTCTTTGCGTTCGAGTACAGGTATGAGATCTATCGAGGATGCAACATGTTACCACTGTGGTGGTCTTAAGAGCTTATTACAGGTTCCATGGTGGATTGGAGACTTCGGTTATTTGGAAGGGATGACATGGAGTTCTAGGCTGAATTCAAAGAGTTTCCTTTTTTTGTCTCATTGGCGGTTTGACCGAAAACCCATGGTCAAACTAAGGGTTCTCGGTTGACTTTTGTTGACCGAGATCTCTTGTCCCTGACCGAGAACCCCTGTTCTCGGTGGGACTGGACAGAGATCATGCCTTCTTTGACCGAGAACTCCATACTTTGACCGAAATCTCTTTACATGGACAGAAAACAGCCACCTTGGACCGAAAACTATTAAAATACATAAATAAATCTCGTTTTAGTCCTTATAACTTGTTTTTTGTCACAATTAGTCTCTGATGTTTGAGAAATTAAAATTGGTGTTCTTAAACTCATGATTGTCATTCAAGTTGCGTAAACATTTACTAACTTGACTCGTTTGTTGCAGTAATGGCTGATCAAGCTCCTCTAAAGTTCGTTGATACTCACAATATAGCTGGATATTTGTTTGATCCTCCTCCAGCACACAAGGAGTTCAAGTCCATGATCGTTTGCCTCAATACTTGAAGGATTTCTCACGACTTACGAGAAAATTCTGTCATTTGCAAGAAAATTATCACGGACTTCTGGAACAATGCTTCGATCAACCCGCGAGGACCAGGTGGAGTTGTGTGTATTGAGTCCAAAGTGCAAAAGAAGCCGGTCGTCATCACAGAGGCCATTATACGTGAAGTGCTTTTATTTGGGGATCAACCTGATTACCCAACAGAGTACTCGACTACTGTTGTTTCTGAGGTCCTTACAAGAATGGGCTACGAGGGATCCTACCCTCCTGCAATCAAGAAGTTATTCCACCCGTACTGGAGATTTCTGATACACACATTCTTTACGTGTGTGTCGGGAAGAAAAGGGGGTTCCGATGAGATTACCACACGCAGATGTCGGCCATTGTTGCTCTGATCATGGATTGGAATTAAAACTATTCCAAGTTCGTTTTCGATGAGATGTTGAGCAATCTGAATGGAAAGAAGAAAGAGATGTTTCTTATGTATCCTCGATTTCTACAGATGATCTTTGATTCACATTACACTGACCTTGTTAGATCTGTTGAGACACTGGATATGAAGTCAATGGGACCAAATACCTTTGGGTTGATGAAGCAATCAAGAAAAGGGGCAAAGGTCGTCTATCAAGGCCTTCATGAGCTAGTTAAGTTCGGCCGCTTTGCTGAAACAGAGACTGTACCGGTGACAGCTCAGGTTGCTGAAGAGCATGTGGCGCCAATTCAGAGGCGTACTACTGCTTTTGAGATTATTTCTGATGAAGATGAGGAGACTCCTGTACAACAGTTGGAGTCCGAACACCATGACACGGAGACTGCTCCGACTGCTGAACAGTTACTAGACTTTGAGAAGTTTAAAGATTTACTTTAGTCAACTGCTTTGAAGCCTCCTCAAATAGTTGCTGAAAAATCAAGATGAAGATGTACTAGGAGAATCAGACGCTAATCTAGTTCTACGAAAAAGAAGAAAGAAAGATCCAAGATCAGGCGTTCTGATTAATGTACCTACAACACCAACAACAAGCCAACAACAACAACAAGAGTTAGCAGTTCCTAAGACTCATGTTGTTTCAAGTCCATCAAATGCTGAGCCTCAAACCCAGAAACAGATATTTGATGATATAGCTCAATAGTTTGACTTTGAGGCCGATCTTCCACATACTGATATTCCATATGGATCATCCGACCCCACCAATCAGGGTCAGTCAAGCTCCAGTGCCTTCGAGAAGATTGCCCATATTCTTGCTATGCAGGAACAATTTTTCCAGAATAAGGGAAAGGGGTTCGTACTGGAAGCTGAACCAGTAGACGTCCAAGCTTTGCAACGTCGAGTCTTTGAGCTTGAACAAGACTCAGTTGTCAAAGACGTACGTATTCAAGAACTTGAAGCTAGTAACACTTATAAAGATTCCAAGATTAAAGAGCTTCAGTCTGGTATGGAAGAATTAACTGCTATATATCTAGACCTCCAACAAAAACTTGTTCATAAATTTGGAGATGAATTCAAGAGTAGTGCTGATGTAACTTCAAAGACTCCCAATGTAGATCAAGGTGGCAGTTCTGGTGGTCGTCCTGTTGAAAACATATATGAATCCGAGACATTGAAACAATACATGTCTGCACCTCCAATGACAGATGAGAAGTCGGATCGACTCCAAAAGAAGATTATGATTATGAAGAATTCAAATCAGAATGTTGAATCCTCTGATCATCCTGATAGATTTGTTGTTAGTTTTGAAAAAAGCTTTTCAGATAAATATGGTGATCATTCTGGGGTTATGTCTTGGGGATTTGATGCTGAAAAGAATATGTGGTGGGTTAAACGAAGGTCTGGGAACACCGAGTACTACAAGAAGATGAAAGATTTTGGATCTTGGACAAAGGTGGATCTTAGTGACCTCATCAATTCATCATTGCACAATCTAACTAATGATAAAAGAGGAATTGACTTCTGGAACTTCCTCAGGAGCCAAGTGGATAGAGGCTTTCCAAAGATGACAACTGTCGAATCATTCTTGAAGAAAGCTAAAGGTTTAAAGGATCCAAAGACAGGAAAAACCATGGTAAACGTGATGTGGCCTGCAACAAAGAAGGCTACTCATATTCCTGTACCTGATGCAATACCTGATGGAACTTTAGAGAATATGAGATTCTGGATGTTCGACAGTATGACTACTACAGTCGTCATACGTTTACAGAAGGGTAAGGGGCAATACAGATTTGTTGATCCAAAGGATTTGCTCAAGCTTGGAGAACGAGATATCAAGACCCTCAAAAGACTTCAAATCATTGCTGATCCAATCTTTGAAACTGCTGCAAAGGAATACACCAAAATGGTGGCTTCTATTATCAGAACTGGTAATTGGGTAGGTGGTCTAAAGGATGCTGATGTTGATATTATGGAGTACGATTAAAGAACTAAGCTACAAACCAAGGGGGAGATTGTTGGGTCTATACTTGATGGTTTGCACTTAGTTAGGCTTGTTTTTGTGTTTTCTATGTAAACCGAGATCATGATGGATCTCGGTGGGCTTTGGGCTCTTGTTGGGCTAGTATGTTAGCTACCTTATATATAGATCTCTTTGTTTAGGGTTGGTTGGTTGGTTCAGTTGGTGGTTTTGGCCGTCTAGTATCATTGGTGTATCAGACGAGTATTGTAAGCATAGTGCTTAAGCACCCGCCGTTAATAATAACGTGTGTTTTGAAGCAGTCCTTTGTGTTCTGTGTCTTCTTGATATTTGTTCTTAAATCATCTTGTGTTGGATTTCCGCACCAACATCAAGATAAGTTGATATCATATTGAAAGATCCTCCACGGGACTTACATGATTATTTGATCAAATCTTACTTGCACGTTGTAGTCTCAATAAGTATAATCATACGCCCCCCCCCCCCCCTCTTTTGCACCCAGGACCTTTTTGTTATGGGTGGAAAATGGTCTCATTATCCGAGTATGTTGGTTGTTACCAACTGGAAAGGACTTTGCTTGCTCGATTTTTACACATGTGACATGGAATTGTATGGTTTTATTATAATATATACACAAAACTTGTGTGAACTCACCAAATATTTGTTTAGTTGACATGTATTTTATATATATGCTACAGGGACAGTCATTAGATGATGATGCATTGGAGAAGACACTAGTACTTAGGTTATATTAATAAATTGACAAGTTGTTCAATTTTTCTTATAATAAAATGTATTCCTTTGTTTACGAACTTGTGTACTTGATGTTTAAATTGATTAATGATAATATTGTCACTTAATAGTGTCACGTGTGTTTTGAGCAATATGTACGTTACACTCATGCGTTTCCGCTATAAGCCAAGGTGTTACAACCAACTATCCTATTCCATATTCACCGACCCAACATCTTTATTCGTCTTCGGCGCCACATCTTCCTCATCCGTCTTGACCACCCCGACTTCCCTTTCCGTCTTGACAACCCCATCTTCCCTCTTCATCTTCACCACCCCTTCTTCCGTCTTCGTGGTTTACATCCCATCCTTATCTGCTGCCACATTATCTATACCTTTTTCTACGATCAGGTCACAACATTTGTAATCTCAAAAAACCTTGGTCATCTTTGAACGAAATGCCATGAAAATGTATTTCGTATTTTCCAGCTCCTGATACAAAGGTCCGACGGAATATATACGAATGCCTGACGAAATAGATGTGAAGCCCGCCAGAAGAATTGATATGTTGGTCGATGGAATAGATATAAAGGCTGCAGGAATAGATATGTTGGTCGACGGAGTAGATATGAAGGCCCGACGAAATATGTATAAAGGCCCAACAGAATAGATTCGTTGGCCGATGTAGGTCTAATATTCTATATTATTATTAGGATTGTGTATTTCTTTCTGTTTTTGCTTTTAGTCGGTGTACTACGTACTTACTACGTTTATTTTGTAAATCTTGGAGAAATGGGAACTATAGGTCCACTAGGGGCCGGATCTAACAACTATTCTTGGGTCAACCAACTTAGTGTTAGCGGAATATCACACTAAGGCACCTTGGTCTCGGATCATATGTTTATGTTCGGATTTTTGAGTAAGAGTGATAGAGAGAATAGGAAGATAAGAACATGAACAAAAAGCTTGTGTTCTCATGGCATGCTTCCCAATTTATAGGATGTATGCATGAGAATGCATGTCATAACATTACATGCCCAATGGGCTTCTTTACATGGCCTTGGGCCCAAATACATATAAAAACAAGTTATAAGGCCAAAATACATACTAACAATACAAAAAACTCAATACTAACAAAATGGGCCTAACAATCTCCCTCTAGTCTTTAGTATTGGAAGTCGTCTGTGTCATACTCTAGAACGTCGTCTTTGGGTAGTGGAATCTCAACAAGTCTCTTGACAAACTTGTTGAAAGCCTCAACTATTCGATCGGTGTTCTAACGGCCAAAGTCTTCAAACGTGGGCAGTGCGAGTTGTAGAGCTTCAAAATATCTTCCTTGCTTAGCCCCATCAGCTCGTGCTTGTTAAATACACGAAGTTCATGCATATTCTTGCAATGTATGACGGCTTCACCCGTTGTATTATCCAACTCCCAGCTGATGAAGTCTTGGAAAAGGTTTGGAGTGAATGGTTCACCATGATAAATGAGTCGGCTGTCTTTAGGAGCCGCATATCTCCACATTATTCTCCTTTTTTCCAGTTGTCAGGTCGATCTCTCTTTGATTCCAGAAATTTTGGCCTTTATTTACTTCAAAATCTGCATAACCCACTTCCTGTAAATGGCGGGGTTGGCAGAGATAGCATACTCTAGCGGTGACTTCTTTAACCCCTTGATCATTGATGTAAACACCTTATCTTTCTTCTTCACAGGCATCTCGAGAGGACAAAATAGATTATGCAACTGAAATTAAACATTAAGTTCTTGAGAATCATCATAGATAACCTAAATAAATATGATGTAACACAAAGTGTACATCGTATATGCATTAAATTATCCTCATATTTATGCGAACTCCATGCAAATTCATTGTTTTTAGTACTTATTTGAGTTATTTGGGAATTTGCAGGTCCGGGCGCCCGCCCGACAAAGAAAACATGAAAAGAGGGCATTTCAGGGACAAAATACAGCATTCTGCCATACCTGCACGGCCATGCAAGCCCGTGCACGGTCGTGCTTCCCGGGAGTTTCACCAGTATAAGCCAGTGCAGGACCTGCTGCCGAGAAAATTCTAAATAGCATGCACATGCCAGCCCGTGTAAGCCCGTGCATGGCCGTGCAAGCCCGTGCAAGCCCGTTCCAGAACAGAGAAACCTGACTTTTTGGTCAGACTAAAGCAAGGGGTTAAGTTTCCATATCGAGGCACGACCGTGCAAGCCCGTGCATGGGCCCGTGCCAGACGTCCAGACAGCATATATATACATCCATTATCCTTATTTGTGGTGTGGAGCCTTATGGGAATTCTCTGAATTTGCTAGAAAATTAATGTGTGTGTGCAAGAGAGAATTCAAGGCTTCCATCTTTGTGTGATCATCCTTTCAAGTGTGCAATCATCATTCATCCTAGTTTGCAATCTTTTGTTCTTGACAATGATTTGTAAGATTACTTTGATTTTGATTGTTGTATGAAGCCTTATGGGCTAAATACTCTTGTTACTTAGATTATGTTGAAACTTTTGCTTATGTGATATTTATCTATGCATGATTTTGTCAAGTTGGTGTTCTTCAAGTTTATGACATGTTCTTGAATAGAGTTTAATGGTTGATTGCTTGTTTTAATTCCTAGTCTTGTTATTTTGATAGATGCTTAACCATAATATGTTGGAAAACTATGTGTTGAGTATTTGTTTATGAACTTAGTTTGTGTATGCATACTTTGTTTATATCATTAAGTTAGGAATGACTAATAGAAATTAACTTGTTTATGAATTTTAACAAGCATGAAACCTATCACTTGATATTGGAAAATTGTATGGTGATAACATGATTCTTTGAGTTGGTTGATGTTTGCTAGAGATTAAGGCCATAATCCTTAGTTCATATTTAGCTAATTAAAAGATTGATGTGTTTAACTAGTGTTCTTGAGCTTGTCTAATTTACATGATTTTAGGTGGTTAGTTTGTTGTTTTCATGCTAGCTTTCCTTTAATTATGAGATTAGTTAGTTTTGACAAACTTACTAATCTATGGTTATAATCTTGAAAAACACCCATCATCATATTTGTTGTTAGTATTAGGTTGCCCTGATTGGAATTTGATATTGATGCTTAATTCATGATGTTTGCCATTATCATTGTCATTATGTCACTAAGTTTAAGTGGATGCATAGTCTAAGTAGCCTTGTTTGGATTGATTGTTATTTACATTTTATTTGCTTTGTTGTTGTTGTTGTATGCTAGTTTGTTAATTGAAAACTCACTTAGATTATTTGTTCGGTTTAATCATTTACAAAGATTTAGTATCAAAAGTTGGCGTGTCCATGGATTGACACTCGGTTCTTAACGATACTTCGCTACAAACGATAGGTACACTTGCCTTTCATGTGTGGTTTGGTTGTTGGTGAAAACCATTTTTAAAACCCGAGTTGTGTGAAACTTTTATTCGAATTTTATATATATATTCGAATATGTTATGTTTTTGGCGCCGTTTTTTACTTTTGAAAATGATACGAGTAATTGATTTGCCTTGTTGATATTTTTGCTCTATGTTATTTTAGTCTATTTCATTTTTATTCATCTTGTTTTATTTTATTTTATTTTAGTTATATATTTAGGTAGTTTTCCGTGTCTTGTTTGTTTCCATTCCGTGTTTCTTTCAGGTGATGCATATCCACCACACCCGGTTCTGAGCGTGTTTCCCCCCTTTTTAAACCCGAGAGACATCTTCGAGAAGGTTTGAGGAGGAGAGCACGCGAGATCACCAAGTTCATTAAAAACGAAGTTGTGGAGGACTACGCGAATCCCGAGGTAGAGGTTCAAGAGATGGCGGATCCGAACAATCAAGGTCGCATGGATGACTTTGCCACACCGTCTCTTGATGGTTGTGGCAACAGTTTTAGGGAGCCCGAGATTACCGTGAGTTTCGAGATAAGTCGAGTATTAATCATATGGTCGAAAATTCCGTTTCTTTCCATGGCCTCTCGAACGAGGACTCTCATCCTCATGTTGCGCATTTCCTTCGATTATGTGAGAAATTCAAAATTCAGGGGTGTACGAACGATGCCATGAGACTCTGAATTTTTCCGTTCTCACTTCGCAGGGCTGCCTTGGAGTGGTTAGAGTTACTCCCTTCCGGTTCCATCACCACTTGGAACCAATTGGTTGAGCAGTTTTTTCTTCAGTACTTCTCACCCGATAAAACTGCAAAATATCGTGCAAACATTACTGGTTTTCGTGTTGATGATGACGAGTCACTTCATGCTGCATGGGAGAGGTTCAAGGCTTTGTTGAGAAAATGCGCTCATCACGGTTTGAGTCGCGGACTTCAGTGTCGTACGTTCTTTGATGCTTTATCCGGAGCACAGAAGCAAGCCGTTGATCAGGTTGCGGGAGGAGATTTCGGTAGGTGTACCCCAAATGAGGCGTTGAACATCTTGGAGAGAGCTTCTAAGAAGAGTTTCGCATATAATCCGTCTCGTAGTATTCCTTCCACTAAGGGTGTTCACCATGTCGATTATAATACCCTTGTTTCCGCCCAGTTAGAAGCCTTGACCAAAAGATTTGACCAATTGCAATCCGATCTTGCCAAATCTAGCTCTTGTTGTGGGGTGTGTGACGGGAAACACCAGACCAATCAGTGCCAGCAAGCCATGGTGGTGGAGGATGTTGACTTTATAGGTCGCCAAAACAATGCCTACAGCAACTCCTACAACCCGGGATGGAGAAATCACCCCAATTTCAGTTGGAAAGATAATGGTGGCTCTTAAAATCAAAATCAAAGTCAAAATCCCACCAGGGTTTGACCAAAATCCAAATTACCAGAGTCAACTCCAGAATCAATCTTACCAGCAAAAGCCTCAGTTTCAGGGTTCCAGCAGTAGTGGTCAGTATAGTGGGGGGTTGAAAATCTTTTGACTCAGATTTTGGCTAAAACAGATACCTCAAACAAACAGGCTGAACAGAGGAACCTTAAGATTGATGAGACTCTCCAGAAACACGATCTCGAGTTGAGGAATCAGAAAGCATCCATTCAGACCATCGAGAACCAGGTTGGACAGATTGCTCAGCTCCTCTCTGCGAAACCATAGGGTAGCCTTCCGAGTAACACTAAGATTAATCCGAATGCCGAGGCTAAGGATATTACCCTAAGGAGTGGTAGATCCACCATTCCTGTTGATGCATCGGTTTCCACACCAAAACCGATTGAAGATGAGATCGAGACTGAGACTCCTGGTTAGGTGCACCCGAGGTTAATCCCAGAAAGTACCGCACAAACCAGTGAGCCAGTCAGGACTTATGTTCCTCCCATTCCATACCCAGGCCGTTTGAAGAAGCAGAAGATGGAAGAGTAGTACGGGAAATTCTTAGAGCTTTTTAAGCAGCTTCACATTAATCTTTTGTTTCTCGATGCATTGAAAGAAATGCCTAAGTATGCTAAGTTTCTGAAAGAGGTCCTCTCGAATAAGAAGAAATTAGAGGAGATTTCTTGTGTGACTTTGAATGAGGAGTGTTCTACGATCCTTCAGAATAAATTGCCCAAAAAAATGAATGATCCGGGCAGTTTTACCATTCCATGTTTGATCGGTAGTTTGCCGGTTACTAACGCTTTAGCCAATCTAGGTGCTAGCATAAACTTGATGCCTTATTCTGTTTTTGCAAAGCTAGACCTAGGTGAGCCTAAGCCTACTCGCATGAGCATCCAGCTTGCCGACCGCTCGGTGAAATACTCAAGAGGTATAGTTGAGAATATGCTTGTGAAAATCAACAAATTTGTGTTTCTTGTTGACTTTGTGATCTTGGACATGGATGAGGATAAAAACATACCACTCATCTTAGGTCGTCCCTTCCTAGCCACTGCTAGAGCTATCATTGATGTCTGCACCGGCAGACTCACTCTTAGAGTTGGAGATGAGGAGGTGACCTTTGATATTGGGAGATCCTTGCGCCATCCACATGATCATGATGACGTGCTCTACATTGATACCATCGTATCTTGCGTTTGCGAGCACATACAGGACACATGTGAGGAGTACTCTTTGGATACTCAGTTGTATGTTAGAGGAGTTTCTGACTTGGTTAGTGGGCCTCTATTTGAGGAGTTGGTCTGTGGTGTTGACCACGAGCTTCCTGAGTGTTTAGAGAGTATTGAGGATGTTGATCGCGTTGCTGAGCCTAAGGTGAAACCTTCTGTTTTGGACCCACCATCTATCGAGCTTAAGGAACTCCCGTCCCATTTGGAGTATGCCTTTTTGGAGGATGGCTCCCGCCTTCCTATTATCATTTCTGCGAGTTTGTCGAGTGAGGAGAAGGTTAAATTGCTCAGGGTTCTCAAAAGGCAAAAGCACGCGATCACCTAGAAGATCATGGATATTAAAGGGATCAGTCCATCCTATTGTAACCATAATATCTTGATGTAGGAGGAGTTTAAACCCGTGGTGGTGCAGCACCAACGGCGTTTCAACCCTAATATGCAAGACATTGTGAAGAAATAGGTCATTAAGCTTCTCGATGCTGGATTGATTTATCCGATCGCTGATTCCCGATGGGTGAGCCCGGTGCAGGTCGTCCCGAAAAAGGCTGTATGACGGTTGTTGTGAACAAGAAGAACGAGTTGATTCCCACACGTACTGTCACGGGATGGAGAGTTTTCATTGATTAACACAAACTCAACGATTCCACGAGGAAGGATCACTTCCCATTCCCCTTCATTGACTAGATGTTGGAGCGACTGTCGGGAAAGATGTACTATTGTTTTCTTGACGGTTTCTCGGGATACTTTTAAATCCCATCTCTCCTGAGGATCAGGAGAAGACGACATTCACATGTCCCTATGGCACATTCGCTTACCGGCGGATGCCCTTTGGACTGTGTAAAGCCCCAGCCACGTTTCAGAGATGGATGGTGGCGATTTTTCATGATATCATCGAGGACTCCATGGAGGTTTTCATGGATGATTTTTCTGTTTTCAGGAGTTCCTTTGATCGTTGTTTGAGAAATTTAGAGAGAATGTTGGCTCGTTGTGAGGAAGCCAACCTTGTGCTTAATTGGGATAAATGCCACTTCATGGTGAAGGAAGGCATTGTGTTAGGGCAAAAGATTTCACAGGCGGGGCTTGAGGTTGATCGAGCCAAAATTGATACCATTTCTAAGCTCCCGCCACCAAACTCAGTGAAGTCTATTAGGAGTTATCTTGGTCACGCGGGATTTTGTCGGCGATTCATAAAGGACTTTTCCCAAATTGCCCGCCCGATGACGAAGTTCCTTGAGAAAGATACCCCATTTGTTTTCTCCTCCGAATGCCTTCAGGCGTTCGAGTTGTTGAAAGAGAAATTGGTGAATGCCCCTATCATGGTTGCCGCCGACTGGCCCTTCCTTTCAAGTTGATGTATGATGCGAGTGACTATGCAGTCGGGGCGGTTTTAGGTCAAAGGCGGGATAAGCATTTTCTTCCGATTTATTATGCGAGTAGGACAGTGAATGATGCGCAGGAGCACTACATGACCACTGAAAGCTGTTGTCTTCACATTCGATAAATTTCGGTCTTATATTGTCCTTTCTAAGACCATTGTGTTCACGGATCATGCGGCCCTTCACTATCTTTTCAGTAAACAAGATGCGAAGCCGAGACTTATTAGTTGGATTTTGTTGCTGCAGGAGTTTGACATTGAGATCCGTGATAAGAAGGGTGCTGAGAATGTCACGGCCGATCATCTTTCCCGTCTTGAGTGCTTAGCTTCATCTAAACAAGTGGGGGTCCACATAAATGACGCGGGATGAGGATCATCCTTGGTTCGCTGACATTACGAATTTTCTTGCTAGTGGGATCGTGCTTAAGGCTCTTACTCCCCAGAAAAAGAAGAAATTCTTTTCTGATGTTAAGCATTACTTTTGGGAGGATCCTTATTTGTTTCGTGTTGGTGCCGATTAGCTCGTGCGTAGGTGTGTGTATGGTGATGAGGCTCGAAATATCTTAAAACACTGCCATCAGGGCCCGACCGGAGGACACCATGGAGCCATGTCCACGGCAAAGAAGGTCTTTGATGCCGGTTTATTCTGGCCAACCATCTTCCGTGAAGCTCATGAGATGGTGTAGTTTTGTGATGCTTGCCAGAGGGCGAGCAACATCTCATCACGAGATGAGGTGCCTCAGAGACCGATTCAGGTCTGTGGGGTTTTCGATGTGTAGGGCATCGACTTCATGGGACCTTTCCCGAATTCTTTCAGCCACTGTTACATTCTAGTAGCTGTTGATTATGTTTCGAAATGGGCTGAGGCGCAAGCCTTGCCCACAAATGATGCTAGGTCGGTGGTGAAGTTTTCGAAGAAGTTGTTTTCCCGCTTTGGTGCCCCCACAGCACTGATTAGTGACCGAGGGACGCATTTCTATATGCCCGGTTGGAAAAGGCATTATCCCGGTATGGTGTCCATCATCGCTTCTCTACACCATATCACCCGCAGACGAGCGGGCAGGTTGAAGTCACGAATCAGGGCATCAAGAGGATCTTGGAGAAAACGGTAGGCAGAACTGTAAGGATTGGTCCAAGAAATTGGATGACGCACTGTGGGCTTTCCGTACCGCCTACAAAACACCGATTGGGACGACATCGTTTAAATTGGTGCACAGGAAAGCGTGTCATCTCCCTGTTGAACTCGAGCATAAGGCATATTGAGCATTGAAAAGTGCGAATCTTGATCTTGCATGCGCGGGTAAAAACGGGTTTGGTCAGTTACATGACCTTGAGGAATTGAGAGGCCAAGCTTATGAGAATTCGAGAATTTACAAAGAGAGGATAAAAAAGCTTCATGACACCCGGTTGAAGGACCACAAAGAATTCCAATTGGGCGATCGTGTTTTGATTTATAATTCTCGTTTTCGTTTATTCCCCAGGAAATTGAAAGCCCGATGGTCCAGTGGCTTTAGTGTGAAATAGGTGTTTGACTACGGTACCATTGAGATTGGCCATGAGGATGGATGCATCTTCAAGGTGACGGATCACCGTTTGAAACACTACTTGGGTGAGCCAGTTGAGACAGTACTGGAGGTTGTTGACCTCCACCCCATGACCTAAGTGTGGGGAGTGTGAGGCTAGCTATCGACTCCGTCAATTTAGCATGTTTAGGAACTTTGTAGATTTTTGTGTGCTTGTTTTATTCTTAGTTGTTTTTGAAATTATGCTTACCTTTGTTGCTTTCCGGTTCCGTTTTGTGAGTGAGAGATTTTGGGTTAGGGCTCATAATGGTCAAAATCAGGAACCATTTTGGTGTTTGGAGTTGAGTGGGGTACTGCTAAGTTGGTAGAATGGAAATGGTGTTTTGCACAACACTGCACGGTCTCCTGCACGGTCCCACACGGCCGTGCGAAACACCTCGGGTACCGTGCATCAGGTTTTTAAACAAATTCTATACCCACCTACCCCCATTCTCATCCATTCCACTCTCCCAAACCGCCGATCCAGACCCCCTTTCCCCCGAATCTCATATTTCTTTTCGGATTTTAACACCAAAGGTATGTTTAATCTTCCTTTCCATCCTACTTTTCCTTGTTCTTTCTGATTTTAGGATTTGTTCTTGAGGGATTTGAGGCTTTTTCAATCCAATCACTTTTGGGTTGGATTTGCCCTAATTTCTTATTGGAGTGGTTAGTTTTAGGGTTGTATTTGACTATTTTGGGCATGATTTTGGATTTGTTCGATTGGGTTGTTTTCCGGCCACAAACCACCGCCGGTACTGTTATGCAACTGTTGCACGACCGCCGGAACGGGCCTGCACGGCCGTGCGAGGTCGTTTTTTCCGGCCAGAATCTCTCCGATCAACCAGTCTGTTTTCTGAAGCCCCCTGCATGGTCCGGTCGGTCTGCACTGCCTTGCACTGTTTCCGGCATGACCATGCCAAATAGTCGATCGATCCGTTTTTTGTTTCCTTTTGTTTAGTTGTGCTGATTCATTCCCTTGTTTGTCAGATGTCAGGCCGCAGACACCCATTTTGCCAGTTCGCAGGCAGCAGCGGCAGGAGTCAGGCAGCCCATCGACGGTTCGGTGAGTTGTGGACTAGAAAAGACAAATTCGTTTTGGGACGTGTTCCATGTTATGAGACGATCGAGCACATTAACTAGCATAAGCGTTTCGATGCTTTGCTCACTGAGCCATGGCGGCGTCTTTTAGCCATCTGGCGACCAGTCTACCTAGCTCATCCTTGAGTTTCTAGCCTCCTCTTTTATGTACCCATTGATCAACGACCCTCACGACAGTAATTGCGGGCTACGTTTCAAGTTGGGGGGGTAAGTGGCACCTCTGGTCCCTTGCCACCCTCGCCAGCACTTTGGGATTGTACACGGACGAGGAAATAGAAACGGAGCTATTTGATGGCCTGCGGGATTTTCCGAGCACCGAGGTGCGACTTGCTTTTTGGAGTCAGGTTACAGGTTTGCAGCATGATGGCCGATCCTCTAAGGCCACTCTACTACTAGACCCGCTTCACCGCCTCCTGCACCACATTATATTATACTGCATTGGAGCCCGCGGTGATAGCATGGGTAACGTCGTGACCCGAAAACCTCTTTCATTTGTATGTATCATTGATGGTCACGACTGTAACCTAGGGTTTAGTGTGGCGGAGTGTTTTAGTCGGGTGGGTGGCTCGACATCGGGCAGCTCCATTTGCGCGGGTATGCTCATCACTGAGCTGGACCACCAGTTAGGAGTGATAGATTTGCCATCTGCTAGCCGATTGACACGTATGGGTGAGGGGATTCCTATGGGCTGACTCAAGTAACATCTCGGATTTTTCGAACCTGTAATTGTTAACACATAACCCGACCCGAGAATATTTTTAGATAATTGTTTTTAATCAAATTAAACACTTACAAGTATTTAAGATTTGGTATGTTCATTTTATACCCTTATACTTTTCCCTAATGTTCATTTCTTGCTTTAACTATAAAATATTCAATAAACGACCTTTTATTAAACTACAAGGACCTAAAGTGTAAAAATGAAACTTCTATCCTACTCACCACCGGAGCGCCACGTGGGCAGCCTCCATGCCCCCGCCGCGCGGCGCCTTGGATGGTCGGCACCAGAATGTAGTTCGTTTTCGTTCGTTAACTCGTTTAAGGTATAAAATCGCGTATTTTTGGCATGTTTGAGAGAAGTAAGGACCAAGTAAACATCATACAACTAAAATATCATTCCCAATTCGTTTCTTACTGCCTAATATCAGATCTTTATGAATATTTTCATGATTCTTTCCTTTAAAACATATTTACTTGCTTAAACAGGGCCAAAAAGCCTATAATTAGTTCGGTTTAGCCTTTCCTATATAAATGACCATTAAACATCTGCTGTAAACTTTAATCTAACTATAATACACCTCCTCCAGCCGTCACTAGCCTCTGCCATCTCGTAAACCCTTCGGTTTTTGCATATTCGTTAAAGATACAAGGCTTGATCGTTGACTTTGCTTGCTTTAGGACCTTTGACTTCCG
This sequence comes from Bidens hawaiensis, assembly GCF_021521415.1. Taxonomy (NCBI): domain Eukaryota; kingdom Viridiplantae; phylum Streptophyta; class Magnoliopsida; order Asterales; family Asteraceae; genus Bidens; species Bidens hawaiensis. The sequence continues at coordinate 540,402 of NW_027491356.1, read as the reverse complement.
TTTCTCATCATTCCTTTCACTTTCTGGGTAAGTTGTAAACTGTAAAATCGTTCATACATATTCCCTATTCAATAACCTTTCAATCAATTTCGGTGATTGAAGGGTGTTGACTAATCAATTCACTTAAAACCCGCTAAAGGGCAAAACAGTCAACAAGTTTGACTTTACTTTTTCTCATGCTTCTGGTCGGATTCAACATTTGGTCCATAAGACTTTTATTCTCATAACGTGATTTTAAGGCTACTGCCCAAAACCCGACTTCCGACTTGCTGTTCAGATTCTAGTGAGTACCAGCTCGCTTAAATGTTTAATTCAACATAACTAGAGTTCTATTCATCCGTTTGGATTGATTCCAACGGCATTAAGTTCATTTTTATTTATAGTTTCATATCACAAAGTTTCAGGTTCTGATAAGTTATCTCGTTTGACACGCATTGGACGACTCGCTTATCTGTTGACTCGCTTATTCTTAATTATACTCACTTGCCTTTAATCTAAGGTGAGTTTGATCATTCCCCGTTTTATACACTGTTTTCTAATGTTTTGGGGACATATGCGTACTTACTCATATTTTCTATTCTATATATATACTCAAAATCGCAAACATAATTATTGTGTGAATATCAGTTGAATGCTATTTGCTAATTGCTACATGTTTAATTGTTTACTTGACAACGTTTTGGAGAGGTCCAACATATCCCCTTGAAGAGGGTTCTCATTAGTATGATCATACGATCGTCTTAGTAACCGGAGCCCGATTCGCTTGGCGAAGGTAAACCGACAATTTAGTCATTGTAATCAATGCCTGATCCGCTTGGCAACGATTCATTGGCGCACGAGTACAACTTGGTTTTGGTTTGTTAAGGTTTGATTGATTATTACCACATAGATTGGTTTGCGCATTTAACACTTATCATTTATTATTTATTTATTATATAACTATTTGTTGTGTCAAAATTGATGATCATCTTACTCAACATATTTGTTGATAAAACTCCATTTTCTACGCATATGCAGGTTGCCTGAGTTGAAGGATGGACACTTAGAAAGACCTTAGGGTTATATTGAAGACAAACTTAAATTTACATTATTGTACTTATTTATTTGAATTGTTTCGTTGTATTTGATTATTGTGTGTGTTTTTGAACAAAATAATTAATTAGATATTGTCATTTATTTTTATGATAGTATCTTCGAGCTGTGAGCAATCGGATCACGCCCCGGCATTTCCGCCTTAGATTGGGTTGTGACAACTCAGCTCCGGGCGATGAGGATTGTGAGGGAAGTCGGGAACCAGACTCGATTGATTGATAGGCGGGGTCGCATTTGGGACTCGCTGCCCCCTACTGATGATGTTGACATGCCAGATCACGATCAGGAGGAGCCACAACCACACCAAGTACCGCTGGATTATGAGCATTTATGGCAGAGGTTTGACCAGTTCAGCCTCAACCAGGAGCAGTTCCAGGTCGCCCAGCAGCAGTTCACGGTGGAGCAGATCGATTAGCTGGGCCTGCTTGACTACATCGCGGAGTACACTCGTCGTGGGTTTGAATGGGTATATGCTTTTGGACAGGCCCAGGCGGCCCATAGAGGCTTCACGGTCCCGGCTGCGCCCTCTTGGTACGGCGCTTCTTCGAGTCATTCTGCGGGCGAGCAGCCACCGCCCTTTGATGTGCAGTTTTCCCAGCCCGACCCATTTGTTGACCCCCTTCCGAGCCCACTCGTGCAGCCTGGCCAGTTCACTGTTCCCGATCCGTATACTATTGCAGATCCTTACGGCTTCAACTTGTTCGCGAACAAGGATGCGGGTCCGTCTGGTTCGGCGTTTGATGACATTGGAGATTAGTATTTTGTTTCTGTTGTTTTATTCTAGGACTTGTGTGACTTTATTTCTATTTTGTATTTGTAGACTGTTTTATTTTCTTGTGGATTTGGGTTGATGTTGGATGTTATATGGATTGATGGTATGTGATGGATTATGGGTGTATTGTGTTGTTTGGTGTGGTTTGTTTTGTCTTTCTTTAACCTTGCAGGTGGATCTTTATCTGCACAGTTGGCATTGCCAGGTCTTCACTGTTTGACCCTCCCTGGTCTCTAGTCTGGCAGCATTGCGGTTTTCAGGGGAGTTTTCTGTTCTCTCTCTTACACACATTATTCCCTTAGTAGCCCATGTTTAGCCTTTTCCCGTGTTTTTCTATTTGGCCATATTTTATCACCACTTAGCCATATAGCCTTTTGTTTTTCACCCATTTTTGGTTAGAATCCGATTCGGCTAAGTTAGTTAGTTTATTTTTGTATTTCATTTGTGTTGTTTTTATCACTTGGGAACTTTAGAAGCACAATGCTATCTCCCAAAGTGAAAATTTTGTATGTAAAGTTTATAAGTTTAGTTGGCAAAAAACAATCCTTATAAGAAAAGAAGAGAAAAATAAGAAGTTAGTTCATCATATATTAGGTGAAACGTGATTTCAAAGAGCAATTTTTGGTTTTTTAGCTCTCGTCCCGTTTAAACTGTTTAGTTAGTTAGATTTCGTTTTATAGCTAACTTAGTTCCGAATTTTCAAGCCGTTTAGCCACTTTTCCCAAAAATTCCTTACCCTAATCCTAAGCCAAATTACAACCCTCAAGTATGTATGTGTCGGTTTGATTTGACCCTTAAACAAGCCTATTCCTTGCTTAGTCATCGTCTTGGCATCGAGTGTTCTCAACATGCACTATTACACGCATGATCACTAAATATAGCCGAGTGTGTGAGTGAACATTGTGAGGTTTGCAAGGTAGGAATGTGATGACAATTTGTAATGTTCTCTAGACTATGTCTTAATTCTTATTAGGCTTGTTTGGATACATATACAATGCTTGCTTGATCTATTAAAGAATTGAATGATTATTGCTTGCGGGTTATTATTGCTATTGTGGAGTTTGTTTCATTTGCTTGAGGACAAGCAAAGTTCAAGTGTGGGTATGTTTGATGTAATACAAAGTGTATATCTCATTGCATTAAATTATTCTCATATTTATGCCGAACTCCATGCAAATTCATTGTTTTTAGTACTTATTTGAGTTATTTGTGAATTTGCAGGTCCTGGAGTTCGCCCGACAAAGAAAACATGAAAAGAGGGCGTTTCGGGGATAAAATACAGCATTCTGCCAGACCTGCACGGCCATGCAAGCCCGTGCAGGGTCGTGTTTCCTGGGAGTTTCACCAGTACAATCAAGTGCATGACCTATTGCCGAGAAAATTCAAAATAACATGCCCATGCCAGCCTGTGCATGTGTTAGTGCATGTTTTGTAACAGATGATCTTTTGTGTTTGTTAGAATTGAGAGCAACGGTCAAAGGGGAGTCTGTTGGTGCATGTTTTGTGACCGTCGCTATGCAATTCTGTTCAGCCGAAACGAAGTACGAAGTTATAACAACTTCGCCATAGGCGAAGTTGTAACAACTTCTGCCATAGGCGAAGTTATAACAACTTCGCCTTAGGCGAAGTTATAACAACTTCGCCTACAGGCCCAAGCCCGTGAAGTTTATATATATATATATATATATATATATATATATATATATATATATATATATATATATATATATATATATATATATATATATATATATATATATATATATATATGTGTGTGTGTGTGTGTGTGTGTGTGTGTGTGTCTTGTTTAGGTTTGGTGTATCCAGAAAGTTAGAGTTTTGAGTGATCAGTTTATTTGTCTAGAGAGAAACCGAGAGGGAGAGCCGTGTGGGACGGCCCGAGGTAGAGCTCACCTCGGGTCGGCCGTGTTTCTGTTTATGTTCGGTATGTAACGTGGTTTTGATTATATGAAAAGATCTGCAGATTTGTTTATCCCATTCGTGTGTTTATTCGTGTGTTTGTTCGTATGTTTGTTTGTGTGTAATCGAGTTCTTCGTCTTCTACACCATTAACGAGTCTAGGAGGATTCCGCACTCCTAGACCTCGTGCGGATCTCGTATCGATCAGCGACGACCCCGCGGGGAACTTACAAGTGGTATCAGAGCCTTAGGCTCTTATGCTATGGTTCGAGATCTGCGTTTTGGTGTTTCTGGCACGTTTCTGATCGTTTCTGGCCGATCAGCACCGCAGGCGAAGTTATTGGGTTCAGGCGAAGTTGTCGCTTAAATTTTAGGGTTTAGGCGAAGATATAAGGTTAAGCGAAGTTATTCACAACTTCGCCTACCTCACAAGTTCGCTTATCTCAGGCGAAGTTATCTGTCAGGCGAAGTTTTGGACAGGCGAAGTTATGGACAGGCGAAGTTAAGGAGGAGCGAAGTTGACTTTAGGCGAAGTTAAAAAAAAAAAAAAAGTGTTTAGAGTTTTCGTCTGTATGGCCAGGTGTACACGATTATTGTGAGACCGAAGACGTTGTTCCGTCAACGAGTGAATCTTGTAATCTCTTGGTCTTACGTGTGAACAAATACGTGTCAACTCTGGATATGGAGTTGAGTTTGTGAATGGGATATTGATTGAAACTGGATATTGACACATATTTGGGTGTTTGTGGGCAATGAAATAGTTGTTGTTCGAGGTTGACCAGCTGAAGAAAGTCAAATTGAACTGAAGGCTTTCGTCATTACTGGATTGCGGTCAGAGCATATTATTTATGTTATTTTCAAGGCGTTCGAGAATTAGATCCTGAAACGTGATGCTTATTTATTAAAGTGAAAATTCTGGAACAAGTTGGATTTAATCGGGAATTAAAGTGTTTATGTTCTTGATCGTTATCCCTGGTGATTGAAGATGCTTCGGATTAAGTAATGGTCATGTGTGTTAGATTCTGTCAAGGTTGTTTTGTGATGAAATTGATCACTTGATATTGAGTAGTTGAAGATTAAACCTTAACGTATGCCGACGTGTTGGTGAAGTTGTGGAGGGAGCCCAACTTCACGTGTTGGTGAAGTCAGAAGGACTCACGTGATTGGTTGAGATGATCAATTAGGCACGGGGATGCATGCATTTCAAAGACCTCAATCTATATAGTCGGAGAAGCTTACACTGAAGGGGAGATCGGATATGGAAGACGCTGGGTGATTGGTAGATTTGTGAAGCTACAAGACAGTTTCAGACACGGCTGGTTGAAGAGCAAACAGAAGATCATCAGTTAAGAGGGAGTCTGTTAGTGCATGTTTTGTAACAGATGATCTTTTGTGTTTGTTAGAATTGAGAGCAACGGTCAAAGGGGAGTCTGTTGGTGCATGTTTTGTGACCGTCGCTATGCAATTCTGTTCAGCCGAAACGAAGTACGAAGTTAGAACAACTTTGCCATAGGCGAAGTTATAACAACTTCGCCTACAGGCCCAAGCCTGTGAAGTTTATATATATATATATATATATATGTGTGTCTTGTTTAGGTTTGGTGTATCCAGAAAGTTAGAGTTTTGAGTGATCAGTTTATTTGTCTAGAGAGAAACCGAGAGGGATAGCCGTGTGGGACGGCCCGAGGTAGAGCTCACCTCGGGTCGACCGTGTTTCTGTTTATGTTCGGTATGTAACGTGGTTTTGATTATATGAAAAGATCTGCAGATTTGTTTATCCCATTCGTGTGTTTATTCTTGTGTTTGTTCGTGTGTTTGTTTGTGTGTAATCGTGTTCTTCGTCTTCTACGCCATTAACGAGTCTAGGAGGATTCCGCACTCCTAGACCTCGTGTGGATCTCGTATCGATCAGCGACGCCCCCGCGGGGAACTTACAGCATGGCCGTGCAACCCGTGCATGGCCTAACTTGATGTGCATACTAGCCCTCGATGTGTTTTGTCTTAGAGTACTGGACCGGGTTTTTAACAATCGCCACAGCAGCCTGATTATCACATTTGGTCGCGGTATCATAGAAATTCAAATCGTAATCCAGCAGCTGATGCTGAATCCAAATGACTTGGGAACAGCAACTGGATGCAGCTATGTACTTAGCTTCCGCAGTTGAGGTGGACACAGTGACTTGCTGCTTGCATTGCCATGAAATCAACCTATCACCCAGAAATTAGCATCCACCAGATGTTGACTTTCGGTCTAAATTGCATCCCACCGGAGTCCCAATCGAGGTCTTCCCTTGAGGTATCTGAATATATGTTTGACAGCAGTCATGTGAGACTCTCACGGATTAGATTGATATCTGGCACACTGACAAACAGGGAACATGATGTCCAGTCTGCTTGTAGTGAGATACATCAATGAGCCAATCATTGACCTATACAGGTGCTGATCAACTGGCTTTCCTGATGGATCAGGGGCGAGAATTGGTCACGTAGCGATTGGTGTCATAAACGCAAATGAATCCTTGAACCCGAACTTTTGAACAATCTCGTGAACGTACTACTCCTGATGAATCAAAGTCCAGTCCATCTTCTGTTCAACTTGTAAACTAAAGAAGAAAGTCATTTCTCCCAAATAACTCATCTCATAAAACTCCTTGCATAAATTATCATTCGTGGATCCGAAGATGATGTCATCAACATATTGGACAAGAATCAGATCACCCCGAACCTTCTTGACAAAGAGTGTTTGATCAACAATACCTCTTTTATACCCGTTCTTCACTAAATGATCAGCCAGAGTGGCATACCAGGCACGGGGTGCTTGGTGAAGACCATAAAGTGCTTTGTCAAGACGATAAACATGGTCAGGATGATTCGGATCCTCAAAGCCTGGAGGTTGCTTAACGTAAATTTCTTCTTTCACCTTTCCATACAAGAAGGTTGTCTTCATGTCCATTTGATAGACTTTGAAATTCATGTACTAAGCTTAGGCCAAAAAGATACGGACTGCCTCTAATCTAGCCACGGGTGCATAAACTTCATTGTAATCAAGACCCTCATGCTGTGAAAATCCTTGCACAACAAGCCGGGCTTTGTTTCTTATGATTACCCCCTTGTCATTTTTCTTAGTCCGGAACACCCACTTTGTTCCGATTGGCTTCTTATTTTCTGGTTTCTTGACTAGTCTTTAAACAGTTAGTTTCTTGAACTACAACAGTCCCTCTTGCATGGCTTCAACCCAAGAATTTTCCTTCAAAGCAACTCTGTAGTCTTTGGGTTCAAACTGTGTAATAAAACATGAAAAGAGACATCTGTTAATGTTACCAAAGGTGCTATGTGTTTGAATGCCAACCGATGGATCTCCGATAATATTCTCAGTCGGATGACTTCTGTGAATCGGCAATTGAGGAATCGGTTCGACATGCTCGACTGGAGTTGCCTCTAGCTCAATGGATAAGCTCTATATGGGATGAAAAACAGCAGACACATTAACAGGAACATTTGGTTGAGGATCATTGGTTTTAGGTTGATCAACCATATGTTCTTGATCAATGAGACCATCCCATAGGTTCTCGTAGAACGGTACAACGATGGCTAGAACAGGAGTGTAGTTAGTGTTGTAAGAAGCTTCATTCTGAGCCAGTTCATTTTGAACAGTTTCTACATTTGTCTCCTTAGCAGAACCTTGATTTTCTTCTTGAGAGGGAGGTGTGGGAACTGACTCAACCACACTAGGTTCAGCTGGAGGATTCGCTGGTTGATCAGTCTGGTCATTCTCCACGTTGTCAGCTGACACGTACGAATCGGTATCTGAATCGGAAGTGTCTTTGACTGTGGGCATATCAGTAGTGTCTGCAGGTGGTGGCACTTCATTGACCGCGGCTGGTTGATTAACCACAGGTAGAACATTTGGCACTAGTGCAGGGGCAGCTACTTCAATACCTTCTAGACCTCTTAATACAGCATGAAAAAAATGACTGATCATCATCAGTATGGACAGATGTAAAACAACAGGTGGAGCAGGGGAAACAACCGGTATTATATACATTCCCCGAAACTGCTTGAACAATCCTTCATAATCAAACATCAAATTAGGGCCTGTGTTTGCATCTGTGAGATTCAACTCTTGCCAGTCAATGTTGTAGGATTCTATGATCACCCCTGCTCTCTTGTTGTACACATGATAAGTGTTCTTGTCAGCAGCATAACCAACAAAGTAACACTCATCAACCTTTTCAGCAAACTTTGACGTTGAGGTGGTGTTGTTGTGGAGCAAGGTGCACAGACATCCAAACGTTCTGAAGAAGTTGACCCTCGGCTTTGTCCCATAATAGACTTCATATGGAGTCTTGTTCCTTTTCTTGTTCAACAACACACGGTTTTGAGTGAAGCAAGCAGCGTTTATAGCTTCACCCCAGAAGATCAAAGGAAGCTTGGAGTATGATAACATGGTTCTTGCAGCTTCAACGAGTGTTTTGTTTCATCTTTCAGCCACCCCATTTTGTTCAGGAGTGTAAGGGGAACTGAATTGACGAATAATCCCCTTGTTGTGACAGAAATCATTCACCACCCTGTTGCAGAATTCGGTGCCAATATCACTTCTAATACACTTGACTCACTTGTCCGCCTGATTTTCTACCAAAACAATGAATTTGATGAGAAATTGAGCAGTCTCATCCTTGTGACCTAGAAGAAAAGTCACTTGAAACGAGAGTAATCGTCGGTAAAAACCAGAAAATAGGATTTTCGTCCTATCGCCAAAGGTTGAATTGGACCAAAGAGATCCATGTGTAATAGTTGGATAATGGAATCTATGGTATTAACAGTCTTGGATCTATGAGAGAGTTTGTGCTGTTTTCATTTTGAACAAGAAAGACATTTTTCAACACAGTGAAAAGATTTAACAGACAAACCTCTCACATGGTCACCTTTAACCAACTTATTCAAGTTCTTAAAGTTAACGTGACCCAAGCGTCGATGCCATAAAGATGAGTCATACTCTCAGGCCTTGGACAGTAAACACGAAGTAGTACGCATTGAATAATTTCTTCTCATGTCCAGAATATATGCACCATTACGCCTCAGAGTACGCATCAAAATCCATTCTTCCAGGACTTTGAAACCAGGTTTCAGAATTAGACACTCATTCTCATTGAAAAGGGTAGAGTAATGCTTATCGCAGATCTGAGACAAGCTTAGGAGATTGTGGTTGAGCTGCTCCACAAGATTTTCTTCTTCAAAAGTCAGGGTACCATTTGAGACCTTGCCCTGCTTTATTATTTCTCCTCCCACATCACCAGCAAAAGAGACGTGTCCGCCATTGAATGGTTTAACATCAAACAGCAATAACTAATCTCCAGTCATGTGTCGGGTGCAGCCACTGTCTAAGTACCAGATACTGTTGACAGGCCTTCCTGACTGACCCTACACACATGAGCAGCTAGTTAGCAGTGGGGTCCCGAGACATAGTTGTCTTGGGAAAACTAAACAGAAAATCCCCCAAGTTTAATTTTATGATTCTTAAAAATGTAATCCCTTGGTGAGTCAGAATCTGAATTGAAATCCCTCGAGGAACATGATTTGTAATTTCCTCGGTTTTGAAAAGGTTTTCTGGATTGCTCACTTTGGTTTGGGCTTAACCATGAAATCTTCTGAATTTTTTCTTTTGAAAACCTTTGGCGGGTTCTTACGCTTTTCAGCTTCTGAACCCTTGGCCAACCTTTTCCTTTCCCTCTGAGTTAGCCAAAAAGGTTTCTTTGTTTTCTTATCTCTTTTTACCTTTGATTCCATCTCACTGGCAGAGGAGTGAGTTTGGTTAGTCATTTTCTTAGGTTTAGGAGCAACCTTAGGAAATGACTGACCAAACTTACTGTTTAAATCTTTTTGCTGTCTGTGCCAGTTATTGCAATGTCTTTCAAGATGAGAAGGATTTTCACAAACAAAACAGCACTTTCTTTGGTTGGTTTTTTAGATATTCTCTGAACTTGAATACGAGTGATATAACTGAGAAGTTGATGCAGGTGGGTTATCATGTCTGTAATTACTGTTTGCCCTACAATCATAACTTGCATGAAATTTGTTAAAATGTCTATGTTGACTACGAGAGTGATAGTAGTCACTATCAAACTAATTATAGACTTGAGGATTCTTATGATAGTTAGTGTTTTGTGAATATGATGCTTTCATTGGTGGCACATATTTACAGGAAGTACTTGGTTTTTCATTTTCAAAACATGATTTCTGATTATTGTAATCCTCATTCATATGACCAGTTGATGAGCAACTAGGCACACTCTGTTCATCAACCTTATTTTCTACTGTTTCATCAAAAATTGTCTCACAATCTGAATCAGAAGATGAACAGTCACTTTCATTAGAATCATCGTTACAACTTTTATTCATTTGACTTTCACAAAATACAAGATTCGGGCCAGCCACCAGACTTTCTAACATAGATTTACAAACGTTATTACAAACGGGGTTGTTAATAGATTTGTTTAGTTCCACAACAGACTCAAGACGTGGTTCTAAAACTTCTTTCCTCACACAACCCATGTTAACCTTCCCATATCCACTTTCGGTTACATCACCTGCTTCACAAGATATATTGACATTAGATTTATCAGATGTTACAACTGGAGCGGGAGTTTGTGAAACTGGAGAAACAAATTTCACAGGTTTTGGTATTCTACCAACCCCGTATGACATTTCTTCCATGGGAGAAGTATTATAACTAAAGTGGAGAAGGATGGTATAACTATCATTTAATGCAGGTGGTACAGCAGTATAACCATACCCCAGCCCACCCTTTAGTTTAGTATTTCTCTAAGCTCCAATAAGTTCATCTAACTGACATGATGCTGATTCAAGTCTCTCGATAGCTTTTTCATTCTTTTCAACATTTGATTTATTTATAAGTCATCTCTTTTTGTAAATCTTCATTTTCATTTTGTAATTTTGAAACAATATCTTTATAATACTTAATTTCATGTTGATTAACAAAAATTTGTCGTCTGAGACTTGCAAGATCATCATAGTGAGTTCTAATCTTATCAACGCGTATCTTATCAGCTTTTACATATTAATCATTCAATTTCTTAAGTTTTGAGACTTCTTGCAAAACTTCATCGTAATTTTGTCTATAATATGCAACCTTGAAAATGCAAGCTTGAGAACATAAATTGTGATTTACCTCATCACAGAGTGAAGTGCTGGGAGCTGCTGTTGAAGATGATGAGGCTTCATTATCATTTGCAAAAGCCATTCCTGTCATGTTCAATGGATTCTTTAGTTCCTGAAATTGGTCACCCCAATCCATACCTGTCTAGACCTCTACTTGAGAGACAAGGGCTCTTGTGTTTGAACTTGAGTTGCCCTTGTGTGGGTTTCCACTGATTCTTGGAACTAATGAGCTTGGCGTTTGATTCACATGCTTCTTCCCAGCTACCTTGTTATTCTCATCATCAGAAACCTCCGTGACTCGGATATCATCAGTTGGCTTGGGAGGATTTGTACACTCCCTAGAAAAATGACCCATTTCGTTGCAGTTGTAGCAACGAAGTTTCTCCTTGTCAAACCCGATCCTCTTGCTGTCAGCATCCTTGAAGCTATCCTTTCCATACTTCTTCATGAAATTTTTTGCCATGTAAACGGTCATGGCCATTTGAGACTTGATGTCCATCTTCTTGAGATCCTTCTTGTTGATATAATTCAAATCAACTTGCTCAATAGATGGAGGCAAGAGTTTTCCGTGTAACAACTCTTCATGGCTTGACAGGAATGCATGAACTAGAGCAATGTTGGAGTCATTTAGAAGTGGGAGTATTCCAGCATGACTTGCACTCAAACTTGACTGGACTTTTGATGAAGCATTGATTCCATGAGCTTTCAAGGCTTGTTCTACTACTTTGTTCACCGTGTCTTGGATTGAATTTGGGTTGGATGATGCTGATGAACTTCCTAAGGAAATGAATGCAGTTGACAGTGTGGGAACTGATGAGGCATACTTAGGAGTTGTTACTGGATACATGTTCTGCTAGGACTAGCTAATGAAAGCAGTAGATGTTGCAGAACCAGTATTGATTCGTGCTTGATTCAAAGAACTCATATGATTGCTTATCCACATTTGTTCATCTAACTAAAATGATTTAATTGTTGAGATCAGGTATGTGGTTGAGATAGCATTCAGATTCATTGTTCTTTTGATGGTGACAGTGCTGGTACTCCATGAGTAAGGCAATAAGTTCATCAACTTTTGGTTTACTTCTGAACTCATGATGTTAACTTCAGCAGCTCTTACCCTGGCTAAAAGCTTTTCAAACCTCTTGATCAAGTCCCCCATACTTTCACCTTGTCTGTGGTTAAAAATAATGAATTCTTCTTTTAAGATTGCCCTTTTTCTATCCCTTATCTCAGCATTTCCTTCAATGTTTTCAACCAATCCTCCCCATAAACCCTTAGCAGTAGTGTGCACTCGGAGAGTTTTAGTAATTTCATTGGACAAGCACACGGTTAGGGTGAGAAAGGCTCTTTTATCTTGTTCTATCAAAGTCTTGTCAGCTTCACTATAATCATCCACTAGTGTTGGTAAAGGTCCATTGGGAGTATTGGACATTGGAACATGTGGACCAACCTCAAAGCATCTCATCAAGGCAGAGTCAGTTGATGCAATGAAGTTCATGAACCTCCACTTGAAGTCAACAAAATTATCTTCTAGTGTCATAAGTTTAGGAGGTTTGGTGATTGTTCTTGCTTGATTCTCAAGCAACATATAACTCTTCAACAATTCTGAGTCAGAAGACAAGTTTGCACACAAGTTCTAAACACCAAATTACTTCAAACAGTTGAAATTTCTCAAAAACAGAACAAACAATTCACAAAGGACGCGAATAGAAAACAATCTTAAACAATTCACACGGGATGCGAATGGTTTGAATGCGAAGCGAATAGGAAATAGTATTCGCTTCGTATGAGAATGCGAATAGTTTTCTATGGGAATCAGATTGATGCGATGCGAATTCTTTGTGCGATGCGAATTCTCTGTGCGATGCGAATTTCTGATGCGATACGAATTCTCTGTGCGAATGCGAATTCTGGTGCAATGCGAATTCTTCAAGCGAAGCGAATTCTGGTGCGATGCGAATTTGTCATGCGATGCGATTGCGAATTCTTTAGTTCTTCTAGAAGCAATATTTTTGGGGATCTGTCCTTGTACTTCACCTAACTTGTCAGTCTTTGTCTAAAGTTAGTACACCCACTTTCTAGTACAAGCAAATGCGAATGAAAGGAAACACATTTTTGAACAATTTTTAAAACCGATTCTTTGAGTTTTGACACCTTTGATGATTATGATTTTTACCAAGAACACCTCTAAACCATTTTGTAGACCTTTTAACCAGAATATTTTTGTATTTTTATAGTTTTCTTTGTAAGAACCCGTAAGAACAAGCTTAAACAACACTTTCTTTGTACTTTAACAAGATCAAAACCCAAGGTTGTGATCCAAAACCTCAACTAGTTGAGCCGAAGCTCTGATACCAATTGTAGGTCCACTAGGGGTCAGATCTAACAACTAATCTTGGATCAACCAACTTAGTGCTAGCGGAATATCACACTAAGGCACCTTGGTCTCGGATCTTATGTTTATGTTCGGCTTTTTGAGTAAGAGAGATAGAGAGAATAGGAAGATAAGAACTTGAACAAAAAGCTTGTGTTCTCATGGCATGCTTCCCTATTTATAGGATGCATATGAGAATGCATGTCATAACATTACATGCCCAATGGGCTTCTTTACATGGCCCTAGGGCCCAAATACATATAAAAACAAGTTATAAGCCCAAAATACATATTAACAATACAAAAGACTCAATACTAACAAAATGGGGCCTAACAAGAACACTATAAAAGGGTCACTTTACCCATTTCTTCATACAGACATATACAATAAAAACACAACTCTTAGAAATAAAACATCTTTCTACCAAGTTTCTTCTTTTTCTCTCCTTTATATTTACAAATTAAGATCTAAGATCCGAGTATTGTTAATGATTCCCGCTAACTAACAACACGAATTAATCCGAGTAAAGTTGTGAGATCCATTATATAGGACCTACAGCCGACTGTTTATTAAACCGTCAGATCAATTGTTTAATAAACAATCGACGACAAAGTACGTGTTAAGATGTGGTTGGTTCAAAAACGATAAAGTGTTAGATAGATTTGTCGAGTGTTAATTTTAATATGGTGGATCATACCGTTTAGGAATGAGCCACTTTGAATATTTTTTAATCTGGGGGCTAGTCAAGGAATTGGCTTGGTATCATTTTGGTAATTTTTCCTTTATTAAATTCCTATTTGTTTTGTAACAAGCCTACTAGCAAAAAGATGAGAAGAGAATTAGGGAGAGAATAAGTTTATATTATTAATTGGTGTCATACAATGAAATACCAATAGGTATTTATAAGGGGAGGAAAACTTAAGGAACAAGCTAAACTATATTTAGTAGTTGATAATCATAATAAAAACACAATAATATCTATATTCATAATACTCCCCCTTGATTATCAACTTCATACGCTTTATGTTGCCTCATTAAAAACCTTGCTAGGAAAACCCAATGGGACAAAACCTTAGCTAAGGGAAAATGAGTGCAGCGCGTATTTTCTCCCCCTAATGAGAATCAGTTAAGCTCCTTGAGTCGACGCATACCGATCCTATGAATCAGTTTCTTAAATGTTGAGGTTGGGAGTGATTTGGTAAACAAATCAGCTAAATTATCACTAGAACGAATTTGCTGGACGATAACATCTCCATTCTTTTGCATATCATGTGTGAAAAAGAACTTTGGCGAAATATGCTTGGTTCTGTCACCTTTGATATAGCTCTCCTTAAGTTGAGAAATGCATGCCGCGTTATCTTCGTGTAAAACCGTCGGCTTTTCTTCTTTGGAAGAAATACCACAAGATCCACGAATATATTGTATTACCTTCCTTAACCAAAAACATTCTCGACTAGCTTCATAGATTGCTATTATTTCTGTGTGATTAGATGAAGTAGTTGTGATTGTCTGCTTTACTGAACGCCATGAAATTGCAGTACCTCCATATGCTAACAAATATCCAGTTTGAGATCGACCTGTATGAGGATCAGAAAAATAACCTGCATCTGCAAAACCAACCAAACTTATTTTCGATTGGTTAGTGAAATACAAACCCATATCTTTTGTACCTTGGAGATATCGAAATATTTGTTTGACCCCATTCCAATGTCTCCTGGTCGAGCATGAACTATATCTTGCCAATACGTTTAAAGAAAACGATATATCCGGTCGTGTATGGCTAGCAAGAAACATTAATGCACCAATTGCACTTAGATATGGTACTTCTGGACCAAGAATTTCTTCTCCATCTCCCGGAGGTCGGAATGGGTCTCTCTCAACATCCAGTGCCCTTACAACCATCGGAGTACTTAATGGATATGATTTCTCCATATAAAATCTTTTGAGTAATTTTTCTGTGTAATTTTCTTGGTGCACAAAGATCCCATCTTTAAGATGTTCAATTTGTAACCCAAGACAAAACTCTGTCTTTCCAAGATCTTTCATTTCAAATTCTTGTTTCAAGTATTCAATCGCCTTTTGGAGCTCCCCCGGAGTCCCAATTATATTCAAGTCATCGACATATACAGCAATTATGACATATTCAGATTCTGACCTCTTTATAAAAATACATGGACATATAGAATCATTTTTATAGCCTTCTTTCAACAAATATTCACTAAGGCGATTATACCACATACGTCCAGATTGTTTTAGCCCATATAAAGATCTTTTTAATTTAATTGATAGATGTTCTGGAGAACTAGATTTACATGATGTTGGCAATTTGAATCCTTCCAGAAGTTTCATGTAAATATCGGTATCAAGTGAGCCATAGAGGTAGGCTGTCACAACATCCATTAGACGCACATCAATCCCTTCTTATATTACCAGACTAATAAGATAACGAAACGTTGTCGCATCCATCACTGGAGAATATGTCTCCTCATAGTCAATTCCAGGTCTTTGAGAAAATCCTTGTGCTACCAATCGTGCCTTATATCGTGTAATCTCATTTTTCTCATTACGTTTTCGCACGAAGACCCATTTATATCATGCGGGCTTTACACCTTTAGGTGTATGGACTACAGGTCCAAAAACTTCTCGTTTCGCGAGGGAATTTAATTCTGTCTCAATTGCGTCTTTCCAATTTGGCCAATCATTTCTATTTTTACATTCATTGACAGATTTTGGTTCTTGATCCTCATTGTTTTCCATTACTTCAAGCGCTACATTGTATGAAAAATTGTCATCAACATCGACTATATTTCGGTTCCATACCTTTCTAGACATAATATGATTTATTGAGATCTCTTCATTTTCAGGTACCTGAGGTTCTTCTGGAACCATTATGTCTAGTGTCCCTTCGAGAGACTCCTTTTCGGGTATTGCAGTTACCTCGACAAGACCATCTACATTATTTGCTCCCTTTTTCTTTCGAGGATTTTTGTGTTTAGAACCGATTGGTCTACCACGCTTTAGGCGTGCATTAGACTCATTACCAATACGAGGTTATCCATCAGGGACATCAATTTTTATTGGAGCATTAGTAGTTGGTATATGTGACTTAGTCACTCTCTTCGGGTCAGTAAATGAGTCTGGTAATTGATTTGCTAATTCTTGTAAATGAATTATCCTTTGAACTTCTATTTAACATTGTTTAGTTCGAGGATCAAGATGAGATAATGATAATTCGTTCCAAATTATATTATTTTCCAGCTGTTTTTCATCTCCCCCTAATGTTGGGAAGGTTGTTTCATCAAAATGACAATCACCAAATCGAGCCGTAAATAAATCTCCCGTTGATGGCTCTAAATACTTAATGATAGATGGTGATTCATACCCAACATATATTCCTAACCTCCTTTGAGGTCCCAACTTTGTGCGTTGTGGTGGAGCGATTGGAACATATACGGCACAACCGAAATCCTTAGATGGGAAATATTTGGTTCCTGACCAAAAACCAATTTTAATGGGGATGAAGTATGATAACTCGTTGGTCTGATGCGAATTAGTGTTGCTGCATGTAAAATAGCATGCCCCCAAGAAGTAATGGTAGTTTTGATTTCATAATCATTGGTCTTGCAACCATTTGAAGTTGCTTGATGAGCGATTCGCCAAGCCCATTTTGTGTATGTACATGAGGTACAGGGTGCTCTACGCTTATCCCAATAGACATGCAATAATCATTAAATGATTGAGATGTAAATTCACTAGCATTATCCAATCGAATGTTCTTAATGGGGTGATCTGGAAAATGTGATCTTAGCCTTATCAACTGGGCAAGTAGTCGTGCAAATGCCATATTACTACTTGATAGTAAGCACACATGTGACCATCTAGTTGATGCATCAATTAGCACCATAAATATCTAAATGGTCCACTAGAAGGGTGTATGGGTCCACATATATCCCCGTGAATTCTTTCCAAGAAAGTAAGGGATTCAGTCCCCACCTTAATTGGTAATGGACAAGTAATCAACTTCCCTTTTGAGCATGCAACACATGTAATGTCCTTAGTCTGAAGAACCCTTTGGCTCTTTAAAGAGTGCCCACATGAATCTTCTATAATTTTTTGCATCATTATTGAACCGGGATGGCCTAACCGGTCATGCCAAATCATAAAGTTTTCTTTGTCCATAAACTTCTTGTTTATTACCATATTAGATTCAATTGCAATAATTTTAGTGCAATACAAACCGGAGGCAAGTGCGGGTAGCTTTTCAAATACATGCTTTTTACCCGATTTCATACTTGTGATTTGAAGGTACTCATTATGCCCCTCACTTATTGTCTCACCATGATGCCCATTTAGACGAATATCTTTAAAGCTTATTAGATTTCTTTGAGACAATGGGGAAAATAAAGCATTATTAAATTTAAATTGTGTTCCACCAGGTAACACAATATAAGCTTCTCCAAAACCTTCAATTAATTTTGTACTACCAGATATAGTACTAACGCTTGCCTCTTTTATAACTAAATTAGAAAAATAGTTCCTTTTCTTGAGAATTGTATGTGTAGTTGCACTGTCTATTAAACATATATCTTCACAATTAATAGAGAGTTTAGTTAACCGCTCCATATGCTTCAAAATAAAATAAAATAAAATAAAGTTGCATAAATAAAACATTTAAGATACTTCAAGCATAAAAGAATCCCAAAACATAATGTCTAGTGTGCCTCAAAACCAAAAACATAATCTCAAACATAAAGTTTAAAAGAAACATCAAGCAAATAACATAACTTAAATCAAATCATTCATATGTAATGAAAATTGCAACCATCCAACTGGGTTGTATCAGCCAAAATATCGCCAGAATCTAAATTGATTGGATCAGCAAGAAAATCATCATAAGCCAATTTAGTTGCATCATTAGTAAAATCACCAATATCCATGTGAGTAAGGTCTTTTTGACCATCGGGGATATCAACACTTCCATCATTATATGTAAAATTTGTCTCTATTTCTTTTCCTTTGCCTTTGATGGATTGTTGGTAAAGCTCCACCAAGTGTTTGGGCGTACGACATGCAAGAGCCCAATGATTATTACTTCCACACCGATGACATGCATTTGATGTAGTTTCGCTTTTCTTTTTACCCTTTTCATTATTAGATTTCTTTTCATTATCATGCCACTTTTGGTGGGTTTTTGGGTTTCTAAATTGAACACCATGATGATTACCCCGGTTATATCCACGTCCACAACCACGACCACGTCCACGACTTCCACTTTGACCATTATATGTTGCCACATTCGCTTCTGGGAATGGGGCTGTACCAGCGGGACGGGTCTCGTGATTTTTCATGATGAGCTCATTGTTTTGCTCAGCCACAAGCAAACAAGATATGAGCTCAGAATACTTGGTGAAACCCCTTTCACGATATTGTTGCTGCAGCAACATATTTGAAGCATGGAAGGTAGAGAATGTTTTTTCCAACATCTCCTTATCAGTAATATTTTCACCACACAAAATCAGTTGTGACATGATTATAAACATTGCCGAGTTATACTCGCTTATAGACTTAAAGTCTTGCAATCTTAAATGAATCCACTCATAACGAGCTCTCGGTAATATAACCGTTTTTTAGTGGTCATACCTTTCTTTCAATTTGGTCCAAAGGACAAGTGGATCCTTAATAGTTAGGTATTCAGTTTTTAAAGCCTCATGGATATGATGGCGTAAGAAAATCATGGCTTTTGCCTTATCTTGGATAGTTGATTTATTCCCTTCTTTAATCGTATCACCAAGATTATTAACATCCAAATGGATTTCAGCATCCAATACCCATGACAAATAAATTTTTTTCAGTAATGTCAAGGGCTAAAAACTCAAGCTTTGCAAGATTCGTCATGATAAACTATATTATAACGATACATATGAAATAATATTTAATAAACAACAATTATTACTGTTATGTCAAACAAATAAGATGTTATATAACCAGTTAAAAAAATATATATGAATATGTGATACTATTGATCATGCCAAATTATCATACTTTGATAGGCATGTAACATAATTAAATATGGATACTATAAATAATATACATGTAAAAAAATTTTTAGTCGACTACCAATTTTTTTCTTAAAGAAATCTATGGCGGTTTCATAAATTATTTCTTTGACATTAATCTGATTTCGTATTTAAATTTCAAATCGTCTTATTCAAAATCTTATATTGTAATTTAATGATAGAGATTATTAAATCTCTTTTAATAATTAAAATAATTGTAGTAGATATAAGTTTTCATAATTTTAGAAGAATACGTATTGAAATAAACTGAAATAATGAATACCCCTTTATTTACTGTGATAATTCTAATTTAATGAATTTCAACATATTCTTTCAATATGTACACAACCTATTGCCAAGCTTTCAATATGTAAAAATTAACGAGAATAATTCGATTTGCTAAGTTATGTATAATTTATAATCGTATAATAATATAAATCTTGATGAAACCCATAGAAAATAAATACAAGTTAACTCTTGTGACATATCTTTCAACTCCAAAAACAATTCGTGCTGATAACGTGTTTTGTAACAAGCCTACTAGCAAGAAGATGAGAAGAGAATTAGGGAGAGAATAAGTTTATATTATTAATTGGTGTCATAAAATGAAATCCCAATAGGTATTTATAAGGGGAGGAAAACTTAAGAAACAAGCTTAACTATATTTAGTAGTTGATAATCATAATAAAAACACGATAATATCTATATTCATAACACTATTTTAGTTTTTACTTCCTAATCTAAACATAATAAATAAATAATGAATGATAAAATGCAACCCCAAATGGTACATGTATGAGAGCTAACTCTTCTTTTTAAATAATTACCCATTTTCTTGTTACAACACGATTTGACCCTCACTATCTAAAAAACAAAATCTTACACAACGCCTTTTAAATTTTTGAACAAAGCTCCTTTGGTACCTTCTCAATCACATGACATCAAATAATGACACTTTTTGAATGAATACCTTTACTTCTTGCTTCGTCGGTTTTTCCATCATATATGACCGGCTCAAGTCCAATGTTTTGCATTCATAAACCCTCATTAGAGCATTCCTAACCCGTCCCCCATCCTCATCTTTATAATCATACTAAATAACACGACATTTCTCTCTTATATTTAATTAAATAATATTTTTTATATATTTTTCTCTCTTCTCTACCCACAAACAATTCAACAAATAATAAAAAAATAAATATGGGCAAACAAAGTTTTCCCAAATTACAAAAAATCACTATAATTTCTCTCTCCAACCTATAATTTACATTCATAACTATTCAAAACTTCACCCTATAATTTGCAAACTCCTCTCACATACTTTTAGAGGATGGGTAAGGTTAATAAAATAATTTTGTAGAGTACGTAGAAATATGATCAACAATTTTATCTTCTTGCTACACATCTTGTTAGCTCTATGTATTATTAAGAAGATATTAACTAACTTTTATTATGTTATTTTTACGGTAGTTAAAAGGCACAATTTAATTGGATTTCCTTTATACTCATTTTACGAACACCAATAAATAGTTGATTAATAATACATTATATCTTACGTTTTTTTATTGCATTATATAATTTATGGGCTTGAATCAAATACAAATGGCTTTTATCATGAGAGGTGTACAAATAAATAGAGTAATCATGTTAACACCAAAACAATTATTATTACAGTATAACTTTTGAACTAGGTCAATTATTATTACACTATATTAATTTTTATAAGATAATTATTATAGTTTAAAAATGTAATTACTTTAATTATTTATATATTTAGTATATTAATTTTATTTGTACGGTATCCCACTGTTGTAATTTGTATGACCTTTAGACTTCACAAGTAGTAACTAATCACATCAAATGTGAAAAAAAAAAAAGAAAAAAAAACAGAAAATCGTAATAAAAATATAAGATTTTACGTATACAACAACAAGATAAAATTTCGATGTTTTAAATTTTAATATAAGTTAATTTTCCGCCATCTGATTCAGGATAGACATCGAACCAATTACTAAGTTAGTAATTGACATATATTAGAGAGCTATGATAGTTATGTGTTTAATTTCTCTCATAGCTAGAAAAACAATTTATTAGAATTCATTTTTAGTTATGCTCATTATACGCTAATATAAATATATAGTTGATTGATTAATTATATATATATATATATATATATATATATATATAGGGATGAGATCTAAAGAAAACTCCTTTTAAAAAGAGAACTAGAGAACTAATAAAAACTATTTTAATTTTTTTTTTAAAAATAATTTGCGATTTTTTTTCTTTCCTCCTTCTAATAAGATGATATTGTTCCTAAAAAATAAAAAAATAAAAATAAAACCGGTGATGTAGTGCATATCTGCACTAATGTGTATTGCATATATACGAGTGTTCTATTACATATAATACAACACAATTGTATTATACAATACACACTATTGAATATACGTAAATACAAACACTAGTAATTGTACTCGAAACAAACTATCGCATATACGTAATACAACACTAATGCACATATGCACTATATTGTTTGTTTAGTATTTTTGTATATAATATAACACTATTGCACTAATATAATACAAAAAATTGCATATATGCTATTCAACATTATTTCACATATTAAAATACACACTAGTGCACATATGCAATAAAAAAAAGTCGATGTATTGCATATGTGCACCACAACGAGTTTTTTTTTTGTATTTTTTCATATTTTTCGAGTAAATGGTAACATAATATAAGAATAATGGCAAAAACGGAAATTTAAAAATATTTTTTTAATTAAATTAAAAATATTTCTTTATTAGTTCTCTAGTTCTCTCTTTAAGAATAGGTTCTCTCTTGATCCTCTTCCTATATATATATATATATATATATATATATATATATAAACGAAACCCCTAAAACCCTACGTGTCGTGATGTGGTCACTCCCCCCTTTTTATAAAAGCCATCAGATTACTTGATTTTTAAATAGAGGTCTCTCATTGATTTAACCTAAATTCATGGTTATGGGTCTTATCAAAACCAAATAGCTATTAAACAGGTTATAGCATCTCATTAAATTAAAAATTAATCTTACTAATTATTTATTATGAAAATCCTATAAAATAGGGATATACTAAAATATAATATCCAATTTAAAAAGAAAATGTTATTATTCATAATTAATAAACAATTTGATAGTAAAAAACATAAGCAGGTCATGGGTCACCAAATCCAGATAGCTTTTAAACGGGTTATAACATATCATTTATTTATGAAACCCTAAATATATTATTAACTTTCTTACAATAAAGAAAATTAAAATCCAAAAAATAAATATTAAAAAACGAAAAATGTAAAACAACCATTCTTTCAAGCTATCAGATTGCTTTATTTGTGGTTTCTCACGCATTTGATCAGAAATCACGGGTAAAGGTCTCACGAAACCTAGATAACTCTTAAACGGGTTATAACATTTCATTATATTAAATATTAATCTAATAAAATATTTGATATTAAAATCCTATAAAATATGGATATTTAAAAGCTAATATCCTATTTTATTTAAAAAAAAGATACTGTTTATAATTAAGAAACAATTTGGTAATAAAGAATTAAACGGGTAATGGGTATCACCAAACTCAGATAGCTTTTAAACCGGATTATAAGATATCATTTATTTGTGAAACCATTTTATCATCAAAACTCAAGTATATTAATTATTAACTTTTTTACAATAAATAAAATTAAAATCCAAATATACATGTATAAACATTAAAAACGAATAATGTAAAACAAACCCCGTAATACGCTAGAAGCCACCAGATTGCTTGATTTTTAAATGGAGGCCTCTAATTGATTTAACCTAAATTCATGGGTATGGGTCTTACCAAAACCAGATAGTTCTTAAACGGGTTATAACATCTCATTAAATTAAAAATTAATCTTACTAATTATTTGATATGAGAATCCTATAAAGTAAGGATATACTAAAATTTAATATCCAATTTAAAAAGAAAAAGATATTATTATTTATAATTAATAAACAATTTTATAGTAAAAAACATAAGCGGGTCATGGGTCACCAAATCCAAATAGCTTTTAAACGGGTTATAACATATCATTTATTTATGAAACCTTTTTATCATCACACCATAAGTATATTATTAACTTTCTTACAATAAAGAAAAATAAAATCCAAAAAATAAATATTAAAAAATAAAAAATGTAAAACAACCATTCTCTCAAGCCATCAGATTGCTTTATTTGTAATTGAAAGCTTCTCACGCATTTGACCCGAATTCACACGTAAAGGTCTCACCAAACTCAGATACCTCTTAAACGGGTTATAACATCTCATTATATTAAAAATTAGTCTTATCAAATATTTGATATGGAAATCTTATAAAATAGGGATAAACAAAAAATTAATATTCTATTTTATTTATAAAAAGATTTTATTTATAATTAAGAAATAATTTTATAATAAAGAAATTAAACGTGCAATGGGTATCACCAAACCCATATAACTTTTAAACCGGATTATAACATATCATTTATTTATGAAACCATTTTATTATCAAACCTCAAGTATATTAATTATTAACTTTCTTACAGTAAATAAAATTAAAATCCATATATATATATATATATATATATATATATTAAAAACGAATAATGTAAAACAACCCCCGTAATACGGGGGATAAATTCTAGTAATATATATATATATATATATATATATATATATATATATATATATATAATATAAATGAAACCCCTAAAATCCTACGTGTGTCGATATGGTCGCTTCCCCATTTTATGGAAACCACTAGATTGCTTGATTTTTAAATGAAGGCCTCTCATTGATTTAACCCAAATTCATGGGTATGGGTCTTACCAAAACCAGATAGCTCTTAAACGGGTTATAACATCTCAGTAAATTAATAATTAATTTTACTAATTATTTGATATGAAAATCCTATAAAATAGGGATATACTAAAATTTAATATCCAATTTAAAAAGAAAAAGATATTATTTGTAATTAATAAACAATTTTATAGTAAAAAACATAAGCGGGTCATGGGTCATCAATCCAGATAACTTTTAAACATGTTATAACATATCATTTATTTATAAAACCCTTTCATCATCAAACCCTAAGTATATTATTAACTTTCTTACAATAAAGAAAATTAAAATCCAAAAAATAAATATTAAAAAACGAAAAACGAAAAACATAAAACAACCATTCGAATTTGTAAATGAAGGCTTCTCACGCATTTGACCCGAATTTATGGGTAAATGTCTCACAAAACTCAGATAGCTCTCTTAAATGGGTTATAACATCTCATTATATTAAAAATTAATCCCATCAAATATTTGATATGAAAATCCTATAAAATATGGATATTCTAAAAATTAATATCCTATTTTATTTAAAACAGATATTATTTATAATTAAGAAACAATTTTATAATAAATAAAATAAAAGGGTAATGGTTATCATCAAACCCAGATAACTTTTAAACCAGATTATAACATATTATTTATTTGTGAAACCATTTTATCATCAAACTTCTAGTATATTAATTATTAACTTTTTTACAATAAATAAAATGAAAATCCAAATATATAAATATATATATTAAAAACGAATAATTTAAAACAACCCCCGTAATCTGATAGCTTGAGAGAATGGTTTTTTTTTTACACTTTTCGTTTTTTAATATTTATTTTTTGGATTTTAATTTTCTTTATTGTAAGAAATTTAATAATATACTTAGGGTTTGATAATGAAAGGGTTTAATAAATAAATGATGTTTATAACCCGTTTAAAAGCTATCTGAATTTGGTGACCCATGACCCGCTTATGTTTTTCATTATAAAATTGTTTATTAATTATAAATAATATCTTTTTCTTTTTAAATTAAATATTAAATTTTAGTATATCCCTATTTTATAGGATTTTCATATCAAATAACTGGTAAGATTAATTTTTAATTGAATGAGATGTTATAACCCGTCTAAGAGCTATCTAGTTTTGGTAAGACCAATACCCATGAATTTGGATTAAATAAATGAGAGGCCTCTATTTAAAAATCAAGCAATCTGGTGGCTTTCATAAAATGTGGAAGCGACTACATCATGACACGTCGTTTTTAATATTTATATATGTATATTTGGATTTTAATTTTATTTATTGTAAGAAAGTTAATAATTAATATATTTGAGGTTTGGTAATAAAATGGTTTCACAAATAAATGATATCTTATAATCCGGTTTAAAAGCTATCTGGGTTTGGTGATATCCATTACCCGTTTATTTTCTTTATTATAAAATTGTTTCTTAATTATAAATAGTATCTTTTTTTTAAATAAAATAGGATATTAACTATTATAACCAGAATTTTATAAGCTCTAGATTTAAAAGATATTTTATTTGAATATTAATACATATATATATATATATATATATATTTCATATCGTTAGAAACTCATATAAGTAAACAAATTGTAATATAATAAAATAAAATTAATAAAATATGTATATTGTAGATAAGTCAGCACGTTGTATTTTCAAAATCCTCAACCCTCATCTATTTTACCAACCTTCCGGGATTTATTAGAAACTCCGAAGCTTCCGTTCCCACTCCTTCGTTATATAATTCCTTAAGTCATAAATGAACTCACAAAACCCTACCATCTCTTCGATCTCTCTTCGTGAAATACTCTGTTCCAGCTACGACGACCGCCGGTGATTCTACTGCTGACGAACCGTCATGAACCGACCACCGACCACCTAGCAATCTGAGTTGTTTCTATTTAGCCATATTAGTTTTAAATTCCGACAACGTACGCCACCACCACCACGTATCATGTACCACCAACAACCGCCGCAAGTCCGACGCCACCGGTGTCTTCGTTAGTTCACATCTAGTTTCCGGTAACATACGTCGTGCACCGCCACTCGTTTCGGTTTCCCGCAAGCACCGACCGTTTGAGTTCCGCCTTCGATTTGTTTTGTTTATAGAACCATCTCGTTTCGTGCATCACCGACTGTGTGTTCAACTGCTTAGGTAATCGTCTGATTCCTTTCTTCTGTTATGTATATGATTAAGTTATTCGAATACGGCGGCTAGTCGTTGATTTGTCCGGTGACGGGAAACGTTGTTTTTTTTAGAAATAGTATTTAAAATATATAGTTATATGTACTATAAGTCATGCATGATTGCATGATATGAGAGAAGACTAAAGAAGCAATGGTTACTGTGTGTTTATGATTTATTATTTATTTATCTATTTTATTGGTGGGATATAATAATATTATTATTATTATTATTATTATTATTATTATTATTATTGAGTAAAGTTATTTAAATTACTCTATTCTTTTATAACAATGTAGAGGTTTTAATCTATAAATTATATAACTAGTTATATTTTATAAGCATAAACGTGTTTGAGTATTTACTAAGACGATTATATCATAATACGTTATGTCCATCACGGGAAATCAACGAATCCGTCAAAATAGTTATGTTAATACATCTAATTGGAATTGTAATCAAACCATAGGTTATAGTATGACGTGCACACACTTAGATTTAATTGATTGTGCTTTGCTTGCTCAGTGACCATTAAGGTACGGTTTTTGTTTTTGTTTCCTCTTAGTATTATTTATATTCCGTTACATCGTAGTACGGTTTCTGTTTTCGTTTACTCGTAATATTAATTATATTCCATTTTATATTCAGTGTCTGTCACTTTGTAGTGTGGACTTTTCGTTACCTTTCAGTTACAGTTAGAGTTCGGTTTATTTATTATGTTTTATATTTATTTTTGTAACATGCAATATATTATATATTTTGTACTCATTATTGCATGTCCCGTTAGTAGCATTATTGTTGCATATTTATATGAAATTAGCTTTTGTACTCTGTCACCCTAGCATGTCTGAAATGTCGTATGGGCGTCAACGGCATGCACTTATCGTAACAGTGCGTAATAAAAGTTCACAGCGTCTCTAGCTTGGCCCCTAGAGGCGTATAGATCGATCTTAGCTCTGAGTTTGCGTTTGTTGTGTGGAGATGGAATAATGGGTGTACGCCACACTCACCGTCTCATAGGTGCATGGACTAGCTAGCTGTGTACCAGTCTGTTCTATTTAGGCTCATGGGTGTTTCCTTCTCACGTGACTTTGATTTCTTGATATGTGTAGTCACGTGCTTTGATGTGTGTGTATATTGTGATATATTTCTGTATACGTTTGATTTTGTTCCGACCAAGTGTCGGATTATGCGTCAGTTTATATAGTATTTTTGTCAGTAAAAAGTTGGTTTCGAGTTTGAATCAAAGTTCTTAGACTTGCTTTTTCCTTCGTTTGTCCTTACCTTTACTATTGCTCTTTCCGTTACTGGGAAATTTTTGGCTAAGCCGTATTTTCTTTGTTGTATTTTTCCTATTTGTTTACAGGTAATTCGGGACTCGGGGTAGTTAGTGATGAGAGAGACTAATGAAGTTCAAGATTGTAAAAGTTAATTCATTTTGGTTTAATAATATGACTTAGGTTGCTTTAATTTATTGTAACTTGGATTGTGGCTTTGATTTGATATCTGTAATAGTGACACGTCAGCCTGTTCCGGGTTGAGGTGTTACATTAACTTTTAGTATATCCATATTTTATAGGATTTTCATATCAAATATTTTATGAGATTAATATTTAATATAATGAGATGTTATAACCCGTTTAAGAGCTATCTGGGTTTCGTGAGACCTTTACCCGTGATTTCGGGTCAAAAGCGTGAGAAACCTTCATTTAAAAATAAAGCAATCTGATAGCTTGAGAGAATGGTTGTTTTACATTTTTCATTTTTTAATATTTATTTTTTGGATTTTAATTTTCTTTATATTAAGAAAATTAATAATATACTTAGAGTTTGATGATGAAAGTGTTTCATAAATACATGATATGTTATAACTCGTTTAAAAATTATCTGGATTTGGTAACCCCTGACTCCCTTATGTTTTTACTATAAAAATTGTTTATTAATTATAAATAGTACCTTTTTTTAATTTGATATTAAATTTTAGTATATCCCTATTTTATAGGTTTTTCATATCAAATTATTGGTAAGATTAATTTTTAATTTAATGAGATGTTATAACCCATTTAATAGCTATCTGGTTTGGTAAGACTCATACCCATAAATTTGGGTTAAATCAATGAGAGGCCTCCATTTAAAAATCAAGCAATCTGGTGGCTTCCATAAAAGAGGGGAGCGACCACATCGTGACACGTCGGTTTTAATATTTATATATGTATATTTGGATTTTAATTTTATTTATTGTAAGAAAGTTAATAATTAATATACTTGAGGTTTGATGATAAAATGGTTTCACAAATAAATGATATCTTATAATCCGGTTTAAAAGCTATCTGGGTTTGATGATACCCATTAACCGTTTATTTTCTTTATTATAAAATTGTTTCTTAATTATAAATAGTATCTTTTTTTAAATAAAATAGGATATTAACTTTTAGTATATCCATATTTTATAGGATTTTCATATCAAATATTTTATGAGATTAATATTTAATATAATGAGATGTTATAACCCGTTTAAGAGCTATCTGAGTTTCGTGAGACCTTTACCTGTGATTTCGGGTCAAATGCGTGAGAAACTTCATTTACAAATAAAGCAATTTGATTGATTGAGAGAATGGTTGTTTTACATTTTTCGTTTTTTAATATTTATTTTTTGAATTTTAATTTTCTTTATTGCAAGAAAGTTAATAATATACTTTGGGTTTGATGATTAAAGTGTTTCATAAATACATGATATGTTATAACTCGTTTAAAAGCTATCTGGATTTGGTGACCCATGTCTCGCTTATGTTTTTACTATAAAATTGTTTATTAATTATAAATAATACCTTTTTTTAATTGGATATTAAATTTTAGTATATCCCTATTTTATAGGATTTTCATATCAAATAATTGGTAAGATTAATTTTTAATTTAATGAGATGTTATAACCCGTTTAATAGCTATCTGGTTTTGGTAAGACCCATACCCATAAATTTGGGTTAAATCAATGAGATGTCTCCATTTAAAAATCAAGCAATATGGTGGCTTTCATAAGAGAGAGGAGCGACCACATCGTGACACGTCGTTTTTAATATTTATATATTATATTTGGATTTTAATTTTATTTATTGTAAGAAAGTTAATAATTAATATACTTGAGGTTTGATAATAAAATGGTTTCACAAATAAATGATATCTTATAATCCGGTTTAAAAGCTATATGAGTTTGGTGATACCCATTACCCGTTTATTTTTATTATTATAAAATTGTTTCTTAATTATAAATAGTATTTTTTTTAAAAATTAAAATAGGATATTAACTTTTAGTATATCCATATTTTATAGGATTTTCATATTAAATATTTTATGAGATTAATATTTAATATAATGAGATGTTATAACCCGTTTAAGAGCTATCTGAGTTTCGTGAGACCTTTACCTGTGATTTCGGGTCAAATGCGTGAGAAACCTTCATTTACAAATAAAGCAATTTGATTGATTGAGAGAATGGTTGTTTTACATTTTTCGTTTTTTAATATTTATTTTTTGAATTTTAATTTTCTTTATTGCAAGAAAGTTAATAATATACTTTGGGTTTGATGATGAAAGTGTTTCATAAATACATGATATATTATAACTCGTTTAAAAGCTATCTGGATTTGGTGACCCATGTCTCGGTTATGTTTTTACTATAAAATTGTTTATTAATTATAAATAATACCTTTTTTTAATTGGATATTAAATTTTAGTATATCCCTATTTTATAGGATTTTCATATCAAATAATTGGTAAGATTAATTTTTAATTTAATGAGATGTTATAATCCGTTTAATAGTTATCTGGTTTTGGTAAGACCCATACCAATAAATTTGGGTTAAATCAATGAGATGTCTCCATTTAAAAATCAAGCAATCTGGTGGCTTTCATAAAAGAGAGGAGCGACCATATTGCGAAACTTATGATTTTAGGGGTTTCCTTTATATTATATATATATATATATATTGAAATGCAATTTTTTTACTTCCAATATTTGGGTGTTTACTGTTTAAAAGATTGTTTTTTCTTTGCCACTGATGTTAACCTTTTTTAATATATAAGTTTAGAATATTCCAACCAAATTATAAAACAAGTATTACGTTTGATGGTAACAGACGAAGATACGAATACGTAAAAAGGATTCGACACATAAAAAAAACATGCATTGGTTCCTAAACCTGTGGGGAGTAATTATTAGTATTTAGTGGGTGGTCAGATTGAAACATGGCGCATGGAGATCCCAACGGTCGTCTAAGGATCGTAAACATGGGACGCTATCCAACCCAACGGCTGTGCTCCTTACATCTGGTTCTTTAGTTTTGTCGTTTTCTCTAGATTAGGCTGCCGTGGGTTGGTTTATACAAAGGGTCGGTAAAACCAAAAGAAAACATTAAAATAATTAAAGGAAAGAAAAGAAAACACAAATAAAAATAAATAAATAAAAGGCGGCTGACAGAAGTGGAGGGTTAGGGTTAGGGCTCTGAGATCAGATAAAACAGAATGTGTAGTTGGCCTTTTAGTGAATCAGGAGTCACCACCGGCTTGATCGATGTTTCCGCATCTTGACTCTTCCATTATCAATATTATCATTATCATGGTGACTCAATATTCACATGCAACCAAGAACCTTCCCCACATACTAAACTTTTCATTAAAACAATTACTTTTCGACTTTTCCTTTCAAGTTACTAATTACTATAATTTTTTTATAGCAATTTTTTTTCATTTAAATCCCCTAATCATGCACTTTCAAATATTTAAATTCACCACCTCTTTGTTGAGCAGGCAAATACAATATACATCGTGAACCAATTGGTCACCGGTTGCTAGTTATTACATGAGCGTGTAAAATAAATTATTAAACAGTCATAAGTACCTAAATACATTTCAAGTTGTAGATTATTAGTAACACAACAGATTGAAATATTGAGACCAACAAAATTGTTGCAAGCAGATCGAGGCGTAGGCAGGTAAAGGGAACGGGAACCCGTACATAATATTTTTTTAGTGTATATATTCGTATATTTCGACATTACGCCCGTAGAAATTTCCATATTAAACCGGTAGAAACCTTTACACCAAACCCTTAGAAACCTTAATAACGAACCTTAACACACATTCCAATGAAAAATACTATTAATTTTTGCATATTAATTTGATATATGCTGTTTTTATTTTGTGGCTCGACGGCCCAAACCGCTTAGTGGACCAAACAGAAAAACCCGGCAGTTAGTGATATAATCGGTCATCCATCCCTTGAAATTTCCAAACTCGAAGGAAAAAATTCTGGTTACGCCACCGGTTGCAAGTACCTTTTTCCAACGGCTTGTGACGGATTTGCCAATCACACATTGTGGCATTGCTAAATACTTTTGGGATTCAAGTTACCGAATTGTTACTAATGCTGCGTACATTAGCTGCGCGCGACTGAGATGGATTATGTTGGCTTTTATGTTATCAAAATCCCGGGTTTTGCCATAAAGAGGGTTTGAGATAGATTTGAGGCGACTCCCTAGATGGTTTAAAAGTTTTAGATTTCTAAAGGTCATTTAAATACAACATACAAGTAATATCATAAGGCAAGTTTTATAATAGTTGGTATGTGTTGCGTAAAGGCAATGGAAAGTTCTCAAGAGTCTCAAGTACAACATAATCAACTTTAGGTTTTATGTTATTTTCTTCTCAAAGTTAACCACAAATATGTTGGGTAATGGATTTGATAGAGATTTACTCACTCAAGAACCAATCTGAATTAGGCTGTCTAGTACTAATCTGAATTAACTGTCCAAAAGCCAAATCAACATTTTTTAACCACCAAGAATACCTATAAGCTTGATTTATTAGGAGAACAAAACAAAAACAAAAACAAAAACTTTTTATTTCTTGTATCTAACTAATCTAATCTAATCTAATTTCAAGTTATTATCAAATTTACATTAGTTAAGACTTACACCTAACATATATTCGGTTTGAACCCAACTATATGTCCGAACAATGCTAATAATCGTGTTGCCAATCTTTTTACGTAAACCATCAATCTATAATATGTATTTAAATAAAGGGAATCCACATTTTCATGAAAAAACTTATCCCTCATTTTAATGCAAAACAAATCTTATAATGCGAAAATCACTATCATCTTTATATAACTTAGGTTTAGAACCAAACACGATCAACTTTATGTGAATCAGTTATTTACATATTTACATGTAAGTCTTCAGCCAAGTAGCCCTCGCTTCATTGCCTATCATGCCCGAGCTTAACCGTGCCAACCTGCTAACTTGATGTGCATACTAAAAATCAGCGTTGCTGATTGAGTTCTAGCTTTCATGACATCACATTATTTAAATATTTACTATAAAAGAATAATAACACATACGTACCGCAAAAGTATACGACACTTCTTCTTTTGATACCATAACATACGCATGCGTTACATGATTAGTTATGTAAATCTACCCTGATTTCATTCAAGGTCGTGAACCCTCCATGCCAATGACCGTTGTCATCCCAATACATTACACAATTGTACAATTTTGGGCATGACACAAAGTCATTGCCAACTCATTCGTCACAGTTAAACATACGCGCACGAAGTGCCATGAAAGACACCATACGTTCACATAGTAAAACGTTGGTGTAGGCCATGCACTTGACATATAAATATATACTCATTAGCTTTTCATACTTTATCACATTCATACATTTAAGAAAACCTACAACCCATTAAACATTCCATTACTAGTATGCAAAACATCTCAAAACAAATAAAAATGAGGATCAAGAACTCACCTGATTGTTAACTATATATACAAGAACCTTGTAGAATAGTCTTTCTTTAGAACCCCGAACTAATAAGTCAAAATTTGTGCAAGGCTCATATGTGAAACAATCAACTATACTATCTGCTAATACTCAATCCATATGCGAATACGTACTTCAAGTATTCACATGTTCCATTCCACGGTGCATTCTACTAGTTCACTCAAGGTTTCCACAAAACTTTGTGCATACTACGATTTGCGATTACTTTCATATGCGCGTACTATCATACGCGTATACTCAAAGTATATGAATATTGAGTGTGACACAATACATGTGCGAACTTATAGTGCGAGTACTTAACCATTTGTGTATACTAATCGTGCGTGTACTCGAAATACACATACACATAAGGAGTATGAGTACTTACTACTTCTTCGCTGAAACCGTTAATCGATCTCTAATGGCAGTTAGATCTGTATAATCCTGTAAAAACATCAAGATACTGACTTTATGATTCTACATACTTCGAAGTGAACGTTTATGACATTCCCATGCATCATCATTAACTAAAACGTCACTCTACCTTGAAAACGTGCCTTGAACCTAAAATCAACCTTTTGATTAAGAATAAAGATGATTTGGAATGTTCCCAATGATTTCCACTGAAAGTCTTCAAAAAGAGTGCGTAATAAGACCTTTAGTGAAAATATCAGCAATCTGATATGGAGATGGAACGTGACGTATACGGATCTGTCCTTGTTGCACTTGCTCAGGGACGGAGTGTATATCAAGTTCAATTTGCTTCGGTCGTTGATGTTTTATGGGATTACCTGAGATATAAATGGCACTAACATTATCACAATAAACAAGTGTTGCACGGAATAAAGGTTGAAGGAGCTCCACAAAAGATTTCAAAGCCAACATATTTCTGCAACGACATTAGCAACCCCTCGGTATTCAGCTTCGACACTTGAACGAGATATAATAGGTTGGTATTTCAAGGACCTTGAAATTCGATTGGATCCATAATAAACATAATTACATGAGGTGGAGCATCAGGTATCCTGACACACAGCCCAATCTGCGTCGGTGTAGGCTATAGTGAAGCATTCTCGAATTTACCGCGGGTTAATGTACCTTTAACATACCAAATGATAAGCTTTAAGGCATCCTAATGTGTTGTCATAGGCGCATGCATATGCATGCAATTCCTTTGTACTGCATAGCTAATGTCCAGACGGGTAAAAATAAGGTATTGAAGTGCCCCGACCATGCTCCTTTAAAGTGTTGAATCATCAAAAGTCATGCCCGATGAGGCACTTAACTTACTGTTGGTTTAAACCATAGTGGCTACCTGTTTACATGTTTGTATGCCGACCCGTTTGATGATATCAACAGCATAAGAACTCTATGAAAGAAACATAGTATCATCTTTACGAGTAACGGATATCCCAAGGAAGTAGTTGAGTTGGCCTAGATCTTTCATGGCAAACTTTGTGGAAAAATGTGCCACTAATCGATTGCGTAAAGTGTCCGAAGAAGAAGTGAGAAGCATGTCATTGACATATTAAAGAAGATAAGCACTATCGGACCCTGAATGTAAAATGAATAGGGAGTTATCACCCTCACTTTGTCAAAACCCCAATGTTAGAATATAGTCCTTAAACCGTTGGTACCTTGCACAAGGCGTCTGCTTTAACCCACAAAGATAGTTTTTAGGTCTGCATACATTATTCGGGTAAGTGGAGTGATGAAACCCCATTGGTTGGTATGTATAAACCGTTTCATTTAGCTTCCCGTGTAAAAATGCTTCAGTAAAATCAAGTTGATGAACGGGCCATGATCGCACTAATACAATCGAAAAAACTATCCGTATTGTAGCCGGCTTAATAACCAGACTGAAGATTTCCCCACAATCTATGCCAACCTGTTGCGAAGGCCCATCGCGTACCAATCTAATAGCTTTATAGTGCCATAAGAATTAAATTTATGTTCAAATAACCACATGTTGCAAATTACATTCATTTATGGGTGACATGGGACCAACTCTTGTTTTTAATTACTACATTAAACTCGTTGGTCATGGCGGTGTGCCATTCCGGAACGGACAAGGCATGGGCGGGGTTTTTGGGAATTGGTACAGTATTAAACTTTGAATATATTAAAAACGTTATTTTGGTATCAGAGCTTATATCTCCAGCAAGAAGTTCTTGATCCTGTGGCCATCAATCTCCTTTCCTCTTTCTCTATTCCAATAATCTCTCCTACTATCACAATATTACTCATTCAAACACCACCACCACCATTACCACTATTCCCCTCTACCACTAAAATATTTTTCGGCGACGCACTGTTCCGTCGAACCACTGTTTCCTACCACCTCTAAAATACTTCCGACCGACGCACTGTTCCGACGACCCACTGTTCCCTTCCACCAATAAAATATTTTTCGGCGACGCACTGTTCCGTCGACCCACTATTCCCCTCCACCAATAAAATATTTTTCAGCGATGCACTATTCCATCAATTCTCGGCGACACACTAATCCGCCACTATTCCCCTCTAAAAAAAACCCATGAATCATGTCTTTGCTTCATCAACTTTTCTTACATATCACAACATCTGCTTTTATTCAAGAATGGACTTATCCTACGGTCGTCCATCTTGCGGGGGCATATCAAGGATAATAATGAATACAATCCCACGAATCATGGCTAGTCAAAGATGGAGATATTATCTCCATAAGTTATGCCTTACATATAATTGTTATTAAATGTATTCCTAGAATTAGCTTCCAATTCTTGTATATATATATATGTCTTATTGTAATAGACAAAGTGTGTTTGATTATACTCTTCTTCTAATATTGTGGTTGTTTATCATTTTCCAAATCATTCTACTCTTGTTAGAGGAAAGGTTAAAAATTTTCTTTAGTTTTAGTATCTCATCCATGGCACAAGTGTGCATAGTACGTGTAGAATTTGGCACATGTTGCATGTTTTGAGGGTTCATTGTGTGAAGTGGGGAGGCCGTGGGTTGTCAAGGATTAATTGGAGAATAAAGAGAATTTATGTATGGAGTGGTGGGTTCGACTATGGACTGTGAGGGGGGTGCGTTGAGCCGTAGATGTGGTTGGTCTAGGAGGTGATCGGGAGGTTGGGTGATGTGGGGGGGGGGGGGGGGTTGACCTTTAGGAATAATAGGAGTTGTAGGAACATTATTTTGAGTTGTAGGGATAGTAGGTATAATAGGAGATATAGAAGGTGGATCTAATTGTGTCCAAAGTGTAGGATGAGTATGATTTGATTAAAAAAATCATAACATGGTGTTGTAGCGAGTTGTTGAGCAAAATGTAAAATGGTTTCGTCATAGACGACATGCCGACGGATAATTATTTGGTTTATGTGTAAGTTTAAAACAAAACTTCGCACCTCTTAGTATAACATCAATTGAACTTGTGGATGAACGACGGTTGACGAATCACATAGGCAAAAAACCATATCGTAATTCATTGAACTTGAAGATGAACAACGGTTAAGGTTTGAAGAATCAATGAGCGCGGCCGCGCGGGGGGGGGGGGGGTGTTATTTTGTTCATTTAGGGTTAGAGATGATTTATTAATTGTAATATGTAATATCTCTTTGGTTTGTCTATGTATCCAAAACTAATCAAAGTATCCAGTTGCAAAAATTTTTAAAAAAAGGTACCAAAGTTGCATAATTGAACAAACCACAGGTACGAAAATGGCACTTAGCTCAGAAGAGAAAATAAATAAAATAATTAAAATTACTAATTTGCCCCTGACTTAACGGACAAAATAGACGGGGTTAGAAAAAAGTACTAAAATTGCAAGTTTTAGAAAAGTGATGTAGTCATTTGCAATAAATTCAAAAACGGTACTAAAGCTGCGTAATTGGACAAACCACGGGTACTAAAATGACACTTTAACTCATAACCATATTATCAAATCAAATTGTCAAACTACCAAACCGAACAATTTTTGAACGGCTGGGCAGACCTAGAAGATACAACTTCGGATTTTCATTTTATAAAATCGCACATAGGATTCGTCCTAAATAGTCAATAAAAGGATCAAGGATGAACCAGATTATGAATGCTCATGATCATCAGCTTCTACCGTGTTCTCCATGATGATGCCTCAGTGTTAAAACAATGAGTGTTAAGAAGATGAGAATCTATTGTGATAAAGGTTTGGAGATCAGATCCCTACATCACTTGATTTGCTCTGAAACATATAATTTACCTAACTCATATTAATAGTGAGACCAGGACAACCAGGACAGTAGGGACCAACACCCAATGATGATGTACTCCATTATTCATATACTAGTAGAAAACAGATCTTAGCTAGTGTGTATTCAGTGGCGGCGGAGCCACCCTTTGCTCACTAGGTTCGGCCGAACCCGGTCTTTTTTCAGTTTTATATATAACCTATGGTATCACTCTATTGAGCGAACCCATTCTTTTTTGACGAGCGAACCCAGTTTCATTCTAAAAAAAGTTTTCGAACCCATTAATTATGAAACTTTTAGTTAAAATTTTTTAGTAATGAATATTTTTTAATATAAAATATAAAAAAACTTTAAAAATTGCTAATAAATATCATAAATTGGCCAATAATAACTTATATATAGATAATAAAAAAAGGTCCAACTTATTCATAGAATTATCTAGCAAACTCAACCCAATTAGCATTTTTAAACATAATACCTAAGTGAAAATTAAATTAAAAAACAAAAAAAACAAGCATCGCCTCAACGATCAATAAATTATGTTTCTATCAACCAAACAACCATCGCCTCATCGCCTTTGTCAGTTCGCCTCAAGGCTTCAATCAACGCCTTACCTGTCGCACTTCAATGATCGGAAGACTGACTCTTTCTTTGATGAGCATTCAATCGATCCAGACCTCATGACGAATCTTGCTTTGATTTTGCGTAATTAGATGGGTGACGACTATATATATATATATGTGTGTGTGCGCATTTGTTATATTGAAAATGAGTTCTTTTTTTGAGTCGCGATTAAAGATGCTATGAATCGTTTCCAAAGCATGAATATGCGTAAGAAACAGTTATAATATGTAATATATTTTTTATTAAATATAACTTTGGGCCCGACTCGTTGGGACCCAAAAAGACGTCAAACCGAGCACCGAAAATGCCGAACCCACGGGAAAAAATTCCTAACTCCGTCACTGTGTGTATTTATACTTTATTGGTTATATTTATTGTATATATGTAACTAGATTTTCACCCGGCGCGGGGCAATTAGTAAAACCTTAACGTTAAAACCCAGGTGTCGGTAGAACCCAAGCGTTGGTAAAGCCCGAGCATTACGTCGGTGAGTTGACACGAATTTAGTTAGTATCATTTTTGTTTGTTATGGTGTAGACATATTAACATATAAAAAATATATTTGTCAATCAACATATAAAAAATAAATCATTTAAAAAGGCGTTTGGTTAGTCGGTAAACCCGGGCGGTGGTAAAACCCAAGCGTTGGTCCCAAGCATTAAGGCGTTGACTTGACACAAATTCAGTCGGTTCAGGCTACGTTATGTTTGTCACTGTACCGGAGCTAAAACAGAGAAAAAATATAAAATATTGGACCAATGGGGTGGTGTCGGTCGGTAAACTCGAGCGTGTTGGTAAGACTGAGTGTTGTTGGTCCCGGACGTTGACTTTGAGTCTATGCGAATTCGGTCCGTTTCCGTCACGTTCGTTATGATATTGGAATTAAACAGCCAAAAGAAAAACAGAATTGTAATTAGGTTTGTTTCCGTTATGTTCGTTACGGTACGAGAACGGGAAAAAAGAAAAAAAAAAAAAAACAAAACACTAAGGACAAGTAAGGTGCCGCCAAGTAGCCCAATGACGACTTAGCGGCACCAAACTCTTCTTTAATATATATTAGATGATTGCAACAAATACTTGATTAAGTTGAATTTGGCATCATCTTATTGTGTCGTGACTTGGTCTTCCTTTGCTGATATGCTCTAGTTCGGTTGAAATGATGGATTTGTTGGAAGTAATGAAAGTTCAAAATCACAAGAAAGACTTTATCGGGTTAATTATATATGCCATTTGATGAATTCTACAAAGATTTATAAACGATATGGTTTACAATAGCATTTAACACAACAAGATTACGTTACATGAAGATATTTTGTAGTTCGTGTACCTTTTTTATAGTGCAAACCAAAAATGCAAAATTAGTAGCCCCTAGTAGAGTATGAATCCACTATTGTGCTTGTAACTTTTTTAGTTATTGGATTCTTGCTATAATTGTTTTATTAGTAGTACAGCGTTTTTAAAAAAAATTATTAATAGTAATAAATTGTAGCCAATATACGAAGAATACACGATATAAATATTTTGAACATTTAAAAAAACATAATTTTTATTTGTCTTTTAGGAAGTGTCCACTCTAACTGTGGTAAAGTGCATGGTTGGATGATATTAAAAGCATATCAAATAACACCTAACCCAAATCAACCTATTATATCACTTGGACTTGATTGTTTGATCATGCATTCTCCATAGTTCCATAGAAATGTTTATTTATTAATTACATATTGATATTACTATTCTATTATTAAATTATTAAAAATACTTTGTTTTAAACAACTTCTTCAAATTATTTAGATGGAATAGTGTAATAAATTTTGAGATATCTCGACTTGTAGCCTGGTGGTAGGAGGCTTGGGTTATCCAATAAAGACACAGATTCAATTTTCACTTGTGACACTTTAGGTGAATATTGGCAATGAAAGATTGCGAAGTTGTCAGTTCGAATCCTAAACTGACTTGCGTTTTTGTCCCAGTGTGTGTTATGCCATAAATTTCTACTCTTGTGGTGGTACAACGACTGTCAAGTGGAAGTCGCCCCCGACATGGTTTTCCGGGAG
Source organism: Bidens hawaiensis (assembly GCF_021521415.1). Taxonomy (NCBI): domain Eukaryota; kingdom Viridiplantae; phylum Streptophyta; class Magnoliopsida; order Asterales; family Asteraceae; genus Bidens; species Bidens hawaiensis. The sequence continues at coordinate 500,197 of NW_027491356.1, read as the reverse complement.
AACGCCCAAGTCAAACTCTGAAGCTAGCGTGGGGTCACGGGGCTCTCCAAATTCGAGAGTGCGATGGCCTAAGACATAAAAAAGTCTCCGTTCTAAAAAAAATCAATTTTGAGATGGTTTGGCAGTCCTAGACCATACACTAAGGTGGCTGTTTGACAATCTTACGTTCAATTATTAAGAGGTAGTCGCTGAATCATTCAGCATGTCTCTGAAACTTAATTATTAGGAGACTTTATGAGCCACTAAAAGATGTCACCAAACACACTCTATCTGTGACTGATTCAGAGATAGCCGCTTAATAGAATCATTGAGAGGCTACCTTACAACCCCATAGGCTTCGTTTAGTTCATATTATAAAGTCGTACTTAGAATTCGACCTAAGTAGTCTATAAAAATTAAGGATGAATCTGCTATATGTATGATATTCTACTATACTACCTTTATTTATTACATATAATAATAAAAATAACTTATCAATCGTTTATGTATACTTTTAACGATTACATCAGTCATATATTTTTCGTCGCAACAAATATTTGATAAATTTCACCACAAAAAATACTTTCTAGTACATTTGTGCCAAAACAAATACTGAACATTGAACATATAAATATAAATATAGCTCATAATAATGAAGAAAAAAAAGGTAGGATTATAAAATATAGTTTTATTTTGTCCTTCGTAGAAGTTTCTCATTGTCATGAACTTAAAGTGCATGAATGGATGATAAAAGTATATCAAATACACCTTCCCAAATCAGCCTAGTATATCACTTAAAGTTAATTGTTTCAGCATGCATTCTTCGTAGTCCATTGAAATGTTTATTTGTTGAGTGGTTATTGATATTTTTATTAACTATTATTAAATTACTAAAAAAAATACTTTATGTTAACAACTTATAAACTTTCACAACCTAGTAATAGGTGGATGTGTAAATAAACATTTCTTTCTTACTTCTATTTAATATATAAGTAAATTGCCATATCTTAGTAGCATGTTTTACTATGAAAAAAGAAAAATCTTCTTGAGAGAAAATCTTAAGCAAGCAGTATTATACTAGATATTTATAGTTTTATACTGTTCTGTTTTGAAAAATTCTAAACTTTACGTAAAATGATTATTTGTGGTAACCCCTTGAGCATGATATTGTTAACATCATTACCTTTGATTAATAAGGTTAAAACAACTTTTATCAACTTATGAGAAGAGGAGAGGCTATGAAAAATAGGATGCTGTAGCTAACCAATATCATATAGAACGAGATAATTATGATTATGTTTTCCTTATTTATCGTTTTGTATTTGCTTATATACATTGACAAGAATTGTTTTGAAGAAAGATACAATAAAAATAAACCTATCAAAATTTCTTTATGGTATCAGAGCGGGTATCCTACCGCTCGAACCTACCCAAACCCCAAACTCACCCCAACTACCGCCGTCACCGGAACGCTGACCGTCGCTTCCAGATCTAGAACATCTTCCCGCAAAACCGGTTGTTTCCAGATCTACAGATTTACAACCACCTGTTCTTGTGCCGCAAAACTCTAATCAAAATAAACCAACCGGCGCCGTCATTCAACTACCACAAGACCGCTACCGATGTTTTTTGAAAACCATACATCTAATTTGGTTGTGAGACTGAAGAAATTCTTGCGACATTAGAGACGGAAATTGACGAACAGAAAATTGACGACACTGAGTGTTGTTGCTTGCTGTAATAAAAAAAAAGAAAAAAAGGAGGAAGGAAAGAAATATTCAAAGTTCAAACAGTGTTTGTTACTTGCTGTCGCTGGAACACATACATTTGTTGGTTCTAATTTATTTAAAAAAAAAGGAGGGGCACTAAAGTTTCATTTCTCTTCAGTGGCATTCCCTTCGCCAACAATACTAAACATGATGAAAGGCAACATGTACCATAGCGAAACCGAGAATAGCCCTATCCCTTGTTTAAACGACAAGCAATACCAACAGTTTCTTAAAATGTTTGTTGCTAAAGGCCCTTTGGTTAAAAACAAAGTCTCACACATCACCAACATGCAAGGTAAATTTGACACTAGTAGCAAGTGGGTTGTGGATTCCGGTGCTACCGATCACAGAACTTACAAGCATGACTGGTTTGATAACGATCTGAAAAACACATGTGAGTTGCCTGTCAATATACCCAATGGTTCATCTATTCCAGCGGAAGACCTAGATATAACAGATTGCCTTTTCGATTTCCAATAAATAGAAGCCCCTCCTAGAAGGATCATCTTTTGTTCGTGCTACCTCGATTCCTAGAAAATATTTCAAAACACCTAAGTCTTTGATGCTAAATTTGCTGTCAAGAAAACTCTTTGTTTCTTCAATTTTGCTTGAGTGGTTACCCACTATAATAACATCATCTACATAAATAAGAGTCGCCACAAATGTACTTGATGTTTTAAATATAAAAAGTGAGTGATCAGGCTTGGATTGTTCAAAGCCAAACTCGTGCAAAGCAGATGAAAACTTTTGATACCAATTCCTAGATGCCTGTTTCAGCCCAATGATGGATTTCTTTAACTTGCAAACTTTCGTTTCTTTCCCTTTGTCAAACCCTTGTGGAATCTTCATGTAAATTTCTTCATCTAAGTCACCATGCAAAAATGCATTATTAACATCCAATTGGTGAATTATCCAGTTCTTCTTTACTGCAACTGCCAAAAGTGTACGAACGGTGACAAGTTTTGCCACTGGGGCAAAGGTTTCATGGAAGTCAATTCCTTCCATTTGAGTAAAACCCTTTGCCACCAACCTTGCTTTATATCTTTTTATCTCCCCGTTTGGCTTATATTTTAATTTGCACACCCACTTTGAATCTATGGCCCGTTTTCCCTCCGGTAGATCCTCAAGGGTCCACGTACCATTAGTCTCAAGTGCTTGTATTTCTTTCTTCATTGTTTCCCTCCAATTTTCATCCTGAACTGCTTGCTTAAAAGTTTTTGGCTCATCATTTAAACTAATGGCCATTAAAAAAGCTTTATGCGAGTCAGAAAATTTATCATAAAAAATAAAGTTGGCAATAGGGTATACCGTTGAGGATTGTTGACTGGAATCGGGTGAAGCTTGATCAATGGATGGTGGGAGATTCACAACATAATCATTGAGTCGAGCAGGACGAGTTCTAGTTCGTTTTTCTTTAGTGGGCTCTTCATACTCTGTTTCTATTTGGGTCGTGGGTTCAGTCACATTGGTTTGCCCAATATTTTCAGTTTGGGCCATGGGTTCTGCCACTTGGGTCGGCCCTTCATTTTGTGGTACATTTCCCATGTTTGTATCATTTTGCATGAAAACACCACCTTCATGCGTATTCTCGTCCATGTCATTGTTTGGGATATCGAATTTTGACCCGTTCTCTTTATGTATATTGCTCATGTTTTCACGGGGATTTTGATCATCATAATACCATGTTGGAAACTCAAAAATTTATGGTTCTTCATCTACCTCTTGATCAGTGTATGAGTCTTGAGGGAATGTGCTATCAACAAACCTCACGTCTATAGACACAATTATCTTGCCATTCTTTACATCATAAATCTTATAGCCTTTGGTACCCCCTGAATAACCCAAAAATATTCCCGGTCTCCCACGTTCCTCGAACTTGTCTCCTCTCGTTTCAATGCTACAATATTATGCAAGGCACCCCAAAACCTTTAAACTTTGATAATCAGGTTTTTGTCCATAAAGGATCTCATAAGGGGTCTTGTTTTCAATGACCTCTGAAGGAAGCCGGTTTATAATGTAGGCCGCTGTCATGATACATTCTCCCCAAAAATGTGTGGGTAACTTAGCTTCAAATTTTAAAGCTCTTGCCGTTTCGAGGAGATGACGGTGTTTTCGCTCCACCACTCCGTTTTGTTGCGGGGTATGTGGGCAGGTGGTCTCCAGAAGAATACCATGCTCGGTGTAAAAGTTGAGCATTCTGCTTGAGGTAAATTCACCTCCATTGTCACTTCTAATTCTCTTGACAATTTTATTAACTGTGTATTGATCATTTTGTGAAAACAGTGGTATGTTGGGTTGTAAACCAAATGCTTTTCTTATGGAACAGAACACCAAACTTGGTTGGGACGATGAAGAAGTGCGTGTTGATGCCGGGAAGTATAGATGATTAGTGGGTTGGCTTCTCTATTTACAAGCCACTAGAGCTGACATTACTTATTATGTCAATGTTCTTAGTCAATTCGTTGCTGATCCTTGGCAGAATCATATGGAAGCTGCTATAAGAGTTCTCAGATACTTGAAGTCCACTCCTGGTCAAGGTATTTTACTTCCAAAAAGTGGTGGGGTGAATCTTGTTAGGTATACCGATTCGGATTGGCTTGGTTGTAAAGATACAAGACGATCACGGACTGGTTATGTTTTACTTCTAGGAGGGGCTCCTATTTCTTGGAAATCGAAAAGGCAATCTGTTGTATCTAGGTCTTCCGCTGAGGCTGAATATCAGGCCATGGCATCGACAGTTAGTGAAGTTTTGTGGGTTCGATGGCTCTTGAAACATTTGGATGTCTCCCAAACCGGTCCAACACAATTATTTTGTGATAATCTAGCTGTCAAACATATTGCAAATAATCCAGTTGTTCATGAACGCACGAAACATGTCAAAATGGATTGCAATTTCGTCAGAGAACGCGTAGAGTCAAAGGATATTGAGCCGTTGCACATTGATACTAAGGAACAAATTGTTGACCTCTTTACAAAAGTTCTTGGTGCTAGACAGTTGCGGTTTCTGCTTGACAAGTTGGGCACTTTTTACCTGCATGCTCCAACTTGCGAGGGAGTATAGAATGAGATAATTATGATTATGATTTCCTTATTTATCGTTTTGTATTTGCTTATATACCTTGGCAAGAATTGTTTTGAAGGAAGATACAATAAAAATAAACCTATCAAAATTTCTTTATATTAAAAAAAAAGCTATTTTAATATAAATATGTAAAAGGTTGTTCTGTACTAAGAGTGTTGTCAATTTGTACTCACGGGGACAAAATGTAATATAAGACAAGGTGTGACCACCAATCCTTGGTATCTCCGATCTCTCTGTGTGATGAAGTTGCCAAAGGCATTAATTAAAAGGGAAAATTCCCCAAAATAGCCCATCTAGAAAATGAGATTCCAACTTTGTCCCTAAAACTTAATATTTCAAAAAATGGTCCTCTCTAACTCATCTTTAACCATGTATTAGGAAATCTAACGCGCCTTTGACGACATGCTAGCATAACACGTCGTCATAGACGCGTTGGATTTCCTATCACATGGTTAAAGACGCTAACACATTGTCAAAGACGCGTTAGATTTCCTAACACATGGTTAAAGATGAGTTAGGCCTTCAAATACGTAGTCAAAGATATGTTAGCATCAAACACGTAGTCAAAGATATGTTAGCTTTTTTTTTTGTTTTTTAATATTATATTTTTATAACTAGTTTTACTTATTTTGTTTTTCTTTTATAACTTTTAATGTATAAAATTTTATATTATTTCGAATATACCGACGAGAAATGTTTACTTTTATCCACGGACCAACATAAAATTTATTTAAAACCGAGCGGGGTCAAATTTTATTGAATATTTCGATTTTGATTTGGCATGGCTCGAGTTTGAGTTAGTTTATGTCCGTCAGTAGGTAAAAGTAAGCATGTCTCGTCGGTATATTCGAAATAATATAAAACTTTTATATATTAAAAGTTATAAAAGAAAAACAAATATAAGTTAAACTAGTTATAAAAATATAATATTAAAAACAAACAAACAAAAAAGCTAACATATCTTCGACTACGCGTTTGATGCTAACATATCTTTGACTACGTGTTTGGAAGCCTAACTCATCTTTAACCATGTGTTATGAAATCTAACGTGTCTTTGACGACGTGTTAGCGTCTTTAACCATGTGTTAGAAAATCCAACGCGTCTTGGACGACGTGTTATGCTAACATGTCGTCAAAGACGCGTTAAGATTTTCTAATACATGGTCAAATATTAGTTAGAGAGAGCAATTTTTGAAAATATTAAGTTTAGGGGACAAAGTTGGAATCTCATTTTCTAGATGGGCTAATTAAAAATGGGAAGAATACTCAATGTTCTATATAATTAACTTATGACGGGAATAATACATTTTAAATACATTAAAAACGCAAGAATACTCAATATTTTGTAAAAGGGCACAAATCATAACAAAATTTTGCTTTCCAATTCGTCAAGTGTCATAATTAAGCGCATGCACCCATGATGCTGTTGAGAAGGTTACGAAATACCACTTTGCTAAAGACCTCTTAAGTGTTCGCATCAATGTAATAGATCGAAAAACAATGTAGTATCCGATACATAATAATGACATTACAATGTATCATCTATATGCATTTTAATTTTGTTAGGTCCCGTTTTGTGTATCTAAGTCTTTTGTATTGGAAGTTATGTATTAGTGTATGTTTTGGGCTTGTAATGTTATTTTTGTATGTATTGGGCCTTGGTCCAGTGTAAAGAAGCCCATTGGGCATTAGTGAATATAAACACTTCTCATGGATGCTTCCCTATAAATAGGATGCATGCCATGAGAAGAAGAAGCCTTTTGTCAATTTGTCTTTCACATCTTTCTTTCTAGTTCTCTCTCACTCTCAGTTCTCACGTCCGAACATAAACACTCAAGATCCGAGACCAAAGGTAGCTTGGTGTGATATTCCGCTAGCACTGAGTTTGGTTGATCCAAGACACGTTGTTAGATCCACCCGCTTGGGACCTACAATTGGTATCAGAGCTTCGGCTCACTAGTTGAGGTTTTTTGATCACAACCTTGGGTTTTGATCTTGAGAAAGAAGAAAAGAAAGTGTTCTTACAAGAAAAATCACAAAATACAAAAAAAATCGGGTTTCCAATGTATAAACATGACTTAGAAGTTGTTCTTGGTAGTAAACATAAGTTTAAAGGGTGTTAAATTTCAAGAAACAAGTGTTTAAAAGTGTTAAAATAGCTTATTTAAAATTCGCATCGCATAAACCATTGGGATTGTTGTACTAACCCTAGACAAGAACTGACAAGTTAGGTGAAACAGATCCCAAGAAAGATTGTTTCTGGAAGCTTTGAAAATTTTGCTTCGCACAGAATCATTTCGCTTCGCTTGTTCATTTTCGCATCGCACATAATTATTTCACTTCGCACAAGACCATTACGCTTCGAAAGCCTTTTTCGCTTCTCTTGAAATTTCTCGCTTCACACCAATCTTTTTGCTTTGCATCACTGTTCACAGTTTCGCTTCGCACCAACCAGTTTCGCTTCGCTCAACCTGTTTCGCTTCGCAAAAAGTTTTTCGCTTCGCATCAAGCCATTTCGCTTCGCTTTCACTTTCCGGGTAAGTTGTAAACATAGGAAACATTCATATATATTCCCTAGTCAATAACCTTCAATCAATTTCGGTGGTTGAAGGGTATTGACTGGTCAATTCGTTTAAAACTCGTTAAAGGGCAAAATAGTCAACAAGTTTGACTATCCATTTTCTTATACTTCTGGTCGGATTCAACGTTCAGTTCAGCAGACTTTTATTCTCGTAACGTGATTTTAAGGCTACTGACCAAAACCCGACTTCCGACTCTCTATTCAGATTCTGGTCAGTACCGGCTCGCTTAAACGTTTAATTCAACATAACTAGAGTTCTACTCATCCGTTTGGATTGATTTCAGCGGCATTAAGTTCGTTTTTATTTATAGTTTCATATCACAAAGTTTCAGGTTCTGATCAGTTATCTCGTTTGACGCATATTGGATGACTCGCTTATCCGTTTACTCGTTTATTCTTAATTATACTCGCTTACCTTTAAACTAAGGTGAGTTTGATCATTCCCCTTTTATCTACTGTTTTCAAACGTTTTGGGGACATATGCGTACTTATTCATATTTTTTATCTATATATATACACAAAATCGCAAATATAATCATTGTGTGAATATCTGTTGAATGCTATTTGCTAGTTGCTACATGTTTAATTGTTTACTTGACAACGTTTCGGAGAGGTCCAGCATATCCTCTTGTAGAGGGTTCTCATTAGTATGATCATACGACCGTCTTAGTAACCGGAGCATGATTCGCTTGGCAAACGTAAAACGACAACCTTAGTCATTGTAATCAATGCCCGGTTCGCTTGGAAACGATTTCATTGGCACACACGCTTTGGTTATATGCATGTTTTTTATGATTCGATTGATTATTATCACATGGTTGGTTTGCGCATTTATCATTTATCAACTATATATATATATATATATATATATATATATATATATATATATATATATATATATATATATATATGCTATTATTTAATGTTTCAAAATTGGTGATCATCTCACTCACATTGTGTTGTTGACAAACTCCATTTTCTACGCATATGCAGGTTGCTTAGATTGAAGTATGGATATGTAGTCAAGACCATAGGTTATATTGGAGACTAACTTAAATTTAATTGGTTGTATTTATTTATTTGAATTGTTTTGTTGTATTTGATTATTGTGTGTACATTTGAATTAAAATAATTAATTAGATATTGTCACATTTTATTTATGATAGTGTCTTCGAGCTGTGAGCAATCGGATCATGCCTCGGCATTTCCGCCTTAGGTTGGGGTGTGACAGATTGGTATCAGAGCCGAAGGTTATAAGATAGGTCATTAGAATTTGTCCTAGACATATGTTTGGAACTCTATACGTGTTTATCGAAACTGCATTATATGCTAATTAATAAATTGTTTAAAGCTTGCTTAGATTAATTATTTAAATTGTATTTATCTTATTTATTTGTTGCACACACACACAAATTCCGAGGTTATGCCTCAACTTTCAAAATATTTTTAAATCCTCTTAATTTTTGGTAGATTATATTTTATTGTGGGAAATTCCTTAAGAATTCCCGTGTTTTGCTCTTTCACCTTGAAGCGTGGGGGTATGAAAAATCTCGTACAACCATAACTTCAAGTGGTAAACGGTTGCGTGGTAAACATAACCGGCTAAACGGTTAAGTGGTAAACATAACCGGCTAAACGGTTATACTTCTAAATTATGTTTTTAAATTAATGTAAATGCTTAGTTGGGTGAAAAATCCATAGAAATCCATGGGCATTCCAACTATTCATTACATAAACCATTTTCGATTTGATTTTTGGGTTGGAACGTATCGTCCGGGGTGGTTCCCGAGATACACCAACTACTTATGTTTGATTCGATATTTAGTTGAGTCAGTTAAATGCCATGTAACGCTCATGGTCTGAACAACTCCATTGATTCGATAATTCGTTAATTAGTTGGGTCAGTTAAATGTCATGTACACGCTCATGGGCTGACCAACTCAATTGTTTATTACTCGCTATTTGAATTGGGCCATCAAATTGCCATGGAATGCTCATGGAAGGCCAATTCACAAACTTTATGTTGTTTATTTAGTTGGGTCATTCAAATTGCCATGGAAAGCTAATGGGATGTCAACTCGTTTGATATGCTTGGTTATTTTATTTTTGGAAAATTCTATAAAACATTATTTACTTAAATGCTTCAAACTCAAACATATTATTTTGATTCTTGACTCGTCCTTAAGTCTTCACTAGTACTAATTCATATACATACATATACATATACATACACATACGCATCCCCATAATTTCATATCAACTCATTCCTACAACTCACCTGTCATCTTACACATTTCCATTGTTGGTCCTCGTAGAATATCTTACCTTAGGAAATCATCGTAATCAACGTCGTTCGCCTGCTTCTCATGATTTCCATTCGGTTACTAGAATTGACAAGGAGTTTACTGCTACTAGAATCGACAAAGAGTTTGCTACTGTATTCCTTTAACCAAACGACCGCCAACCTCGACAAAACTAAAATACACCAAACAAGAAATCTTATACTAACTTAATATCAGTTAAAATATTATTTAAATTATGCTTTCTTAATTATATCCATATTCTCGAACTATAAATTTCTAAGTACATTTGAATCTTTATCCTCAACTTTAAACTATAAATATTTTATTATCTCTTGTTTTTCTCAATTTTATGATGGTTTTCACAACTTATTTTCCACTTTATAAATCCTTATTATTAAAATTCAATTATTATTAAACTAAATTATGTATTCTCTAAATTTAATTTCCATTTTTAAATTAAAAACTTTCCATTAATTAATTTAACTTTTATTATTAAATTGACCTTTTGATTGATCATTTATCGTTAATATTTGAACTCCCTACTTCGATTTTTGAAAGTTTTGAACGTTTTAAATGATAAATTCGTAGTTGTTAGAATAGTTATGGTGGTTCATGCATATCTAGCCTCGCATTTATGTCAATTTATTATATGCTTCACTTTAATAATTTATTATTTGCTCAAATTTCCACTATTGATAATTCAAATCACTTACTTCCTAATGTTTATAAAAATTTTATGAAAAAGGAAAAATCCACAAATTCCCAATTTAATCTAATTTAATATCTTCAATTACATACTTTATATTTTATCTAATTTTAAAGATTTAATTGGAATAGGACTATCTCGGTGATTCCAGAATATCCGCTTCCCAGTTTAATCTATTAAACAACTTAAATCAAATAGGTACATTTTCGCATTATCATTAACATTTAAATTATTAATTATTATAATATTTTATAATATCTTAACCGAATTAATCTAAATCTCAAAATCACCAACTTAAAAAAAAGCTATGACTTTATATTAATTTTTTCTTTAAACTCATAAGTACTTAAATTAACTAAACTCGACTCACCAAAATTTCCGTTAACTATGTTTACACTTATATTCTCGATCATAAGAACTTCAGAATACGATCTTTAAGGACTCTGCATGCCATTAACTATTTGTTATAAATTAAATCTTTGCATAATTCATCACCTAAGTAAAATTCCTCTATCGAAGTTAATCTATTAGGATCTTGTATCTTCATCTCATTTCCTTAATCTCGATTATCACAATAGCATCTGTTTCACCAAATCTATTTTCTTCATTTTTCTAAATTTTACTTTTAAAAGCAAAAGAGGTTTTCGAAATCTTACGATTTTATTAATTCAACTAGAACATTTATTAATTATAATTTGAAATTATATTTAGAATTATCAAAACAATTATTTTCTCTCAAAAATTTTATTTAAAACGTTTCATAACCCACATGATGGAACGAATTATGCGGACCATCCGACGATAAGAGTAATTATGGATGCATACATAATTATCCAAGTCCTCGCATGGAAATCATAATACGTACAATTGTGTGTCACAATCTAGAACCAAAGATAGTTTGAGTAACGATACGAATGATGAGATGATAAGGACATGGTGGATACGCCGCTGGTACATCCTATATATAAGTGTCCATATCGGATTGTCATTTGAAGCGTTGCTTTGGTTATTAGAAGTTCTATGTTATGATATTTTCCTTAAAAGTATAAATTAATTTCAAAACGATTACGTTTTAGTTTTCCTTAATTTCGGGACGAAATTCCCTAAAGTAGGGGAGACTGTAACATTTCGGATTTTCCTCTCTTTGGCTGGAACACCACATGGTGGAGTAGCCTAGGCCCACCACGCGGCGCTATGGGCTACCGGCACAGCTCGTTTCGTTTATTATTGTTTCCTAGTTTGTTTTTGGCCCGAAATCGCTTATTTTAGGACATAATCGAGTGTTTTAAGACCCAAGAAGACTAATATAGCTTAGATTCATGTCCATACTCATTAACCCTTGATCAAGAACGAAATTTACTAGTTATAATGTTGATTTGAACATTAAAAGCCCATCTAGTTCTAAAACGAGTAAGTTACCATATTTAGTTCGATTTAGTGTATCCTATATAAACATATCATTATTTCTCTACCACAAATCATCCCTAAACCCTAATTCACAATTCCTAGCCATCACCTACCTCCAACCTTCATCATCTTCTTCAGTTTTTGCATTATTGTTGAAGATACACTCATAAACGGTTGACTTTGCTTATGCACCGAACTTTGACTTCCGTTTCTCATCGATCCTTTCACTTTCCGGGTAAGTTATAAACATAGGAAACATTTATATATATTCCCTACTCAATAACCTTAAATCAATTTTGGTGGTTGAAGGGTATTGACTGGTCAATTCGTTTAAAACTCGTTAAAGGGCAAAATAGTCAACAAGTTTGACTATCCGTTTTCTCATACTTTTGGTAGGATTCAACGTTTGGTTCAGAAGACTTTTATTCTCGTAACGTGATTTTAAGGCTACTGACCAAAACCCGACTTCCGACTCGCTGTTCGGATTCTGGTCAGTACCGGCTCGCTTAAACGTTTAATTCAACATAACTAGAGTTCTACTCATCCGTTTGGATTGATTCCATTGGCATTAAGTTCGTTTTTATTTATAGTTTCATATCACAAAGTTTCAGGTTCTGATCAGTTATCTCGTTTGATGCGTATTGGACGACTCGCTTATCCGTTTACTCGTTTATTCTTAATTATACACGCTTGCCTTTAAACTAAGGTGAGTTTGATCATTCCCATTTTATCTACTGTTTTCAAATGTTTTGGGGACATATGCGTACTTATTCATATTTTTTATCTATAAATATACACAAAATCGCAAGTATAATCATTGTGTGAATATCAGTTGAATGTTATTTGCTAGTTGCTACATGTTTAATTGTTACTTAACAACGTTTCGGAGAGATCCAACATATCCCCTTGTAGAGGGTTCTCATTAGTATGATCATACCACCGTCTTAATAACCGGAGCCTGATTCGCTTGGCAAACGTAAAACGACAACCTTAGTCATTGTAATCAATGCCCGGTTCGCTTGGAAACGATTTCATTGGCACACACGCTTTGGTTATATGCATGTTTGTTATGATTCGATTGATTATGATCACATGGTTGGTATGGTTGGTTTGCGCATTTATCATTTATCAACTATATATATATATATATATATATGCTATTATTTAATGTTTCAAAATTGGTAATCATCTCACTCAACATGTATTGTTGACAAACTTCATTTTCTACGCATATGCATGTTGTTTAGATTGAAGTATGGATATGTAGTCAAGACCATAGGTTATATTGGAGACAAACTTAAATTTAATTGATTGTATTTATTTATTTGAATTGTTTTGTTGTATTTGATTATTGTGTGTACATTTGAATTAAAATAATTAATTAGATATTGTCACATTTTATTTATGATAGTATCTTCGAGCTGTGAGCAATTGGATCACGCCCCGACATTTCCGCCTTAAGTTGGGGTATGGGTGTGTGACAATGTAAAAGCTGACAAGATTTACGTTGAAAAGATTGAAACTCATCGTGATGATGTAGCAAATCTTAGACTTAAAATTTTTCAAAAAGAACAAGAAGTGATATACTATAAAAACATAGCTTTTGAATTAAAAGATGAAATTGAGAATTTAAACTTGATGCTTCTGATAAAAAGAAACAAGAAAAGATAGTCGAAAGATTTGAAACATCATCTGAGAAATTGGATGATATTATTGGAGCCCAGAGAAATACTAAGCTAAAAGAGGGGCTGGGGTATGACTATACCTTTAAATGACAATTACACCAGTTTGCCACACTTTAGCTATAATACCTCTCCTGAGGAAGAAATGTCATATGGGGTTGGTAGAATACCAAAACCTGTGAAATTTGTTCCTCCTGTCTAACAAACTCCAGCTCCAGTCCTACCATCTAATAAATCTAACATCAATGTGTCTTGTGAAGCAGGTGATGTAAACGGTGGTGAATGTGGGAAGGTTAACTTGGGTTGTAAGCAAAAAGGAGAGTTAGAACCACGTTTTGAATCTTGTGTGGATCTAACCAAATCAATTCACAATCCAGTTTGTAATAAAGTGTGTGAATCGATGTTAGGAAGTTTGATGTCAGGATCAAATCATGTATTTTGTGAAAATTCAAGTGATGAAAGTTGTAAAAGTGATTGTAATGAAAACGAATGTTCTTCATCTGATTCAGAGTGTGAAACAGTTTATGATGAAACAGTTGAAGACAAGGTCGATGGATATAATAGCCTTATTTGCTCATCAACTGATCATCATGTTGAGAATTTGAGAAAAAAAATCTAGTTTTGAAAATGAAAAACCTAGCACTTCTTGTAAATACGTGCCACCCAGAAAACCTCTTTTTCTCAAAATACAAATTACAACAATAGTTCTCAACATTATGATCAATTTGATAGTGCCTATTACTACTCTCCCTAGAAACCTAGGCATTCAAATGATCTTAATTGTCAGTCAAACAGAGGTTACAGACATGTTAACTCAACTACATCACCTTATTGGTCAAATCACACATACTTCAGTGAGCAAGATGTCTATATATGCAACCAAAGAAAGTGTTGCTTTGTATGTGGAAATCCTTCTCATCTTGCAAGACATTGCAAGAACTGGCACAAGCAACAAAGAGATTTAAACAGTGCGTTTGGTCAGACATTTCCTAAGGTTGATCCCAAACCTAAGAAAATGACTCACCAAACTCACTTCTCTGCCAGTGAGACGGATTCAAAATCTGAAAGAGTGCAAAAACCAAAGAAACCATTTTGGCTAACCCAAAGGGAAAGGAAAAGGTTAGCAAAGGGTTCGGAAGCTGAAAAGCCAAAAGACCCTTCAAATGTTTTCAACAAGAAACACACTAAGGACTTTGTTGTTAAGTCCAAACCAAAACGAAGGCAATCCAGAAAACCTTTCCAAAACCGAGGAAATTACAACTCATGTTCCTCGAGGGATTGCTCTTAAGATTCTGAGTCACCAAAAGATTATATTTTCAAGAATCACAAAATTAAACTTAGTGATTTTCTGTTTAATTTTCCCTAGACAAGTATGTCTCGGGGCCCCTCTACTAACTAGTTGTTCATGTGTGTAGGGTTAGCCTGGAAAGCATGTCAACAGCATTTGGTACTTGGACAGTGGCTGCACCCAACATATAACAGGAGATGAATCCCTGCTGTTTGATGTGAAACCATTCGATGGCGGACATGTCTCCTTTGCTGGTGACGTGGGAGGACAAATCACGAAACAAGGAAAGGTTTCAAATGGTACACTAACCTTTGATGAAATCAATCTTGTGGAAGAGCTCAACCACAATCTGCTCAGTGTCTCCCAAATCTGTGATAAGCATTTCTCAACTCTCTTTACAGAAAATGAGTGTCTTATTCTCAAACCAGGTTTTAAAGTCCCTGAAGAGTGGATTTTGTTGCGTACCCCGAGGCACAATGATGCGTATATACTGGACATGAGAAGCAATTATTCTATGCGGACTGTTTCTTGTTTACTGTCCAAGGCCTTGAAAAATGACTCATCCCTGTGGCATCGACGATTGGGTCATGTCAACTTTAAAAACTTGAATAAGTTAGTTACAGGTGACCACGTGAGGGGTTTGCCTGTAAAATCCTTTCATTGTACACATCGATCTTTTTGGTCCTATCCAACCCTTGGCAATAGGTCGAAAACCTATTGCCTGGTTATTACTGATGATTACTAGCGTTTCAGTTGGACTTTTCTGCTAGGGCATAAGGATGAGACATCTCAGTTTCTGCTTAGGTTCATTGTATTGGTTGAGAATCAAACAGAGAAAAGAGTCAAATGCATCAGAAGTGACAATGGAACAGAATTTTGCAACAAGGTGGTGAATAAGTTCTGTCACAACAAGGGAATCCTTCATCAATTCAGCGCACCTTACACTCCCGAACAAAATGGGGTGGCTGAAAGGCGAAACCGTACACTGGTAGAAGCTGCAAGAACAATGCTGTCATATTCAAAACTTCCATTGATTTTCTGGTGTGAAGCCATCAATGCTATCTACTTTACCTAGAACTGTGTGCTTATGAACAAGAGATTGAACAAGACTCCGTATGAAGTCTTTTATGGAATAAAGCCAAGGGTTAATTTCTTCAGAACATTTGGATGTCCTTGCATAGCGCTCCAAACGAATGCCACTTCAACTTCCAAGTTTGCTGAGAAGGCGGATGAGTGCTACTTTGTAGGCTATGCAGCCGACAAGAGCGCTTATCGTGTTTACAACAAAAAGACCAGAGTAATCTTGGAATCATTTAACATTGATTGGCAAGAATTGAACCCTACGGATGCACACAACGGTCCTAACTGGATGTTTGATTATGAAAGTTTGTTCAAGCAGTTTCGAGGGATGTACGTAACACCAGTTGTACCACCAGTTTCCCTTGTTGTTTATGTTCCTGCTCAACCTGAGAATGATTAGTCAGTTTTGATGCAAGCTGTGTTAAGAGGTCTGGAAAACATTCAAGTAGATGTTCCTGCTCCCGTACTCAATGTTCCACCCGTGGCTAATCAACCAGCCCCGTTAGATGAAGTACAGCCAGCCACAGAGACTACTGAAATGCCACTATCGAAGACACCACAGATTCAGATACCGATTCATACGTGTCAGCCGGTAATGTGGAGCATGATTGAAAATCCTCCAGCTGAACCAAGTGTGGTGGAATCTGTTCCCACACCTCCCTCAGAAGAAGAAATCAAGGTGTAGCTGAGGAAACTCACACAGAGGTTGCTCAGGTTGAACAAGCTCAAAATGAAACTTCTGACCACACCAACTCAACTTCTGTTCCAGCCATCGTTGTGCCTTTCTATGACAACCTATGGGAGGGCCCCATTGCTCAAGAACATTTGGTTGATCAACAAGAAGATGCAAGCGATCCTCAACCAAATGTTCCTGTCAATGTGACTGCTGTTTTTCATCCCATAGAGAGCTTATCAGCGGAGCTTGAAGCAACACCAGTCGAGCATGTCGAACAAATTCCTCAATTGCCAATCCACCGACGACATCCGACTGAGAATATCATTGGAGATCCATCTACTGGCATTCAAACACGCAGTACTTCTGGTAACATTAACATATGTCTTTTTGCTTGTTCATTTCACAGGTCGAGCCCAAGGACTATCGAGTCACACTGAAAGAGAATTCTTGGGTTGAATCCATGCAAGAGGAGCTGTTACAGTTTAAGAAGCAAAATGTTTGGAGGCTAGTAAAGAAACCAGAAAATAAAAGACCGATTGGAACGAAGTGGGTGTTCCGAAATAAAAGGGACGACAAGGGGGTTATCATTAGAAATAAAGCCCGGATTGTTGTACAAGGCTTTTGGTAACGTGAAGGACTTGATTACGATGAAGTTTATGCACCTGTATCCAGATAAGAGGCAATTCGTATCTTTCTGGCCTACGCCTCATACATGAACTTCAAAGTATATCAAATGGACGTGAAGAACGCTTTCTTATATGGAAATGTGAAAGAAGAAATTTACATCAGCCAACCTCCAGGTTTTGAAGATCCAGACCATCCTGATCATGTCTATCTTCTTGACAAGGCACTTTATGGTCTGCACCATGCACCTCGTGCCTGGTATGACACACTGGCTGACCATTTGGTGAAGAATTGGTACAACAGAGGGATTGTCGATCAAACACTCTTTCTCAAGAAGGTAAAGGAAGATCTGATTCTAGTCCAAGTGTATGTTAATGATATTATCTTTGGCTCTACGAATGAGAATCTATGCAAGGAGTTTTCGGACGTAATGCAGAAGCGATTTGAGATGAGTTCCTTGGGGGAGATGACATTCTTCCTGGGCCTACAAGTTGAATAAAAGACGAACGGTACTTTGATTCATCAGAAAAGTATGTTCATGACATTGTTCAGAAATTCAGATTCAAGGACTCAACTGCCATCATGACACCAATCGCTACAAGACCAGTCCTCGCTCCTGATCCATCAGGAAAGCCAGTCGATCAGCACCTGTATAGGTCCATGATTGGCTCACTGATGTATCTCACTGCAAGCAAATCGGACATCATGTTCCCTGTTTGCCAGTGTGCCAGATATCAGTCAGATCCAAGAGAATCCCACATGACCGTTGTCAAACGTATTTTCAGATACTTGAAGGGAAAACCTCGATTGGGACTCTGGTATCCAAAAGAGTCTCCCTTGGAACTTCATGCATTTACTGACAGTGATTATGGGGGATGCAATTTAGACAGAAAGTTAACATCGGGAGGATGCTAATTCCTGGGAAACCGGTTGATCTCATGGCAGTGCAAGAAGCAAGTCATTGTGTCCACTTCAACCGTTGAAGCCGAGTACATTGCCGCATTCAGTTGCTGCTTACAAGTCATTTGGATCCAGCATCAGCTGCTGGATTACGGTTTGAATTTCTATGATACCACGATCAAATGTGATAATGAGGCTACTGTGGCGATTGTTAAAAACCCGGTCCAGCACTCAAAGACAAAGCACATTGACATCCGAGTGCATTTCATTCGCGATTGTTTGATCGTAAGCTTGTCAACATAAAAAGGGTCCATTCTGATTTTAACTTTGCTGATCTCTTTATAAAAGCTTTTAGTCGTGCCCTGTTTTTATTTCTCATTGAACCATTGGGCATGATTTCTGTTGAGTAAATTTTGTCTTTTATTTTACAATTGTAAATATTTTTAAAATATGTCACAATTTTAGAGGGAGAAAATAAGTTAATGTTAACTCGCCAAAAATATTTTCAATTTACTTTAAGAAAAACAAAATCGAGTCACTGAACTTAACAAAAAGATTTTAATTTTATATATAATATTAATTTTATCTTTACTCCTAATTAAGAAAAATTTCAGAAAATTCAAAAAGATTTATCCCGTTTAGAGGGAGCTCCTGTTTAGAGAGAGTCGGATATTTAAAATTTTCAATTGAGAATTTGATCCGACTATATGGAAAATGATAGTACATTGGCATGTAATGATTCTAGCGCGTGAAAAGAATAGATCAAAAGGCTACAAGGTCATTCATAGATGTGTAGATAGGCTTGACAAACAAGCAAGTGTTGGGTGATATAAACCTAAACTCTTGTCGGTTCTAGTGGCTATACACTTATGATGCGGTTGCATGATTCCGTTAAAGTCATATCAATGAAGCTTCAAATGTAATTACACATGTCATACCCAAGCCTCTCTTTACCTGATCACAGTAGTCTTATGAAAATATGTGTCAATTTTAATTTTTATTGAGTCAAGAAAAGCAAGAAAAAGAAAAGGAAAAATAAAAGAGTCAGAAAAAGAGCCAGCTCTAGGAATTTTAACCTCTGCTTTATTTCTTCATTTATTTTGACTCAAGCTTTGGACTTTCTACATTTGTAGTCATACAATATCTGATTGTTAAGGCCCTGAGTCTTCTGCTTTGTTTTATTTTCTTTCTTTTGTTCAAGCCTTGGACTTTCTCTGCGTGATAATATGGTATTATCCGACCTAATTGTTATGGCCTGAACTTCTGCTTTATTTTAATCTTTCTAGATCGAGTCAATTGTACAAAAAGTCAAGTATGCAATATGGAAGTGTCCAAAGTGTTAATAAGTGTACTGTTATCAACTAAGAAAGGTTTAAGTCAAGTTGAGGTGATATGTCAACACAAACTAGACCCGAGATATGATGGAATCAGTAACATGTCTGATTAAGAGGGGACCACAAAAGTTACGTGCCTAATTGAACCTTAAATGTATCACGTTAACATCAAAACACTTGTCAAGTTAAACAGATGGACGATATCTACAATCAATGATGAACTTGTGTCACAATAACATCAAAATGGAAACGCGATCTAGGGTTTTGCAAATCAATATGATTCCATGTTGCGATCGTTTTTATAAATTGATTAATTAATCAATGAAAAGAATTATGTAAATTAATTCAATATTAACTTTGTTTTTAACTAAGTTTTAAATTTTATTTCATTATTTTATTTTGTTTTTATTTTCAAAAATATTATTTACTTTGGTGTTTTAATATTTTATGTTTTATTTTTATTTTTAATTTTAATTTTAATTTTTAAATTTATTTTTATTTTTTATTTGCTATTTTTATTTTTATTTTATTTAAGTTGTAACTTATTTTTGTTTTATTTAATTTTGTCAAAAGAGATCGATTTTGCCAACGTTAACAGTTATAGACCGACAAAAGAAAATTCACTAAAACAACCAAGTGCTTGGATTCGGTGGTTAAATATTTTTCGGGTTTGAATAAGAAAATGTTTTTTAAGACCGAGGTCTGAGAGTGTATTTTCGGTAAATACTCGTGATGTTTTGACCTTATCGCGAGATAGGCTGACCCTATATATAAGGGTCACACAAAATATCTTTCACTATTCACATCTACATTTTACCAAACACTCTCTCACTTTCTGTCTCTATCTTATCTTCCAAACCCTTATATTTTTTCAATATCCACGATCAATCTGGCCTCCTTATCACGTTTTGATCATGAATATGAAACCCACACCCATGGTATAACATCATCATAATCATCATCCAATCTTCATCTTTTCTTTGTGGGTTCTTGCAGATCTGGCGACAGTTCATATGAACAGTCGGCCAGATCTTGTGGTGGTTCTTCAAATCTGTTAAGATTATCATGCTTAGCAACTGTCAATTAGTCCTATAGATCATGAATATCATCTTTAATTGTTAGTTTTAGGTTTGATTTTGTATAGTGGTAGATCTAGGGTTTGTTCGGACTTTTTAGAGTCCAATTGACTAAGTAAACCAAAGGGGTTATGCTTCAAACTCTCCAGAAAGCTAATTCGGGTCAAGGCGATTAGCTAGGAAGAAAAATGGATCAAAAAGGGTCTAAGTAACTTTTTCGCATAAAGAGGGTCTTTCGCTTCGCATGCTCTATGTGAAGCGAATTAGATTTCTATTTCGCTTCGCATCTACATGCGATGCGAAATGATTTTCTTGTTCGCTTCGCATCAACATGCGATACGAAATATCATCTTGGTTCATATCGCATAGCCATACGAAGCGAAATGAAAGCCCATGCGAAATTCCAACACTTAGAAAATTTTTCAGATTTCTGGACCGATTGGCTACTGGACTGTTTTGACAAATATGGACTGTTGGACTATTGGACTGTTTTGGACATACAAACTTAATATATTTTGGACTAACTTATTGAAAGACTAAAATCAACTTCTTAACTCATTAATACTAAATTGAATACAATCAATTAACTATAAGTAATTAATTAAACTAAGTATTTTGTACATACTTTACCATTTGTATATAACTCGTATGTTATCTTGGTTATTATTTAATGAAGATTCTCATGATCTTAATGCATGATTTCAGGCACATAATTTATATTGTCTTCTCGAGGAACCAAAAGATAAGAAGGACAAGGTGTTCACCTCAATGATCAAGGGGTTAAGGCAGTCACCCCTTGAGTATGCTATCACTGCTAACCGACCATTTACTCTAAATGGGTTACAGAGTTCTGGGCTTTTGCTACACCTGCTGATGATGCTCTTTCAATCAATACAAAGGTGACGGGTAAGACATTGAAGATTACAGAAGGGGATATTAGACGTGCATTGAAGATAAAAGATGAGCCAGATCATTTGTATGAGAAAGGTGACAGCGCTAAGCTGAGTGAGTTTATGATAAGAATGGGTTATGATACTGAGTGGAAAATTTTGGAGAAGAAACACTTGCCACCTTATTGGAGATTCCTATTCCACATAGTGACTCATTGTATGTCGGACATACGTGGTGGTTTTGATAGCATGAGGGTTGATTGGGTGCAGATTATATATACACTGACAACCCCTAGGAGAAGTTCAATTACTCTCAGAGGTTGTTCTTGTGCATGATGGCCAATGCAAAGAATGAGTCAACATGGCTAATGTATCCAAGATTTGTGCAACTGTTGCTTGATGATATGATTCCCGATGCACCCAGACCACCTCACAAGAAGGCTAAAGATAAGAAGTCGCTGCCCGAGCCTTACCACGTCAATGAAATCAGGCAGTCGATCTTTGGGATTTTGTTGAGTACAAAGGGGAAGGGTCATCAGTACCAAGGTGAAATACCGAAACCCAAGTTTGGGTTGGTTGAGGAAACTGAGCCTACGAGGGATGAGGATGAAGCAGAAAGTGGGGAGCATGTTCCATCTGAGCCAGAAGTTGAGGCTGAGGCTGAGTAGGGTGACTCGTCCGATGAGCCACTAGAAGATAGAACCAAGACAAAGCACGATCTCAAGTGGAAGGCTGCCGACAAGCCTTCCGTTGGTGGTTCTTCTAGAAAAGATAAAGGTGCTGAAGAAGAGGAGGAAGAGGAACGTTAGCCCTTAAAGCGATTGAAAAAGCTTGCGGACTCCCAGAAGTATTCAAAGCTCGTTGTCAAGCTTTCTACAAAAGGTAAGCCATCCTCTACCCCTGACCCTCAAGTAGTTTCACCTGAAACCTTGGCCAAGACCCTAAGAGACCAAGATGTAGCCAAGATTAAGGTTCCTATCTACAAGAAACCCAAAACCCGAATCAAAGCCAAAGCCAAACCAAGAAAAACCATGTTACACGACTCACCCGATGAATCACCGAAACCCTCACCAAAAGACCAACCTATTTCAACTTTCTTATCACAAATACCACCTTCACCACCTCAATCACAACCACAAACCACCACTCCACCCGAACAACCTACACAAAACGAACCCTTAACAACCTCGCCATTCAGCTCACCCATCAAATCAACAAGCCTATGGAGCCAAACTATTATTACCTCACCACCAACATAACCACCACCATCAACCTTAGAAGCAAGAGCCTACACACCATTATTCTCAACACCACCCGCCTCTACAACCTCGCCACTACCTACCCAATCCATTACCCTTCCATTTCAAACAACATCACCACCCATCCTTTCTGATACACCTCCAACCACCATCCTTTCACCCAAGCCCATCGCAAAAGGAAAGTATTCGACACCTCCAGTGTACGTTGATCCTATCCTCGATAGGATCATCGCCCTAGAAGAATCAAACGTGAAAAGGGCTGAGCATGAGCTGGTGCTTCTTGAGTATATAATGACTCAGAAAAGGAAAGAAGTTGAAGATGCCAAAGAGAAGGAGAAGTTGGTGTCAAGGGTTCAGATCTTGGAAGAACAGAAAGAGCTGAAAGATGCTCTCATAGAAAGTCAATGACTCTTGATCAATCAACTCCAAGGTCGGATTCAAAATCAACAAGAACTACTCAACACAGAAGCACTGCAGAATGCCAATCTAAGGGCATCCCACTCTAAACTGGGAGACAGAGTGGAAATGCTAGAGAAAAATGTACCTACTGCCACTGTACTTGAAGCCCGTCTATTCAAGAAGGTTAAAGATGCCACTACCTCTGCCGATGCTAAACGAGAAGCTCCAGAGTCCAGAGTCTCAATGATCGAGGGACAGTTAGCATCGTCCTCCTCTCTCGGTACACTTATTGTTGAAAACACTGAACTAAGAACTGATATTGAGGCTATCTGAGCTAAGGTTGCAGAGCAGGAGCGTCTCAATGAGCTCCAGTTGAAGATCAATGAAGAGATGAACGAGAAGTACAAGGCGGCCTCTGAGCTAATCGGAATGCGTGATGATGATTTTGCCACGCTCGAGGCCTGTCTTGATTCTGTTTTTGGAACTTGGGGGAAATCTGCCACCGTTGCACAACTTGGTGGATCCCAGCCTACCGCAGGTCCAAGTGTGGCCGTGCGTGCTGAACAAATTGGTGGATCGGAATAAGAGGCGACTGTGGGTCGGGTTGCACCACAGATCGGCCAGGCTGCAAGCGTTGTAGGTACCAGCTTGGGGATGTCTCATGTTGAACAATCTCAACCCCAAGCTGGTGGAGATGGAGACGGTAATGACGGTGATGATGAAGATGATAGTGACAATGAGAGTGATGATGACGAGGATGAAGATGATGACGTGGATGAAAATGTCCACGACAGTTTCGATGAGGATGATAATGATAATGATGGAGGTGATGGTGGAGAAGGAGGGGCCGATGCAGCAGGAGGTGGAGGTGGAGTTAACACTCAATCACCTCCACATGCTCAAGAAACACATCCAGATCCTGCTGCACACAACTCTGCTGGCAAGGTGAGGCAGGACGACTCTAGAATAGCAGATATATATAACGAGTTGTTTCCTGCAGGTAATATTGCAGTTGTAATGGATGATTTCATTGAAGCCAGGAAAACACTTGAACCGGTTCAATCCTATGTGGCTAAGGAACTTGGAGATGATTTCTACATCAATTACTCGCCAAATCCAGACACACCACCTACTCAAGATCAAGCATCTGCCGCACCTGCTCGTGATCCCGTCATTGATCCAGCCACCGATTTGTCACAAGTAACACAGAAGAAGAAACGAAAGACACATCTCGTGACAAGTCGTGCCAGCACCCGCACCCTCAACTACCCCTATCACGACGACTCTTTGATTGTATATTCAAAATAAAATCGGGAGAACAGTAGTTGGCGATTAGAAGATACAGCGGAGATCTCATCTACCTCACCCATAAAGAGCTAAGTACACTACCTGAGCTTGACATCAATTATCTTCGAAAAGCTCTGGGTACGGGGGAATATGATGATACGTTGGAAGGTTGGGTCACCACTCATCTACATCACCAGTCGAAAGTGGGCTACAAGGATTTTGAAGTAAATAAGGGTCGGAAATTCAAGAACCCAAGAGAGATTGACCCAGCCACTGGACAGCCGCGAGTTATGTGGAGATATAGGGCAACAAAAGACAGTTACATTATTTACCATGGTAAGCCCTATATTCCAAACACGCTCCGAGACTTTATTGGCTGGGAATTTGATAACACCACGGGTGAAGCCGTCATACATTGCCGGAACATGCACGAACTTCGTATGTTTGATGAGCACGAGCTGATGGGTCTGCACAGGGAACACGTTCTAAAGATCTACAACTCACCCTTGCGCACCGTCAAGGACATTGGTCGTTAGAACACAGACCAGGTAGTTGAAGCATTCAACAAGTTTGTCAAGAGACTTGTTGAACTTCCACTTTCCGAGGACGAATTCTTGGAATATGATACCGACAGTTTCCAATACTAAAAACTAGAGGGAGATTGTTAGGTCCCGTTTGTGTATCTAAGTCTTTTGTATTGGCAGTTATGTATTTGTGTATGTTTTGGGCTTGTAATGTTATTTTTGTATGTATTGGGCCTTGGTCCACTGTAAAGAAGTCCATTAGGCATTAGTGAATATAAACACTTCTCATGGATGCTTCCCTATAAATAGGATGCATGCCATGAGAAGAAGAAGCCTTTAGTCAATTTGTCCTTCACATCTTTCTTTCTAGTTCTCTCTCACTCTCACTTCTCACGTCCGAACATAAACACTCAAGATCCGAGACCAAAGGTAGCTTGGTGTGATATTCCGCTAGCACTGAGTTTGGTTGATTCAAAACACGTTGTTAGATCCATCCGCGTTGAAACCTACAAATTTGTTATAAAACTTATGAATTAGTGGTAGGTACTCGTTTTCTATACATCATACATTAAATAGACATTCCTAGATGAAAGCAAAATAGCAACATGCTAATTATCAGAGCAAGCTAACCTATATGAAGTGAGGACTTCTATATGTTCTAAGCTTTGGTCATAAAAACTATAGCGACAACATGGTGTGGGAGTGATAACGCCTTACAATGATAACATGCTATCACAAAATCCTAAACATGAAGTGATCGTGCACAAGTTAAACCAACTCACACTGTATTGGTTCATGATAGAGAACTTTTATTTACTAATCATATATACGCGTAACTAAGTCATACAGCTTGAACATGTTTTCACGTAATTCTTTTTTTGCATAATTGTTTTTCACATTCCTTTCAATTAGTTGAGCTTAAAAGGTTATTATAAAGTTGTAATGAGCCAACAACATTAAATGAATATATTAATGAACCTAAACGAATGGACTTAACTAAACATGAATGAAGCTAAACATAAACGAGACATGTGTTTATATTAATTTGTTTATTAGAAAGCAAACATAAAAAGACTTTGTATTAAACATTTTACAAATCATTCACTTAACATTCGGTTTATTTACAACCTAGGTGTCAAATTTGAAAAATATTGCTCCTATGCTTAGTGATTTTGTGTACGCAGCCCCTTGGTTGTTACCTTACCTCCTTTTTCTCCCAAGAGGTGCTAACTCCCAGCTCTCAATGTTCACACGTCTACTTTCTATTTCTATATATTCTAATAATATGCGGATGGTTAAACAAATGGCTCCTTGTTACGTCACTATCTATTGATTTAATATAAACAATTGGCACCAGATCTTCCATCAGCCTATATAAATACATGTGTTGTGTTGTGTTGTTTAAGGCAAACAGAATTGTGTCTCATTTCTCTCAGCACATCGGATATAAACCAACAGGTTTTCCACAAAATAATATTCAATGGCGACCACCGTCGAAAACCGCCCCCAGTTCCACCATGAACCTGGTCTATCCGCCACCACTGTCGTTCGTTCCTACAGTCCTAATCACCAGCGTTCCGATTCACCAATCCGCGGCTTCAAATATCCCGTGGCTAGGAGAGATGTTACGACACGTAAAAAGGTTGTCCTTGACATGCCCGATACGAGCGAAGACGAGGTTGACTACAGTGATGCCATTAAAAAGTCAAAGTTCAAGTTGGAAACCTCCGTTTTTGACACGCGGGATGCGGGTACGGCTGACCAATGGATCGAGCGCAACCCATCGATGGTTCGGCTAACGGGAAAACATCCATTCAACTCCGAACCACCGTTGACTAAACTCATGCAACATGGGTTTATAACCCCTGCCCAACTTCACTACGTTCGAAACCACGGTCCAGTCCCCAACGCTAGCTGGGATGACTGGACCGTGGAAATATGCGGCCTGGTGAAACGACCTGCGTGTTTCACCATGGCGCAGCTGGTTAGAGACTTTCCTAGCCGTGAGTTCCCAGCGACATTGGTTTGCGCCGGGAACCGTCGGAAGGAACAGAATCTGACCAAACAGACCATAGGGTTTAACTGGGGCGCAGCCGGGATATCCACATCCGTTTGGAGAGGGGTGCCATTGGTTCATCTTTTGAAAAGTTGTGGAATTTATAGCCGGAAGAAAGGGGCGATGAATGTGTGTTTTGAGGGTGCGGAGGATCTCCCCGGAGGCGGTGGCTCGAAATATGGGACCAGTATAAGTATCGAAATGGCGATGGATCCGGCGAGGGATATTATATTGGCTTACATGCAGAACGGGGAGAAGTTGTTGCCGGATCATGGGTTTCCGGTGAGGATGATAATTCCTGGGTTTATTGGTGGCAGGATGGTGAAGTGGTTGAAGCGGATTATAGTGACTACACCGGAGTCGGAGAGTTATTACCATTTCAAAGATAACCGTGTGTTTCCGTCGCATGTGGACGCGGAGCTAGCCAATTCCGAAGGTACAATATTATTATTATTATTATTATTATTATTATTATTATTATAACGACATGATGTTATTTTTTAAATGTTATTTATTTTAGAGAACAAATATCGAGTAATTCATTTGTTTTATTAATAGAAATAATTCATTTACGATACATTAACCGATAACTTATGCGGCTAAGGTGACCGACTACGTTTCTAACTATCATTTTATATAATTTTACTAAATATAACTTTGATCGCTGTATTTGTATAGGTTGGTGGTATAAGCCTGAGTATATAATTAACGAGCTCAACATAAACTCTGTGATTACAACACCCTGCCAGGAGGAGATATTGCCGATTAATTCTTGGACAACTCAGAGGCCTTACACCTTGAGGGGCTATGCTTATTCAGGTAATTTGTGCTTCCTCCTTACCTTTTTTCGAATAATATTTCTTTACTACTGTTATATTTCTTAAAACTAAATCATTTGTCAAAGTCATTAATAGATCGATACTTTAAAGTAAGCTTAATTTACTTGGTTTATTTAATATTAACATTTTAGTAACGGAAATAAATAGTTTAATTTACTAGGTTTAATTGATAAATATTTTAAAATAGTTTGTTTGAGTAATTTTAATATCTTAATTGCAAATTGCTCTAGGATCAAAGAGGTAAAAGAGAAATATATAGCGTTCGATCACTGTCTTTGGATTCAGCAGTCATTTATGAAAAGAATATTTTGTGTTTAAAAAGAATACTTTATGTTTAAAAGAATACTTCGACTTAATTAATTATATATTCACCGAGGGTAATGATAGATGGATAATTAATAATCGTCCATCATTGGATATTTAAAAGGTTGTTAAAAAATTAGATATTTAAATGAATTAAATGGTAAATAATATATGGTTACGTTTGGGTGAGGTTTGTGGGGATATTGGTTTTTAATTAAGATTTGAACCATCGCTTTTGACCGTTTCTTAACCTTTTTGAGACATGAATATAAAAGTCAACTTCGATCATTTCAAAACAATAATATGCTTGATTATATGGCAAAACTCGTTGCGTGCTAGCGTAGGCGTGTGGCTAGTCGAAATTAACAGAGATTAATCATGATTACTTTGATTAAAATTTATATTTAATTCTCTGAATATACATGTATATACCATACTTTCTTATATGATTTTCTATTTTGACCGATTTTAATCAATAACAATTAATTGATAACTAGTCGATGGGATATCAACTAATTAGGGATTAATCAACGCTCAGGGGGAGTTTTGCTATCATGGATATTTAAGATGTGTCAGTTTATATTGATTTTAATAATAAAGGATCTAAAGGGAGATACGTTAATAACTAAAGTATTATCTAATCATCTAATTAATCTCGCGGGTCGAGGGTCAATGCTAAGATTGAGATCAACAAGAAAATAAAATAATATGTAATGTTAGATATTAAATGATGCAGGGGGTGGGAAGAAAGTGACACGTGTGGAGGTAACATTGGACGGAGGAGACACGTGGAGGCTATGTAGCCTGGACCACAAGGAGAAACCAAACAAGTATGGCAAATACTGGTGCTGGTGCTTTTGGTCATTGGAGGTTGAGGTTCTGGACCTTCTTAGTGCCAAAGAGATTGCGGTTCGAGCCTGGGATGAGACCTTCAATACCCAACCCGAGAAGCTCATTTGGAATCTCATGGTAATTACCATGTACCCCTTTACTTTTATTTTCTATTTGTTCATATGCATGTTGCTTTTATTTGACACTAATTATTATGCTATGATTTGTAATAACAGGGTATGATGAACAATTGTTGGTTCCGAGTGAAAACCAACATGTGCAAACCTCACAAAGGCGAGATAGGGATCGTGTTCGAGCACCCGACTCAACCCGGAAACCAATCCGGTGGATGGATGGTTCTTGAGAAGCACCTAGAGATGTCATCGGAGTTGGCAAACCCAACCCTCAAGAAGAGTGTTTCATCTCCTTTCATGAACACAAGTTCCTTAACCTACTCAATGTCCGAAGTCAAGAAACACAACTCAGCCGACTCGGCTTGGATCGTGGTCCACGGTCACATCTACGACTGCACCAAGTTCCTCAAATCCCACCCCGGTGGTACCGACAGCATACTCATCAACGCTGGAACCGACTGCACCGAAGAGTTCGATGCAATCCATTCCGACAAGGCCAAAAAGCTCTTGGAAGAGTACCGAATTGGTGAACTCGTAACCACGGGTTATAGCTCTGATAACTCAGGTGCGTCATCGCCAAACAACACGGTCCATGATGCCACTAATTACACCACCTCACACTTAGCCACTATCAATGAAGTTGCTCCTACACCTACAAGAAACATAGCCTTAATCCCACGTGAAAAGATCCCATGCAAACTCATCTCAAAAACATCAGTCTCACACGACGTCAGGCTATTCTGCTTCGCCCTTCCATCACCAGAACAAGTTCTCGGGTTACCCGTAGGCAAACATATATTCTTATGTGCTTCCATTGATGACAAGCTATGCATGAGAGCCTATACACCAACTAGTACCATTGATAAAATTGGGTACTTTGAGTTGCTAGTCAAGATTTACTTCAAAGGGGTCGAACCCAAGTTCCCGAATGGCGGGCTAATGACACAGTATCTCGAGTCGTTACCCCTTGGCTCTTCGATCGAGATTAAAGGGCCGTTAGGTCACATCGAGTACACGGGTAAGGGGACGTTTTTGGTGCACGGTAAACCAAAGTTTGCAAAGAAGTTAGCCATGTTCGCAGGTGGGACGGGGATTACACCGATATATCAAGTGATGCAGGCGATCTTTAAGGATCCAGAAGAAGATACAAAGATGTATTTGGTGTATGCAGATCGTACAGAAGACGATATATTGTTGAGGGATGAGCTTGATGCATGGGCTCAAAAGTATGAAGATAGGGTGAAAGTGTGGTATGTTGTGGGAAAATCTGTTAGAGAAGGGTGGAAATACAGTGTAGGATTTGTGAATGAGGATATTATGTGAGAGCATGCTCCAGAGGGTGGTGAAGACACATTGGCTTTGGCTTGTGGACCGCCACCCATGATTCAGTTTGCCATAAACCCTAGTTTGGAGAAGATGGGCTATGATATTAAGGATTCAGTACTGGTGTTTTAGGTCGTTTTGTTTTGTTGTAATGGAAGCGGGTTAAGGTTTTACCTTAAAATAAAGTCAATGTGTATATAATGCTAGCTTACTAATATTGTACCAGTCAACAAATGACTTCAGAGCTTACTAATAAAAGAAAGGTATAATAATTGCTTTGATTTGATGTGGTTTGAAGCCAATATATCTCTTTTACTTTTTTCACATGTAATTTTCTGTATTTTCAAATTTATTTTAACATACAATGTATTTCTTGTTAACATGGTCACTGGCACCTAATGAATTTTATTTTAACTATAGTATACATACATATCATTAAGGAAATTTTACACTATCTCCTATGATTGTCACTTGTCACCAGAAAGAGTAGAACCTTTAGCGGCGACAATGGTCGACACTAATACCCCTAGTTGTCGTTGCTGAAGATATTAGCTATGTTGCCACTATTGTGTCGCCATAATTCCTTGGGGCTACTGCTCCCTAGCCTCCGTTAATGGGTCGCCAAGACTTTGATAGAGACGGATTTTCACATTTCTAGCACAATAAAACACGATTATTAATCTAATTAATAAATGAAACATGCATGCTTAATTTCTCCTTAAAAATCGATTAAATTGCATGATTTCCATATAACTTTTACATAAAACTACAAGAAGAGTTTGACAATGGTGGTTAGCGGCGGCTAAAGTTACAGCAGCGTAATGGTGGATGAAGTTGCAGGTGCCTGGAGCTTGAAACCAGTGAAACGAAGGCGGCTGGAGCTTGGATCTTGATAGTGGCGGGTGACGTTCTTGGCGGTAGCGATAGCGGTAGCGGTTGCAAGCAGTGCGACGGCTGAAGTTGGATGGATTGTGGAGGCGGCTGAAGTTGCATGCGGCTGACAGTGGAGGAGGCGGAGAAGATGGTGAAGGGATATGTAGATGAGTTTTTAAAATATAATTAAGGTTGGATGGTGAAATGTTATGTGCAAATTCTAGCCCTTGATCAATTTCTATATCAACGGTTCAGATTAAGCCTTGAACTGAGCACACGGATCGTGGGAGACAGTTTGAGCGGTGACAAGAAAAATGGTACCGCTATTATTCTGTGTCGTCGTTAAAACCGTCACCATTAATGATGGAGTTTCTTGTAATGTGCAGAATATATAAAGTAAAGGTTATGAGAGAGAATAGTAAAGAAATTCAAAAAGATGACAAGTTTATCCAGCGTGCGATATAGTCTTAGCTGGTTAGTTATATAAATAGACGATGAAGAAAAGTAAAAAAGTTTTATGACTAAAAAAATAATTTAAGTTATTTGAGTTTCATTTAGAGCATTGACAATCAAGCCTGTATATCCATAGAGAAAACAAATAAAACTCCACCACATTGAATTGTTCATAAATGAGAAAAAGTAATAGAAAACTAAGTACATTTATATATTTATAGACTTACAGTTGCCCCTCTATATGTTATTGTAAATTGTAAGTGTATGAAAAGATAAAAATTAATAAAAGTAAGTATTTATGAGAAAGATTGATAGAGATGGGGGGTCGAATGTGTTCTCGATCAATGAGTGTAAGTGGGGAGTATTCATATCCAATAATATCAATATTTTTAAAAGGCAACTTGTGAACTGGATTATTAGACCTTTGCCATAAGACATTCGTATATATACTTCTTGGTTCTTCAACTTTTATTCTAAACTTTAGTTCATTAAACTTTTGATATAAAAGTTTCACGTACAAACTTTTTGCCATGTATATCAACTTTAGTTTACATATTTATTTTTTAACCCTTCAACTTTGGTTATGAAATTTATACTCTATCAACTTACATATTTACCTTTTGGCCCTTAGACTTTTGTATGAAACTTTATCACAAAACTTTTACCACAACAAACCCAATCGATACCGACTGACTTCCTGTCACGTAACGGGCACACCACATGATAGTTTTCGAACATGTAATGCATTTAAGTCACTTTGTCATAAACACGTAGAAATACTTGTTTGTTTAATAAATAACTTTTTATTAAGCTTTTAATGAAGGGAATAAAAAATTTTAATTAACAACTCGTTTAAGTTTCTTGGTTTTGGTAAGAAATATTTTTTAAAATCTTAAGGTATGTTTGGTATGACGTAATGAAATGGATGAGGGAATGAAATGGGCGTGGGAATGGAATGGACCAAGAAATGAAATTGAAACATTACTATTTCGTTGTCATGTTTGGTTACCATATAGGAATGGAATGATCAACTTTATTATTATTATTATTATTATTATTATTATTATTATTATTATTATTATTATTATTATTCCAGAAGTAATAGTAATAAATAATATTGATAATATGAATATTCGTATTAACTCATTTTTAAGACTTATGCGTTTCAACGAGACCACTAAAGCGAATAAAAATAATTATAAAATGTTGAATCACGCATGTGTGTTATGAAGCGTTGACTTGTCAAATAATTTTAATAATATTGATAATACGGTAATAACTCTAATATAATAATTGTTATATTATAATATAAAAAATAATGATAATATAATAAAATTAATAGCAATAATATAATAATCCAATAATGTAATAATAATTATAATATAATAATAACCATGTTATTATTATTATTGATTTCATTCCTTGAATGAATGGAAAAAAAAAAGCACTTACTTCTTAAGAAACGAAAATCTTATATTTGGAAGGAATTTTATTTACTATGTAATGGCTTATTTCATTACCACATAACAATCAAACATGGTTTTTTCATTTCTTTAAAATAACACATTCTATTTTGTCTCTCATTCCTTTATACCAAACGCTATCTTAGTTTTGAATAATTGTAATTCTGAGTTGCAAATTGTTTTAGGATAAAAGAGGTAAAAAGAGAAAGTAATCCAGAAGTGATTGTACGTTGACCAATACTTTTTATGATTTCATAATCTTTCACGCCCTTCATGTATGAGAGAGAATACAACTGAATCCAATACTAATTCCAATAAAAGAGGAATAAATACTAAACAACATATCCTAAATATAAATAGGATGTGTATAAAATAAATCAAGAATATTTTCTAATACGTTCCATCATTGTCTTAATTTGAGTCAACGCTCATGAAAAACATACTATTTTATGCCTATTTGGAATTTCCAGCCAAACCCAATCCAGGAAGTTCTTTTGGTTTTGGAATCTTATGTCAAGTAACCCACCTTTCTATGGAAAACGAACCTGAGCCCAATAAGAAAAGGTGATGCATGAAATACTCAGGACATTTGTTTGAAAATGTGATGCATGAAATATTCGAGGCATTTGTTCGAATATTAGAATAGGTTAAAAGAAACTTCTTTACTTGAAAATTTTTCTTCATATTTAATTCTGTTCGCGTATGTTGCCTTTAATATTCCCTAAAATATTCTTCTTCAAATCCTATTTCCAGATTCCAACCAGCAGATTTTGTGCGTGATGCAAGAGGGACTCATTTATATACAAAACATCAAGTAATATTTCCAACAGTACCATACCTTATGAAATATAAATCAGAAACATAAAGTTGCGGGTTACGAAGTTACTTGCAGTTTCTTCGTTACCGGTAGTGAAAGAATACAAAAAAACAACTCAAATTGAAACTAAAAACCAAAAAAAATGAATACGTGTACTAAAAAAAGACCTTGTTTTGAATACAACCCCGTTTTTTTTAATCAAATTCATGTTGGAGTGTTGAAAAAAAAAGGTTAACCAAAACCATGTATTTATTAAGTTATTTATTTTCAATAATGAACGCAAGTTATTAAAGAAAATTAAAATAATTAAAAAGAAAATAAGTTAAAAGACGTTTTTAATTTATATAACTTGAAATTTCATATAAAAATATGGGTAGAAAATCTAGAGATATAGAATGATTGAGATATTTAATAAACCGCTATAGAATTGATATTTGTAATGTGCATAACTAGTGGCGAACCTGCTACTGTGGAGGGAGCACGAGAATTTGGTTGGAAACATTAGAAAGTTAAAAACACAAAAAAAAAAAAAAGTAAAAGTCTGATGGTATCACCCCCTCGCGTGGCGCGTAGGGGGTGCTTGTGCTACGCATGGCGCAGGCCACATAGATGGCGCGGTTGAATTTGTTTTCAAACTCGTTAACTCGTTTAATTCCGATTATCCATCTTAATCTTGTTTGTGATTCAAATCTCTAGTTCTAGATCATTCCTAGGTGGTATTCTATCATAAAGGAACGATATTTATCATCAATTAACGAAGTTTTATCTCCAATTTAAATTATTTTATCACTAGTTTGAGTTTTACACAGAGTATGATGATTTGTTGATAAACACTAAGCTTTAATTTGTTTCCTAAATAAACAAAGGTATGCTGTCATTCATTACTTGCTACACAAATCATCCACTTCAATTCCCTTTACAAAATCAAGCTTAATCAAGGTTTTTTTCAAGATTTGACTTTTAAAAGTCAAACAGGTCTTTTAATCTTAATTCATCTGGTTCTTTCATCAATTCTCGGGTAAGTTTTGGTTTTTATTGTTCCCTCATTTTATTTCAATGGCTTTTAGGGATTTCATACTCAATTGAATCAAATTCAATAGGGTTTATGTTATAAACTAGTTTGGGGCTTTTTAACTACACTAAGAATTGACCCGAATTAGCTTCTGACTTTTCAATGTTTTATGTTTGTAATATGATTTGGACATGCTGGACCTGAATCCGATCTCATATCAACATTCAGACCGACTACGAACCAAACATTCGCTTAAGTTTCGTTTTCTTTATGTTTTATGATAAAACTCAGATTTTGGTAATGATTCATGTTCGGTTTAGTTTAATTTTAACTTTGTAATATTTATTTAAAATTTAGTGCATACTCAAGTTTGGTTTGGTCAGATCGCTCAAGTCGATCTTCTCTTATTTACTTATTTTCTTCCACTCGTCAACTTTCTAAGGTGAGTAATTCACACCCTATTTTACTTATATTGTTTTGGGCACAACATTTATATAAACCTCATTATTGTTATTTCACATCCTCAACCACAATTCTAATATATGCGTTTACGTGTATTGCTCTTTTATTTGTTACATAAATGTGATTAATTGTTTGTTGTTTTATTGTTGGTGGTCTCATCCTCATTAGTAAGATCTTACACCCGTCTTAGTAGCTTGACTTAGTGTCATGATGAACGAACTTTATTTGTTATTGTCTCAAGTTAATTGTTGTGATTACGCATCTACATGAGAATTCCTTTTTATTATTATATATAATAAACTGTTATTTTGATCTCCAACCTTGTGTTAATCAAATATTTATTTTTATACATGTTGTAGGTACTTACATGAGACTAGTGAAGACAAAGCAAGTAGTTATTGGACTTTAGGATATCAACAAACTCAATAAATTATCGTGTGTTTTAAAACTAGACTAATAGCAAAGGAATAAGTGACGGACATGTAGGGAGAAAAGGAGATATTTCATTAATCAGATGTGTAGAATACAATGAGATACAATAGAATATTATATAGAGATGGGAAAACTTGGAGAAGAAGCAAAATCTAATTTAGGTGTTGATAACCATAATAATGAAGAATTAATCTTGATTTGTTAAGTGATTAAAGTTCGGTGTTTGTTTTGTTAAGTTTTATATTAATATTTGTTTAGTTTGGTAAGAATATTATGGATTATTCTAGAATAAGTTTGCCTTGTTTCCCAAGTTATGTTTAGCTTGGAGAGAAAGTTTAGTATGTCTATAAATAGGGTCTAGATTATTAGTTTTATTTGAGAGGGAGTCAAGAGAAGTCTTTTCTCCTTGTATGTTCATGAAGTTATGTTCGTTTGTTAAGTTCGTTTAAATATATGAAAAGAGTCGCGGGTTGTCACCCCAATATCTCGTGTTCGTTTGCTTGTTTGTCGTTTGATCTGATTGTTTGATCCGTCTGGGCCAACAATTTGTATCAGAGCTTAGGCTCGTTGTTCGTAGAAGTTCGTGGGTTTCCCTTTCGAAGGGTTGCAAGAATCGTTTGTTCCAAGGTAACAAGTTACAACCTCTCGTCTACATCACAAATTGAAAAGGTCGGTTCCGTATATTATTTTTGTTGACCAAGAATTAAAAGAAGTAATAATATATATTTTTTGGGAGATCGAAAATCACAAAAGATTGGGTCCGTAGATAAAAGAAGTTGGTGAATGAATTACGGCTGATTTAATTTAGAGACAAGCAACCAAGTTGGTGAATTCATTAACCAACTAAGCAGGTAGCTTAAGTCAATGAAAGTTTGTTTTGCTTTTGTGTGGCCTCATCGAAGAAAAACAAAAAAGAGGAATTGTTTTAAGAGTTATACCACCACTACAAATATTATTAGGGAATTAAAGCATCAGTTTGCAATTGCATCTCACAAGGGGTCGCCACCCATAACCTTGTTTCAAGAATTCCAAGAAGGCTGCAAGTTCAGTTTTTGAATCCATATTTTAAAGCAAAGTTCGTGTTTAGCAACATTGTTTTCGGGTAATCAAGAATGTTGTTCTTGATAATTTAAATCAAGTAAGAAAGTAAAATAGGGAAGAGAAGTTTGTGTTGTTTGGTTATTTATTAGAGATTGGTTTCGGGATCGGGAATCAGTTCAGCTAAAAGAGAAAACAAGAAAGTAAAGATAGGAAAGACAGGATGGTGAGTGGAGGACTCCCAGTATTGACGAAATCAAACTACAAAGTATGGTCAACCAAGATGGAGGCATTTTTGAGAGACTATGGCTTTTGGGAAGTTGTTGAACCTACAGTCGGCGTAGCTGTAGATGAAAGAAAGATGTATACAGTGTTGGGGTTCATATGTCAAACTCTACCGGAAGACATCTTGGTACAAGTTGGCATACTCATGAATGCTAAGGAAGTATGGCGTGCTTTGAAGATTCGATTTCTTGGAGTGGATTATGTACGAAAGGTAGAAGATGAATTAGAAGCTCAAGAAGCTACTGAAAAAGAAAGATTGTGTGAGAAGGAAGTTCATGAAGTTGTAGAGAAAAAGAAGCTTTGCAAGCTGTTTTGGACTGTGAAGAAAAGGAAAGAATTTCTGTAGAAAAAGAAGAGAAGATGGTGAAGCTTTAGGTATGTTTTTCTGACTTAAACAAACTTGAAGATGAGAATGTTGTTAAGATAAGTAAGCAGAAACGAAACAAGAAATCTGCTATTGATGATGATGATGTGAGAAAGGATATTGTACTAAATGAAAGGAATGATGCAGCTAACAAGTCTGCATATTTAGAAGTATGTGTGAAAGTCAACAATCGAGCATTTGTTGATGAAAAGTCAGAATCGAATGAAAGGTTCGGAAGTATTGTCAGAATGAAAGGCCCAACAAGGTTTGATAAAGAAAGAGAGAATAAACCATCTGCAAGTTCCGATAAAAAAAGAAAGAAAAGAAAAGTGAGAAAGATGAATGTGGAGAACGAATTTCTATATGAGATCAATATGGATGGTTTGAACGATGAACGTGAAGAACTTGTTAAACAAGTTTGTTACAAACAACTGAAAAGAAAGGTTAATGATGTAACACCCCGACCAAAGGCGGATTATACATCGGGGCGCCACATATTGTTTCATTACTCGTGACACTATTGGTGTCAATATTTATTAATACACATTTTATCGCGCACGCGCAGCGGGGAAAATAAAGAACATAAATCAAACATAAATCAATATATTATAAATTATAACATCCAAACAACATTAACTTGTCTTGATACATTTTAATTCTAGGTCCAAAAGTAAAAACGTCCTACGTGTCCACAAGCTCCAAAACAGCTACTGCAAACCTGAACATGTGTTAAAATAAACGTCAAACACTTGCGTGTTGGTGAGAAATCAAGTTTAATACAATACATAGATAACAATAAATCTGCGCGCAACATGTGTATGTCTGGTTTTCAACAAGGGTGTAATCTGATCGGGACCAACTCTAAGAGACAAGACTGCCAGTGCTCACAATTGAGCTCACAAACAAGACTAACTGTGCAAGTGTAACAAAAGAGAAAATCATAAACGAATGTTCTCCCGTGTTCATCTAATGGTACCATGAAAACTGCGGAATAGACCGTCAATACGGTTAATGATCCACACATACAAATAAACAGCCAAGTCTACGTCCTCAACACATGGGATACTGCGCGACTAAAGTTCATAAACAGTTTAAGACTCAAGTTTTGTATGAACACATGAACATCCCAAAGCATTTAAAATAAAAAGGGATTAGATACGAGATAACTCACTTGATAAACGATGCGGTGAAAGATATGCAAGAATCAACTCTTAAACAAGCAAAGTTAACCTATAATTAAGATTATTGTTTTAACGATCTGTTTTAAGTCTAGATAATAAGTTAGCATAATTAATAAGTAAATTATTATATAATATATATATATTACCGGAAAAGCAGGGAAGAACAGGGAGGAAGACGGAGGCAAGAGAGGAGACGGCAGGAGGACAACGGCAGAGAGCAAAAAGGGAGGAAGAGATAATAAGAGAGATTAAGTGTTTGTGTGTGATGTGTTATGAAAATATTATTATTATTTATAGGAAAATCCTAGGAGACATAAACCCTAGAAAAAGGGGAAAAGATTAAAAGAAAAGATATCAACGGTAAAAAGTTCTGAAAAGTAAAGATATCAAAAGATATGGCAGCTGCAGAGGGCAAGATAAAGCTGACAGCGAACAGTAAAAAGGCATGGGCAGGTCAGATAAAGGTACTGGTCAAGCATGGCAAAAGCAGATCTCAAAAGATAATGTCAGTCACTTTATCTGCCAACCAATGGGGTTGGTGCGCATGCTGCGCCGAAAGTAACTATTCAGACATAAAGCAGATTAGGTCAACAACACAAAAGATAAGACAACACAAAAGCAAACGGCTAGATTAAACAGAAGAAAAACTCAAAGGGTTAAGCGCGGGAAGGCTGAGTGCGCGAGCGCGAAGGCTGGCACAACAATCCTTAGCGCACTGCGGGAAGAATCACAAATCCTTCGCGTGCTGCGTGAAGAACAAGAATTCTAAGCGCATCGCGGGAAGAACATACATTCTTAGCGCATTGCGGGAAGAACATGCATTCTTAGCGCGCTGCGAGAAGAGTTCTCTTCACGCATCGCAGGAACAAGATGTCTTCACGCAGGCTTCCTATGTAAGGAGTCTGGCGCGTGGAGCTGCAGACATCCTTAGGCGGGAAGAACCAAAGGACAAGCAAAGAGTTAGAAGAAAAAGAGGAAACAAGGCTTAAGGGCGGGACAGCGACAAGAGGGAACAGAAGGCGGAAAGAGAGAAGAGGGATGGGACGGCGGAAAGAAAGAGAGAGAGAGGCGGGAAGGAAAATATATATATATTATTATTAAAAGTAAAATATAAGTATAAATAAATATTAAATCATAAAAGAAAGAGATCGGATAAGAGAAACGGGTACCTGGGTCGGGTCGGATCAGGGCAGATGTCACAGTCTCCCCTACTTTAAGAAATTTCGTCCCGAAATTTATCTCGAAGTAGGTTGCGCAGAGAACAGGTGCGGGTACTTGATCTTCATTTGATC
This sequence comes from Bidens hawaiensis, assembly GCF_021521415.1. NCBI lineage: Eukaryota > Viridiplantae > Streptophyta > Magnoliopsida > Asterales > Asteraceae > Bidens > Bidens hawaiensis. The sequence continues at coordinate 460,193 of NW_027491356.1, read as the reverse complement.
TTCCCTTTCCCATGTAAACTCGGCTCCGCGCTTGGACTCCCAACGAACTTTCACGATAGGGATACGACTGCGCTTGATTTGCTTAACCTCGCGATCCATAATCTCAACAGGCTTCTCAACGAAATGCATAGATTCATCAATTTGAACTTCATCAAGTGGAATGTGAAGGTTCTCGTCAGCTAAACACTTCTTGAGATTGGATACATGGAACGTTGGATGCACATTACTGAGCGCGGGCGGCAGGTCAAGTCTGTAGGCAACTTTTCCCACACGCGCGAGAATCTTGAATGGACCAACATAACGAGGAGCAAGCTTACCCTTCTTCCCAAAGCGGACAACACCTTTCCAAGGCGACACCTTGAGGAGAACAAGATCACCAACTTGAAATTCGAGAGGCTTTCGCCTACGATCTGCGTAACTCTTCTGTCGGCTTCGGGCAGTCAGCAGATGATCACGGATCTTGGCGATTTTATCGGTTGTCTCTTGAACAAGTTCGGGTCCTGTGATTTGAGTTTCACCCACTTCGCTCCAACAGATCGGGGAGCGGCACTTACGACCGTAAAGTGCTTCAAATGGGGCCATACCAATACTGGAATGATAGCTGTTATTATAAGAGAACTCGATCAAAGGCAGGTGCGAATCCCAATTACCTCCAAAATCAAGAACACAAGATCGGAGCATATCCTCAAGAGTTTGAATAGTTCGCTCAGACTGACCGTCAGTCTGAGGATGATATGCCGTACTCATGTCCAAGCGAGTTCCTAGCGCAGATTGGAGAGATTTCCAAAAGCGAGATATAAAACGGCCATCGCGATCGGATATGATGCTCAAAGGAGTACCATGGCGGCAGACAATATCCTTGACATAAAGCTGCGCGAGTTGCTCAACACGGTAGTTTTCACGAATGGGCAGGAAGTGAGCAGACTTAGTCAATCGATCCACTATTACCCAAATGCTATCATGTTTGCTTGCTGTCAAAGGTAACTTGGTAATAAAGTCCATCGCTACACATTCCCATTTCCACGTAGGAATTTCTGGTTGTTCGAGCAAACCAGATGGGCGTTGGTGTTCAGCTTTTACTTTAGAACAAGTCAGGCATTTAGCTACGAACACAGCAATATCCTTCTTCATACCGGGCCACCAATAAGTAATGCGCAAATCCTTGTACATCTTATCAGCGCCGGGATGAATAGAATACCGAGATTTGTGCGCTTCACACAGGATATCAGCGCGAAGATTCTCATCAAAGGGAATCCAGATGCGATTAAGATAGCAGAGAATTCCACTCAGATTAGGGACAAAGAGTGCTTCCGCGCCACACGCTAACTCGGCGCGAAGATTACCATTACTGATGGATGCGCGCTGCGCGTCACGAATACGCGATTCAAGGTTGCTTTGAATCGGCGCGAAGTGAAGATGCGTGCGCGGCAAAATACAGTTAAGCTGGCAGGGTTTTCGGCTGAGCGCATCGGCTACCACATTAGCCTTACCAGGATGATACCGGATCTCACAATCGTAATCGCTGATGAGTTCGTTCCATCGGCGTTGTCTCATGTTAAGTTCCTTTTGATCAAAGATATGCTGAAGGCTTTTATGGTCAGTGTAGAGGATACACTTAGTACCATAAAGGTAGTGTCTCCAGATCTTCAAGGCAAAAACAACTGCACCAAGTTCGAGGTCGTGAGTTGTATAATTCTTCTCGTGAACCTTGAGTTGCCTCGATGCGTAAGCGATAACCTTGCCTCGTTGCATAAGAACACAACCGAGACCTTGGTTGGAGGCATCGCAGTACACGACAAAATCATCATTACCCTCAGGTAGCGCAAGAACAGGAGCTTCACACAACAAATGCTTGAGCGTTAGAAAGGCTTCTTCTTGCTTCGAGCCCCAAATATACGGTTTACCTTTGTGCGTCAGAGCTGTTAAAGGCAAAGCGATCTTCGAGAAGTTCGAAATGAAGCGCCGGTAATAACCAGCTAAGCCCAGAAAGGAACGGATCTCAGAAGGAGAGGATGGCGTGATCCAGTTCTTGATTGCTTCAATTTTGGATGGGTCAACATGAATACCCATCTTGTTAACAACATGGCCAAGAAACTGTACTTCATCCGACCAAAATTCACACTTGGAAAGCTTAGCATAGAGCTGCTCGGTTCGGAGCTTTTGCAACACCAACCGAAGATGTTGCTCGTGCTCGGCCTTGGTCTTAGAATACACCAGAACATCATCGATAAACACGATCACGAATTTATCCAAGAAAGGCCTACACACCCGATTCATAAGATCCATGAAAACGGCGGGTGCGTTGGTTAGACCGAAGGACATGACCAAGAATTCAAAATGGCCATAACGAGTTCGAAAAGCAGTTTTCGGAACATCTTCATCGCGGATGCGCAACTGATGATAGCCAGAGCGGAGATCAATCTTCGAGAAACAAGAGGCACCTTGGAGTTGATCAAAGAGGTCGTCAATACGCGGTAAGGGATACCGGTTTTTAATGGTGAGTTTGTTCAACTCGCGGTAATCAATACACATGCGAAACGATCCATCTTTCTTTTTAACGAACAACACCGGAGCACCCCAGGGCGAAGAGCTAGGGCGAATGAATCCTTTAGCAGTCAACTCTTGAAGTTGGCTGGCCAATTCTTGCATCTCAGCGGGTGCAAGACGATAAGGAGATTTAGCTACGGGGGAAGCACCAGGGACAAGATCAATACGGAACTCGACTTCACGAGCGGGAGGGATACCAGGAAGATCATCAGGAAAAACTTCAGGAAAATCACGCACAACAGGGATATCGCGAAGCTTCCTTTCTTCAGCAGGATTAACCACATGGGCTAGAAATGCAATACACTTCTTCCGCAAGAGTCTTTGGGCTTCGGCGCAAGACATAAGTTTAAGACCACTGGAGGGTTTTTCGCCGTAGATGTGAAGGTCACCATTTTCTCGAGGAATGCGAATCAACTTCTTGGCGCAATTAACTTCGGCGCGATTCTTCGAGAGCCAGTCCATACCAATAATAACATCAAAGCTTCCAAGAGGCATAGGGATGAGGTCGATCAGAAAATCGTTTTCGTTAAGATTAAGCGTACAATCTTTAATCACCGAGTTAATTAAAACAGTTTCACCGTTAGCCAATTCAACTGAAAAATCTTCTTTTAAATCGTTGCGCGGTCGCGCAAGCTTCTGCTCGAAGGCGCGAGAGATAAAGCTTCGATCGGCGCCAGTATCAAAAAGTACAGAAGCATAAAATCCGTTAAGTAAAAATGTACCATTAACTACGTCATTATTCGCTTGCGCTTGGTGCGCGGTTATGTTAAAAGCTCGTCCACGCGTCACTTGGTTCGAAATCTGGTTCACCGGATTCGCTTGTGTGATTTGCACTTGCAGTCTCGGGCACGCGTTCCGGAAATGACTGGGATCACCGCAGTTAAAGCACGATCTGGGTCGTGGGTTTTGGTAGGTTGGTTGTGGGTTCTGCGGGTAGACTGGTGGTGTTGGCGCAATCGGATTGGCGAGAAGGACTCTACAGTTCTCAGCAGTGTGACCAGTACGGCCACATCGGTTACAAAGTCGACACGGGGTTTGGGTTGGGTGGTGAAATCTACAGGTTGGGCAAAAGGGATGGTTTCCTGTGTAAGGTTTCTTAGGAGGCGGGGCAGGGAGTGCTGGATTGGTTAGGGCATAGTTGTGAACTACAGGGGGAGTTGGGTAGGCTGACAGAGGGTTAGGCGCGTAAACTGGGGGTTGGTATGCGGGTTGCTGGACAATGGGCGGGTTGGTAAGCGCATAGGCCTTGTGCCTGCGCTTGAGGTTGTTACGGTTTGAGGGTTCAGGTTTGGTTTCTGCGGGTTCAGGGGCAGTTTTGGTGGGTTTGGTCTTCTCAGATCCCCGCAGGAACAGGGTTCCTGCTCTGACATGGTTGTCGCTGAGCACAGCGGCCAACTCAATGGCGTCAGAGAGGGTAACTGGGTTTCTGGCCCATACAGAATCTTGAATTTCCATGGGGAGACCCCCAAGGAATTTCTCGATTGCTCGGCGTGAAGGGGTAACAAGGTGAGGGACCAGTAAGCTTAGCTCGTGGAAGCGCGTCGCGTACTCGCGCGCTTCACCGCTGTATTGCTTCAAGTTCCAGAATTCTTCCTCCAGGCGCTTAATTTCGTTGGGAGGGCAGAATTCTCGCGTAAGAATTTCCTTGAATTCCTCCCATGTCATGCTAGAAGCAGCTTCTGCGCCACGCGCATGGGCTACTCCATTCCACCATGTAAGCGCTCTGGATTCCAGGACACTGGAAGCATATAGGGTTCGTCTTTCTGAGGGGCATTGGGTGTGAAGGAAAGTGTTTTCTATCTTCTCGAGCCACTGGAGCATCACGGTGGCTCCTTCGAGACCTGTGAACTTTGGAGGGTTACCCGCGTTGAAGGATTTAATGTTATAACTGGAGGTATTGGTATTGTTTTGGCTCAAGGCTTGGGCTATTGCGGCGGCCATTTCCTGGGAACGTTGCTGTCTACGCATGCGCGAGGCTTCTCTTCTCTGAAATCGGCGAGATAGCGGAGGCATTCTATAAAAATTTTAATTTTAGTTAATATCTTAGTTTTAGCACAAAGTTTAACCTCGAAAAGCTTGGTTTCACGGAGTTAGATACTATTCAAAGTTAAAGTAAAATAAATGACCCTAAATGCAGACTTAATAAAGGTAACAAATTCGAATCAGAAATCGACAATTCATGTATCACCATGACTTTCCGAATTCCCAATTTAAAATATACGAGTAAACGAGTATTGGAGATTGACGATTCATGTATCACCATGACTTTCCAATCTTCAATATAAAATATACAAGAAAATGAGTATTGGAGGTTGACAATTCATGTATCACCATGACTTTTCAAGTCTCCAACCTCAGAACATAATCGTAAATGGAAATTGAAAATCAACTATTCATGTATCACCATGACTTTTCGGATTTTCAATCCCAACAAACGAATATGTAAGTAAAATCAATAAAAATCGAAATTCACAAAAATCGAAATATCGCGGAATAAAACATAAAATCATATACTGCGCAAGTGCGAGCATATTCATAAATAACGAGTAATTAACAATAAGCGCGCAAACATGAGATTTCTCTCATGCGCGAGAAGGGACTCTTAGGTATTCTAGGCCGTTACGTCTAACCACCTATCCTAAAGTCAACGAGCTCTGATACCAATCTGTAACACCCCGACCAAAGGCGGATTATACATCGGGGCGCCACATATTGTTTCATTACTCGTGACACTATTGGTGTCAATATTTATTAATACACATTTTATCGCGCACGCGCAGCGGGGAAAATAAAGAACATAAATCAAACATAAATCAATATATTATAAATTATAACATCCAAACAACATTAACTTGTCTTGATACATTTTAATTCTAGGTCCAAAAGTAAAAACGTCCTACGTGTCCACAAGCTCCAAAACAGCTACTGCAAACCTGAACATGTGTTAAAATAAACGTCAAACACTTGCGTGTTGGTGAGAAATCAAGTTTAATACAATACATAGATAACAATAAATCTGCGCGCAACATGTGTATGTCTGGTTTTCAACAAGGGTGTAATCTGATCGGGACCAACTCTAAGAGACAAGACTGCCAGTGCTCACAATTGAGCTCACAAACAAGACTAACTGTGCAAGTGTAACAAAAGAGAAAATCATAAACGAATGTTCTCCCGTGTTCATCTAATGGTACCATGAAAACTGCGGAATAGACCGTCAATACGGTTAATGATCCACACATACAAATAAACAGCCAAGTCTACGTCCTCAACACATGGGATACTGCGCGACTAAAGTTCATAAACAGTTTAAGACTCAAGTTTTGTATGAACACATGAACATCCCAAAGCATTTAAAATAAAAAGGGATTAGATACGAGATAACTCACTTGATAAACGATGCGGTGAAAGATATGCAAGAATCAACTCTTAAACAAGCAAAGTTAACCTATAATTAAGATTATTGTTTTAACGATCTGTTTTAAGTCTAGATAATAAGTTAGCATAATTAATAAGTAAATTATTATATAATATATATATATTACCGGAAAAGCAGGGAAGAACAGGGAGGAAGACGGAGGCAAGAGAGGAGACGGCAGGAGGACAACGGCAGAGAGCAAAAAGGGAGGAAGAGATAATAAGAGAGATTAAGTGTTTGTGTGTGATGTGTTATGAAAATATTATTATTATTTATAGGAAAATCCTAGGAGACATAAACCCTAGAAAAAGGGGAAAAGATTAAAAGAAAAGATATCAACGGTAAAAAGTTCTGAAAAGTAAAGATATCAAAAGATATGGCAGCTGCAGAGGGCAAGATAAAGCTGACAGCGAACAGTAAAAAGGCATGGGCAGGTCAGATAAAGGTACTGGTCAAGCATGGCAAAAGCAGATCTCAAAAGATAATGTCAGTCACTTTATCTGCCAACCAATGGGGTTGGTGCGCATGCTGCGCCGAAAGTAACTATTCAGACATAAAGCAGATTAGGTCAACAACACAAAAGATAAGACAACACAAAAGCAAACGGCTAGATTAAACAGAAGAAAAACTCAAAGGGTTAAGCGCGGGAAGGCTGAGTGCGCGAGCGCGAAGGCTGGCACAACAATCCTTAGCGCACTGCGGGAAGAATCACAAATCCTTCGCGTGCTGCGTGAAGAACAAGAATTCTAAGCGCATCGCGGGAAGAACATACATTCTTAGCGCATTGCGGGAAGAACATGCATTCTTAGCGCGCTGCGAGAAGAGTTCTCTTCACGCATCGCAGGAACAAGATGTCTTCACGCAGGCTTCCTATGTAAGGAGTCTGGCGCGTGGAGCTGCAGACATCCTTAGGCGGGAAGAACCAAAGGACAAGCAAAGAGTTAGAAGAAAAAGAGGAAACAAGGCTTAAGGGCGGGACAGCGACAAGAGGGAACAGAAGGCGGAAAGAGAGAAGAGGGATGGGACGGCGGAAAGAAAGAGAGAGAGAGGCGGGAAGGAAAATATATATATATTATTATTAAAAGTAAAATATAAGTATAAATAAATATTAAATCATAAAAGAAAGAGATCGGATAAGAGAAACGGGTACCTGGGTCGGGTCGGATCAGGGCAGATGTCACAAATGACAAATCAATGATTAAAATTGAAGAGTTGAGAGTGTTGTTGGGAATTCAAGACCTTGGCGGTACAAAAACAAGAATATGAACAATTCAAGATTAAGGGGGTGAATGAAGAGTAATCTTGAATTATCAATAAAGTTGAGGGTTTGTTTTGTAAGTTTATTTTAATATGGATTATTCTAGAATAAGTTTGCCTTGTTTCCCAAGTTAGGTTTGGCTTGGAGAGCAAGTTTAGTAGGTCTATAAATAGGGTCTAGATTATTAGTTTTATTTGAGAGGGAGTCAAGAGAAGTCTTTTCTCCTTGTATGTTCGTGAATTTATGTTCGTTTGTTAAGTTAGTTTAAATATATGAAAAGAGTCGCGGGTTGTATCTCGTGTTCGTTTGCTTGTTTGTTCGTTTGATCTGATTGTTTGATCCGTCTGGGCCAACAAATAATTATTATTCATAACACTCCCCCTTGGTTATCAACTTCATATGCTTTGGGATGCTGCCTCGTTAAAAACCTTTCTAGGAAAACTCAGTGGGACAAAATCATAGCTAAGGGAAAAAGAGTGTAGCGCATATTGTCTCCCCCTGATTTATATATCCATTAAAATGGTAAATATCGATCTTCTATGAAAGCTTCAAAACTTTTGTACTCAATCATTTTCGTCTTGGCCCCTTGACATGCGAATCTTGAAGTTGAACAATGTTGCATGATCTTCACAGAAAACTTGTAACATATCGGATTTTTCGTATTTGTTTAAACCGATTCGGGAACGTAATCCGAATCTTTTGAACTATTTAAAACTTGTATTTGTTGGTATTTAACTTGATTTAACTTATTTTATAATTTCATAACTTTCAATTATGCCAAATAGCCCTTAGATACCTTTAAATTCGCTTAAAACGGCGAAAAATCGCATTTTCGGAAACTACGGGGACTAATTTTGCCAATTCTTTCCTATTTTTGATTAAATTAACAAAACTTAAACTCCAATAAATGTTATTACAGATCCCAAGATGTTTTCTTGTTGTCCAATTCGAAATCTATATGTTATTATACCCGATTCTGTCATTAATTGATCATTCGGTTTCCTAAAATAATTATTTCCTAATAAACAAGTCTTAACCCTTAATATTTAAACAAGGCATATCATAAAACCTTAAATTATTACTTCAATACCAGCCACCACATCTAAAATCCACGAAATTTCCCTTTCACCATTGTCGGTTTCTTCAATTTCTTCAAGTTCTTCAAGCCTTAGTTGACTTTCAAGCTTCAAGACCCTTTGACATCGATTATCTCTTCTTTGATCCATCGTTTGGGTAAGTTGTCTTCTTCAATATTGTAGATTTCTATATGTAGAAGAAAGCCCTCAGTCAATTTTGCTGATTGAGGAAGTCTCGATGGTCAATTGGACTCAAACCCATTTAAGGGCATAATAGTCAACAAGTTTGACATAATGTTTTCTCATACTTCTGGTCGGATTCAATGTTCGGTGCAGAAGACTTTTATTCTCTTAACGAAATTTTAAGGCTACTGACTAAAACCAGACTTCCGACTCGCTGTTCGGATTCTGGTCAGTACTAACTCGCTTAAATCTTAAAACAAACATAACATGAATTCTAAATGTCCGTTTGGATTGATTCTAGTAGCAACGAGTTCGTTTTTATTTATATTATCATATCCTAAAATCTCAAATTCTGAATTGGTTATAGCGTTTGACATGTAGTGGAAGACTCACTTATTCATTAGCTCGCTTATTTGTATTTATATTCGTTTGTCGTTAATCTTAGGTGAGTTTATCATTCCCTATTTTACCAACTTTTCTAAACATTTTGGGGACATATGCATATGTATTCGTATTTCATACTATATATATATATATATATTCAAACAAATGCATACGTGTTGTTGTGAGTGATTTAATCAAACATACGTGCTACTTGCTCACTTGTGTTACCATTCAATCAATCGTATATTGAGATTACTATTCAATCAATCATATAGCGGGTGTTCCTGTTTGTGACCAACGTCCGATTCGCTTGGCAACGGTCCACATACTTGTTTGTGTTTTGATTATATTTACCGCACTTATCACGTCATGCTTATTTATGTTGTTGTGTCAAAACTGGTGATATTCTCACTCAACTTTATGTTGACAAAACTCCAATTTTATACGCATATGCAGGTTGCTTGTATTGAAGATTGAAGTTTGGACATGTAGAAAAGACCTTAGGATATAATCAAGTTAACCTTTATTTGAGCTTATATTTGTACAATTAAATTGTTTATTGTATTTTGGATATTGTGTTTATAATTGAAATAAAATAATTAATTAGATATTGTCACATTTATATTATGATAGTATCTTCGAGCTGTGAGCAATCGGATCACGCCCTGACATTTCCGCCTTAGGTTGGGGTGTGACAAAACTTCTATCACCTCATCTCGTAAACATATACCATGGTATCTATAACCATGTTGTGTTTCTTTGTACCTACAAGACTAACCAAACTTGTTTTCGTGGGTTAGTAAAATATAAACTCATATCTTTTATACATGTAATATATGTATAAACCCATTCTGATGTCTCCTAGTTGGATACATGATGATAAATGTAAACAAAAGATATAAAAATCATGTATAGTTAGCAAGGCATATTAATGCGCATATCCGTTTAATTATGATACTTCTAAACCAATAATGATACTCAAAGAATGAATCTTGTCTTTGATAAATTGTCTCAACAGTTTTAGATGTACTTTGATAGATTGATAAACATATAATTACACATATACTCAAACTGCAGGTCGAGCAATAATCACATCATGTCAATGTATTTCAAAAATTTTCCTAAAAGTTCTGCAGTTTCTCTCGATGATGTGTACATCTCGCTGTAAACTATGATTATATGAACTTTTAAAAGTGCAATTTTGATAAAAATATATATATATATAGCAAGTTATACATACACACATAACCATACATACATACATACATATATATATATAGATGCGTACATAAAAAGATTGTTATGCCCTTGCATAAATAAACATACACACATTTTAAGCACTTGATTCCTTAACTAATTACTTTGTTACTGTTGTTCTACAAAGTAAACAAATGCATTTAATTATGCATACTAATTATACAAAAAAAAACTGTTATGCACAGACACACATATTAATGTGAAATGACACTTATATCCTACACAAATACTAACTAATTATTCATAGAATTTAATTCTAAATATAAACACTGGCTTATACATACTGTGTATATGTATAACTAAGTGTTTTATACTACAAATGGCAAACATATCATTTAGATTCATAACCATTGGCCTATACACATGCATACATACCACATTGTCATTCAAACCATTGCATTTATATATACATCATAAAGTAGCTTAATATTTATACCAAAAGCGTATATTTATACAATTACTAGTTCATATGTTTCCAAAATACTAGTTAACATAATACAAAACACCTAATTAGTAGTTATTAAGTTTTTATAATACCTATATACAAATGTCTAGTTATTTATAATACTTAAAAGCAAGTTGAAACTAATTAAAAGCAGCTATTCTAACAGAACAAGGCCTTCTTTAGCAAAGTGGATGGTGTAGATCCGGTTTGGGTATGGCTTGATCAACACAACCAAATCCACCATGAATCCGGTCCAGGAGACGTTAACCCACATCGCCACTACAAAATCATAAACGGAACTGATTTAGCTACGATTAATAGTCGGATTATTCGATCAACAACTTCTAATTCAAGAATCAGCCAACAGTTATGAAAATGGCAGTCACTTGAGAAAGCGGCGGTATCCATAAACAACTCGAGTATCCATGCCATTGAGTTGATGATGATGATGATGGACGGGGCGGGGGATGACGAAGCTGAATATGGTGGTTATGGGGGATGAAGGCTGGCTAGGGTTGTAAACTGTTAAGTTGTGGGGTTAATATCGGCGGGAATGGGAGATGGAGCAAATAGACGGATTTGCCCCTCTGAACGGAACAAACTAACGGGGATCTGACCAAAACCAAAATTGAAAAAAAAAGGTGCCACCACAGGGCTCATAGCGACAAAAATGTCACCACGGGGTTGCAACCTGCGTTTGGGTAATTCAAACACAAAACTATAACATCAAATGAGCCATTAGCCATTGTTAACAAAGCTAGCACCTCTTGCTTTCCTAACATTCTGAACAACCATTAACCTCCTAATCCTTTCTGCATCATCCCACCTCTCACCCATAACAAACAAATCAGCAATAAGACTATAAACACCTCCATTCTTTTCAGGACTCAGCATATCCACTACTCTATTAATCACCCTTTCCGCCGTCTTAAAGTTATTTTGCACCTTACAAGAATTAAGAAAAAACCCCAAAACATTAATATTAGCCTCTGTTTCCATTCTCATAATAACCTCATATGCATCTTCTAACTTTCCCGCCTTACCAAACAAATCAACCATACAACCATATGATGAATATTCTGTTTCAAACCATACTTTTCTATCATTTTAAAGTACCCGAGTACCTCTTCAACCAAACCTGCATGCACAGAAGCATTTAAGATGCCCATGAAAGTCAACTCGTTGGGTTTGACTCCTACTTTTCGCATCCTATCGAATAAAGTTCTAGCTTCGTTAATGTAGCCATGTTGTCCCGCCCCACATATCAATGCAGTCCAAGTAATGACGTTTGTATCTCGCATCATGTCAAAGACAAACGTAGCAGTTTTTAAGGATCCACATTTTGCATGCGTGTCGACTAATGTGGTGCCAAGTTGGACGTTTATATTCTATTGATTCCTTACCATAAACCCGTGAATGGACTTTCCCAAAGCAAATCCGACCGTACTTGTAAAATAAACTGAGTTTAATATATCCGAATGTTGTAACTAGAATGCAATTATAATAATCGTATATCTATATTAAACCGTACCCATGTGTGTATAGCCTCCTAAGACAGCACACAAAGTAAATTCATCAGGTTTTAGCTATCCATATGTTAACATCTTGCGAAAGAGTGCAAGTCCCTTATTCCTGTAGCCCATGTTGACATAGGCTGCAATCATCGCAGACCAAGACACGATATTCCTGAGAGGCATTTCATCGAACAACGACCGTGCCTTGTCCACATTCCCTGATCTCGAGAAGCCAGTGATCATGGTATTCCAAGTGATTGTTGTTCTCTCAGGCATTTCATCGAACAGCATGCGTCGATGAAACACGCGTTCGAGTAGTTGTGGAGTAGAAATGACATGATGTAAACGTTAGAAGTGAACCCGAGTTTGATAATTTGGGCATGGAGGTGACGAAGAAGAGGGAGGTTGTGTAAATGGGTGGATGCTGTAAGGGTGTAAAGGATGGTGAAGCTGTCAACTGGGATGGATTGACGGTGCATTTGTGTGTAGATTTGTACGGATTTGAGCGTGGAAGATGAGTTTTTGATGGATTGACTCCATTTCAATGGTGATTGATAGAGTAAACCACGAACCATGTCTTCTGCTATCAAACCGCGGGCCTTTAAACCATGAACCATGTCTAACCGTCTAAGGGTGTTAGGGTGTATGGAGATTGATACAGTAATGGCAAGTAAAATGAATCAATTCCGACCCCCCATAAACAATCTATTGTATCACGGTCTTCCTTTGAAGCCGAATATAGAGTGAATTTAATGGATGCGTCGGCTCTTATGGGAACTCTTCTTAGCAAGTAGCCGACTTATTCACCAAAGCGTTGACAGCTAAACAACTGCAAATACTTCTAGGCAAGTTGGGCGTTTGTGATTTTTAACTTAAGATTTATTTTAATTAATTGGAGTTCCTTAAGTATCAGGAATGTATTCTAGTCCATATTTTTTGAGTGTTTTATTTAAACATGTAATCGCTATTGATCATTATTCAGAGAGTAATAAAAATGAAAGGGTATTCAAATCCTATCAATTTCTTCACTTTGTCTTTGTGTTTTGCTGTTATCTTAACAAAGTGGCTGTAAATAAGTGATTTAGGATTTAACTTCTTTTATCTTATATCTTATGATAATGAGAGTACAGAATCATTATAATTAGAAGTGTTTTCTTTTTACTAAACAATCTCACTCCACCTCTAATATTTGTGATTGGAAGTAACTTTTAGAAAACATACACAAAAATGTGTTCTCATTTCAAAGAAAAATATTTTACAGAAACTATCCTGATTTTAGAATTCGTTTTATGTTTCAATAAAGGTTGTACCGGATCGGGTTCCGGCCCACAATTGAACAGCACTTTCAGACTTGCAACCCACCAATTCATGATTGATGTTCCACACTTACGACCCGTTATTGCAGTTGCAACCTATGACGCTCTAGCCCGCATTGCAGCCCACCAAAATACCGGTCTGGGCCCAACCCTGAACTCTGAAGATGGACACACAGACACTGGCCTAATAAATAATAAAATGGATTATGGATGCTGTCACATACAATAATAAATGGTGTGAACAAATAATAATAAAAAAAGACAACTTAGAATGGTAGCTTAAGCATAATAAGTATGAAGATTATAATTTCCTTTAAAATAGTTTATTTACTTCTGTTAATGAGATTTAGTGGTGACAAATGAGAAGTAAATATCTTAAATATATATAAACGAAACCTACAACATTTTTTCGAGCCTTCAGATTGATTTATTTGTAAACAGAGGCTTTTTAGCATTTGATCTGAATTCCCGGATATGGGTCTCACCAAACCCAAATAGCCATTAAACGAGTTATAACATCTTATTATATTAAAAATTAATCTCACAAAATATTTGCATGAAAATCCTATAAAATAGGGATATGCCAAAAATTAATATCTAATTTTTTTAAAGATATTATTTATAATTAAGAAACAATAATTTTATAGAAAAATAATAATAAGCGGGTCATGGGTCTCACCAAACCCAGATATCTTTAAATCGGATTATAACATCTAATTTATTTGTGAAACCCTTTCAATATCAAACCCTAAGTATATTATTAACTTTCTTACATTAAATAAAATTAAAATCCTAAAAAATATATAAATATTATAAACGAATAGTGTAGAACAAACCCGTAATACGGGGGATAAAGCAGTTAAAATATATACAAACGAAAACTTTAAAAGCTCTCTGATTTTCCCTATCTCCTCTCAAGCCAACAGATTGCTTTATTTGTAAATAGAGGCTTCCCATTCATTTGAACCCGAATTCATAGGTATGGGTCTCATCAAACCCAGATTACCCCTTAAATAGGCAAATAAAGAAAATAAAGATGCATCATTGTCGAAGAATTTGGATTTGTATGGTAAGCTACAAATTGTTTTTAAACTGGGATTCGAGCAGCAGTGCATAATTTTTTATATAAGATTGGTTTCAAATTTGGATTTAATAATTTTCTCATATGCATTTGAATTCAAAAAAATGTGTATTTTCTTAATTTTCTCTAAACATTTTATATAAATATTGCAAATATAGAGAATGCCTATTATATATATCTTGGTGTTTAGCATTAAATCATTGAAGTTGAATATTATAACTATAATCTATATGTATAACGATTTACTATATGAACTATCTGTCATTTTGTAAGGGTACATATGAATTTAAGTAATTAACCCTGTATGTATATGACTTTTTTTGTGTAGTATAAAATATTTTAGCAATAAGAAGATCAATATTTAGTTGTCAATATTTTCTTTTATAGTTCAGACTAAAATGCTTCATAAACATATATTTTATGACTTGATTTATACTTTTTTTACATTTAAATATAGTTAATTTAATATGTCTTATAAGACAAACTACTTAATTAAAACATTCAAATTTTAAACCAAAAAATCTGCTTCAATCCCATTCCACTATTTTCGCTTTCCAAAATTATTTATGATATTGAAACCTAGAATAATGTATTCATTAATTATTTACGTAATTTCAATATTATATTAACTTATTAATTTAATTTTTATACAAATACAACGAATTGAGTTTACGTTAGTGTACATGCTGGTTCGTACATAATTAAAGTGTTTATTACGGTTTATATTTAAAATAATAAAGCTATATATAGAATTTATATAGAATTTAATAATAATATTTATTATTAAAATATGTTATAAAAATTCATTAGGATTTACACTTATTAAGATGTAACTTAATAGAAATATTTATTATTTTTATTTTTTATTATTTATAACTTAATCATGCTTCTTGTTACATTTCAAGGAATATTTCATTTTCACATTAATTTAAAAAAAAATGTTAATCTAGTTAAAAGTCATTTACCATGCTTCCATAAAATCTCAAATTTTTGCTTCTTTTTTTTCTATAAGTTATTAATTTATATATATATATATAGGGGAAGTATAGAATGAAAACTCACTTGAGTTGTGAAAACCCGTGAAAACCCTACGTAACATCGTTTTTTTTTGTTACACACGTAACATATGTTGTAACATTTAATACAAAACATCGAAAACAAAAAAAAAATTTGTTTTGCTATTTTTTAACATTTTTTTACTAATTTTTATATATGTTTTCAGGAGAGAAAAAAAGTTATATTTATATTTACATTTTTTATTCACTTTAATTGTGGACCACAAGATTTAAACTTTAATTAAAAATATGTGGTTAATAACGAGTTTCTAAAGTTTTAACAACTTAAGTGGGTTTTTATTTTAACCTTACCCTACACACACACACACATATATATATATATATATGAAGGTTAGAATAAAAAGACAAACTTTTGTGAGAAGTGTAGGAAAAGATCTGGACCAATGGATTGAATATAACACGCAAGGGTATTTTAGTCTATATTCGTTTTGTTATTTTTGGAATGAGTTCATGAATTAATTACACAAATAAGGTTTATTCTCTCCACCATCATCCTTAAATATTTTCTTTTTCAGCCACCGTCCCCCAAAACAACTCTCATCCGTGTACACAATTACGCACCATTAATGTCTTTCAACATCAATCATCATCATATTTTGTCCATAATCATTGTGGGGCTCGGTTAAAGGCAAGGGGAAAAAAATGCGAAACCATCAGATCTGAATGCTAAAGTTGTGCCGTATCCTAGATCTACACTCAGAACTCGGCCTGCCTAGTGATTCAGTGGATAATAAAGATTTTCCAGATGTTTGTTATTAATGATTTCTGATCAACTAGGTTTGTTTGATTACTTAATTGTTATTATGCTTTGTATGTACGTATGGGGCGATCTTTGATACGGTGAAGACCGAAGTTAATGGGCGTGGTGATATCGTAATTGGTGACGAGGTCGAGTTTTGTAATTTTGTTGCAAGCTAATATGATTCAAAAAATTAATTTACTAGATGTTATGAGAAGACTTCTCCAGGAAAGAATAACATGTTTTATATGTTATATTTTATACTTTTGGTTCATTAATGTTGGTTATAATGTTCGAGCTAGTGTGTTTTAGTTCTTGATGTTCTTGGTGTTGTGTCTTCAGTTTGGATTAAAATTTGGTGTTGTTTTTAAATTTTGATTTAAAACACACTATAATATACCTTGTGATGTTCTTGGTGTTGTGTTTTAAATTTGGATTAAAAATGATAATTATGGATTGATAATGTTTTCATATATAATATAACACACTGGACGATTGTGCCACTAGAGTGTTATAAAACATTTATAAAAGTAAAACACACCTTGAAAAAACACTACAACGAATCTTATCCATTAGATCATACAATTCAACGCACCGGATCACTTCCTACACTTTTTAGACACACTTCACTTCTTATTCTAACCTCACTATATATATATATATATACACACATATGTGTGTGTGTGTCGATTAAAATATTTCAACAACTTCCCATAATATTAACTAATAACACGAAATTATATTCAAATTTAAGCATTTCTAATATAATACTTTCAACTACTGCAAATAAAAATAATTATCTTCACTTTATGCAACTTTAAATCTTCTAATATTATACTAACTCACTGTTATTTGAATATGGCTTTAAGGTTAGTATGTTTTTGTCATTTTCCTAGCAATTACAATTCATATGAAATAAAACAAATCATTTTGTTATAGTTTTTCAATTTTATATGTTGCTTGATTATATAATTGTTAATTGTAAAATATAAAATCAATTAAAAATTTGTTATACACAGAATATTAATGTCAACAAATTTATCATAAATTCTAAAGATTCTAAGGATGATTATATCAACAACGTTCAGGTAATCTGATTTTTAAATCATGTTTTTTTGATAAACATGAGTAGATGATATCAAATGACATCATATTAATTGATTAAAAGATATAATATTTTATGTGCATAAATTTTTTTTTTGTTAGTTTCATGGATACATTATTATTTATCTAGGGTTGGTATGTACTTGAAGAACCTTATTTGTCTCAGAGATTATAAGCAGACCTATATGTTACCTTATCAAGAGTTACAAGCAGACATGAACTAAAAATTTTGATTTTTGATAAACAATTTATACCGACCAATACAATCACAAATGTAGTATACAAGAAAGGTTTTACTCATTTATAACATATTTGTGTAATTTTAATTATGTAATTTCTGTAATTTTAATGTAAATTGTAATTGTATTAACAATATATAATCATTTTATTAACTATATTTCACTTAATGGTTAAATTTAAAATTTTTATCAATTACCCATGCAATACACAGGTCTCAAACTAATATATAAATATTGGAAACAAATAAAATAAAATAACTCTCGTAATACGAGGAATAAAAGCCGGTGACAGAATAAAAAAAACAAATGACGTTGAAACATATAATATGATAATCATTTCTTCTTTTAGTGGCGCGTTTGCTGTTAGTTAACCACCAGCAAAGCCACGTGGGAATATCATGTACAGGTTGGAAAATGTTGGGTTTGACAGGTCACCATTGGGGCCTACTATTGGGTCCCACTCAGGTGAACACCAGCTTTCAAATTACTTTTTTGTTTGTTTCATTCAATTTCATAAATAAATAAATAAATATAACTAAAGTTGGTAAGCGTCCACCAACCCTTTCATAGGAGGTTACACCGATACGGCCTCTCTCTTGTACCTAGGTGGTGAAATTGTACATTTTTATCCGATCTTTGCTTTTTTTCCATTGACCTAAATGGATTTAGGCCCGGTTCCTCCCTCTCGCTCACACCTTGTTAGAACGAAAGCGCTCTTCACCATTTCGTGAGCACCCTCCTCCAATCATGCTCTTACAAATGCCTCCACGTCGGTCAATAGTGTTCAAGAGACATGCTATTAGAGATGGTCTTATTAACACGTTTGTATAGTGTTAACGTTTACTTATAATAAAATTTATCCAAATTATTATCTATAGAGTATTTATATTTTTTTCATTTTGATCAAAACCTTTTTCTCCCTCACAGATAGTATCTACTCATTATTTTACATTAATTTTTTGATTTGCATAATAATTTATAAAACTACAATAAATTACAGTGCATCATCTTTTATATATGAAAATACGAAAACATATAGATAAATAAAAGATAAGTCAAATATTTTGCAATCTTGACCAACTCTTTGATTATACAGTTGTTTAATTATTTCTTAATTGTATCATTTGTTCACATAATTAGCTTAAAATATTAGTAATTGTTGCTGCTTTGGTGTACCAACATAGGAAGTCACCATGTGTTGTCGAGTACTATGGATCAAAAGGGATGGTAAAGGCCTCTATTTTTTTTTAATAAAATAAAAAGTTGGGTTAAAAAATCATAAACTACGATATACTGTTGAACAATCATGATGTATCGTTCAACTTATACACACCTAGTTGAAAACAATAAAAAGTAAAATACTATATATACTCAAATAAGATATAAAAAATCCCGATTATACGGTATAGGTTTTCTTTAATTAAAGTATAAAAACATAATTTAAGTTAAAAAAAATTGATGAAACACGAAAAAGAAAGTTAGCAAATGAGTTTATTACCAGATTTAATCTTTATGTCCAGCTCCATTTATCTTAAACGTTGATTACTCATTAACATCCCATAATTCTTTATACACTCTTTTTTAGACATCATAAAACCAAATCTATATATATTGCTTCATAATTCATTTGAAAACTATCAATTAATAAAAAAAGCCATGTTCTAGAAATTTAAAGTTCTTTGTCATATTCCTTCAATCCTTCCACTAAGTTTGTTTGACTTTAGTTGATGTGACCATGATATATGGAGTTTATGGCCTACGGGTATAGTTGTATCGACGGTAAAATGCCTTCATTTATGTAGTACATGTACAATAATGTCATCATTTTAAATTGATATTGCATGACAGTGCTAATTTACTCAAATAATTAATTGTAAGCAAAAAATAAAAAGAAAATATAAATTGGGAGATTTTATTAAACTTATGGCAACTTTGATATAATATTTGTTAAAAGGTTTTAGCTTTAGATATTGATGTAAGTTTTGCAAACCTAGTCTTTAGCTTTCTGTCTGGCGGAGTTTTTAACTTCATTTAGCAGATGTATTTAGTTTCATATACATCCGGTTCTTCGATGTTATCTTGAAATGAGTTATTAGCTGCCATTATATTCAATTTGAAACTTCAACTCATTTTATTAAAGTTGAATACCTTGAGTATAGGATTTGATATGGTCACAACACTGAACGACCTACAAAATGTGGCATGTGTCCATTTAGCAGATGTATATAGGTTAACAACCTACAAATTGTACCATTTTTATTACACCGGGTATCTTAAGTTGAGTGGTTATAACTTATAAGTTTAACTTTCACATACAATTATAAAAAACACTTTAATATTACTTTATTTTGAGTATTTAGATTTTAGATGTTAAGTAATTGAATTTCCATCCATAAAATCTTAATCTAACAATCACCAAGATTCATTTATTGAACTTTTATTTATAAAGGAGACACAAATATCAGTTATTTCTTTAATGTGAGTTGGTTTATAAATAAAAAGTTCAACATATATATGGATGGCCTGTGTGATATGCTTGCACAGTTTTGATTAGGGATTAGATCGGTATTGTACCTGTACCAATACCGAAAGTACCAATACCGAATTTGAGAAAAAATGGGTACCGAATACCGTACCGAATAGATCAGTTCGGTACCGACACGGTACCGGTATTTCGGTAATTTACCGCTTCGATACCGCTTTAACATTTTATCTTTCTTCAGTAATCCAAACTAGCGTTTTATTTCTTTTTGCAACACAAAGTAAAACCATTTTTAGATGTATTGCGTGGGTCAAAACTTCCCATTTTTATTACTCATTGATTATTGTTAATTTATTGAATTTTTTTTTGCTCTTGTGATAAAAAAATTACAAAGTGGCAACACTTATATAAATCTCTTTAGATTGTTCTTTCATCTTTAAGCTAGCTGGTGTTTTGAAATCTTGAATGATAATGCTTTAACTGTGTAATTCGTTGCTTTTCAAGAAAAAAAAACTAAGGTTTGAAATATTAATTACGAATGAAATATAGATAATTAGATACTCTGATTAAAATTCCCTTAAAATAGATAAATACAATTAGTGATACTTTTTAAAATTCAATCAAGGATCCTTAAAAAATCTCTAAACATATCTTATATAAATTCGGTACCAACACCGATTTTTACCGCAAAGTACCGATACCGGTATCGCTAATGATCGGTCGGTACGGTAATGGTACGGTACCGATACGATATCGGTATTCAGGAAAAAAAGCTCATCTCTAGTTTTGATCATATTTTTAAGAATTATAGATTTAGTCACCACTATTTATAAAAATGTAACGCCATTTTGTTCTTCTATCACTAATCAATAACTTGGAAAAAATATTAGATTTAAGGTTTCTCAGAGGTTGAGTTTATACGTGCAATACAATTCTTAAATCTCAAACATCAACATAAAAGAAACTTAACTATCTCATACAAAGTCAAACATGGAAACCGGTACAATAACATTTTCTTGAATTCGAAATTAAACAACTAAAGTTTGACTACTATGGATGTTAGTCTTCAGCCCGGATAAACCGATCCAAATGCAAATCAATCCTTATTCCTACCTTAGTTGACATGTCAACCTGATGTGCATACAATAAGCAAGTCTCGTTGAGTGAGTACTAGCTTTAAAAAACCTATATACTACATTTATAGGCTCGGCTATAGAAAATAACTTCAATCATATCATACATACATAGATTATCGACATACATGCATCCATGCATACATACATACACATACACAAATTAAAATCAAGTAACAGTTTAACATAACCATATCATACATATTTATATGTATGTATATGTGTGATAATGTGTATATGTATGTAATATGTGGATGTATATCAGTATATGTATAGCTCACATAAAGACAAACTACACCAATGCCCGTCGTCATCATGCATATATATATATAACTTTATATGTCAAATTAGATTGAATTTCAAAATGGTACAGATAAATTACAACATTTGAATCTGTGATATGACAAGTTCATCTTCTACATAATTTTTCAAAACCACAATTAATGCAGGGATTTATT
Source organism: Bidens hawaiensis (assembly GCF_021521415.1). Taxonomy (NCBI): domain Eukaryota; kingdom Viridiplantae; phylum Streptophyta; class Magnoliopsida; order Asterales; family Asteraceae; genus Bidens; species Bidens hawaiensis. The sequence goes on along the minus strand of NW_027491356.1, from coordinate 438,486 downwards.
TAAGCAAAGATTTTAGTCGTCAGTGCATTTGCAAGTGTATGGCTCTATTTATGGATCGAGACACCACACTTTGTTTAGGTAGTTAATGACTCGCCACGCGTCATTGGGGTCACCTCAGACAAACAAGAAGAAAACATTCGGTGATGGACTATTCAACTCTGTTTACCTAGGTGATCTACCGTGCATTAATGGGTAGATCACACACAAAAACGAGCACTTTAAGACCACATCGACTGTACATATAAATAAGTGATATTTTAATTTCGAGACTATCAATTCCAAAATTTTAATCAACAACGAGGTTATAAAAATGGAGGCTTGGGCGGGGAACAGAAACGATTAGGAAATCAAACCAACATTCCATTTGCAATTTAAAAAGAAATTAGTGTGGTCTATATAGACAAAATTATTGTTGAAATCTTCACGAGACAAAATCTAGCGATTTATGGAAAGTTAACCATTTGCGAGCAACTTTGTATTGTTGGAAATTGTAAAGTTTTCGACGGATGAACCGTTGCAGCGGACAAATGATTGGGAATCAAATCTAAAATAGTCTGCCATGAGACATTAGTTGTTTCTTTACACTGACGGGTATCAAATCATCATAACTCACCAACAGCTTATATTAACATGGATTTTGACGTGTCTATCAATAATCCGTGAGTGAGTTTTTGATGGTCGTCTCTTGCGGATATTTTCCGTTAGTGATTTTACGGTTTTCTAATAGTGGGAGGGTGGCATAGAAGAAGGGCCGGGTACTTTATTGGTATTTTTCTTTTTCATCTGAAAATTTGGATATTTAATAAGAATGCTCTACAATTTAAATTATTTTTTTATTAAACTTGTAAGGCATGCATAAAATATGAACTTTCTTGTACTTGAAAAAAATATAGATCAACAATAACATCTTTGTTTTATTCAACCTGTTTAACTATTAGCGTATTGATTTTTTTTTTGGTGTGACAATGACTAATTAAGACTTAAAAGTAGGTAAAGTCACAACTCACAAGATATTTCTAAATGAAATGCATATGAAGGTTGAATCCTTGTCTAAAGTAAGAAAAATTTAGGTTCCTGCAATCTATAGATCTATATGGACTACCAGAAAATTTGCATTGTTAATAGATTTAGCAACTAAAATTGGTTGGTAAATTTGTATCACCTTTCAATAAATCTCTTTAAGTTGTGTTCTTAAGTTTAATAAACGAAAAAGAGAGAAAGGAAACAAAGGAGGAAAAAGAAAGAAAGTGAGGAAAAAAAAAAGATAATTTAACTTCTTGTTTCAGAATTCAGTGAGAAAAACAGAAGGAATTTAAAGACTTTTGAAGGGAATTAGAACGTACAAAGAAATATTACTATCTCCAAATACTTTATCTTGAAAGAAAGTTAGGAGAGAAAGTTATTAAAAGTTTTTTTTTTCTTCATTTATTTCTATTTCCTGTAATCAAAAAAATTTAGAGACACGTGTATATGTTTTCTATTTTCCTTTCATTTCTTTACAATGGTTCCAAATTTCTCATCTTAAAAAGGACTCTTTAAATAATATTCAAGTTATAAGTGTCCCAAGCAATGGTAACAAACAAAATAGGGCAATGAACATTAACAAATTAATGAATAATTAAAATTGTTTATTTGTAATTTGTCTACAAAGCATATACCCATTATCCAAAATAATAATAATAATAATAATAATAATAATAATAATAATAATAATAATAATAAATCTGGCTCCTAGTTTATACATCATGCATAAACATATAGTATATATTACTATGTAACAATACTAATATAATGTATATGATAGAAATATGACAAGGGAAATCAAAGATGATATAGGGATTTGCTAAACGTATTCACTACTCTGGTTTTTTATCGAATACTTCTCTATATATGTGTCTGTACACATGTATACCACCTCTTTTACATGTGACAATTGAGATAAAGCCAGGTACACCCTATTATACAGTTACCGATTTGACGATTAAACGCTTATTACGTAACGAACGAACGATTAACCGAACGGGTCTGGTTATGACCCAGATATCCCGGGGGTGCATCTATAAGTGATATACGATTAATATAAGCTAATATATTAGTATTATGGCCTTAGTTCGATAGTAAACAAGTTAAATGAAAACATGCACGTTTAACTACTCGCTATTGATTTAAACGCGAAACATAGTTACAAACCAAGCATTGTATCCTCCGTTAAGCCGAAAAAGTCTTACCAGACACTTAATTGAAATGTTTTAAGCGATCCGTGAAAATATTTTCGAATTTTACAAACGTATAATATGTTTTTATAAATTTACACAAAAATAGCCGAAAAACACTCGTTTTGGCACTTTTTGACGCATCCGATATATTTTTCGCGCCAAAAAACGAATCCAAAATAAATTTGGACTTGGGTTTTCACGTTTGGGCTTACAATTCAGCAACTTGGGCCAAAATGGGCCCAAAGGGTGTAACATCACGAAAATTTTGGACAAATTTTGACAAATAATAAAGTTAAAGGACTAAAAATATTCATGGTATAAGTAATGGGTAAAAAAGGTAAATAATGAAATAAGCTTATATTAAGGAATGGAGTAAGGAGACTCCATCCCACATCAGAGGAAGGAGAAAATATAAAGCATTTTATAAGGAGAGAACATTACATGATAGTGTTCTTATGTGGCCAACCATTCTCCTTAGTCCTAGCGGAGGGTGCGAAGCACCCGACACGCACACGCACGGGCACGGGTGAAGGGCAATGGGCGCAATGTGGCGCGCTTTGCACGCTCGAATCGCTAAGAGCCGCCTTTGTATTTTTGGATGATAAGACGAAATCAAGATATGGCAAGTTACCAAAAGATCAGGGACCATAAATGAACCGAATTGAAGTTTTGCATCTTCGCGATACGTGAAGAATCTGAGTTGCATCTTCGCGATACGCGAAGATGCAGGACACGTGGCGACACGTGGCAAGCCTACGTGGCGACTCACTAAGGCTAGTGCATCTTCGCGATAGGCGAAGCAGCTTCGCCATACGCGAAGTTGCAGAAAAATTTCTATAAATAGATCTGCCATGGGGATTTTTCAATCCATCCTCACACACTCCAAAACACATACTTAACCTCGAAAAACGTGCCACGACCCCTATATGTTGATATCCCGACAAGTTTTACCTCGAAATGTGTGCCACAACCCTACCTAAATACTCTCTCGACTTTCCACCAAATAGAAGTATTGTCCAAGTAAAGCTTAGGCATACCTGATATTAAGCCGTTCAAGGTAGGGGTTCTGCCCGATTATTATATTATAAATGACTTAAACCCTAGTCAGGGATATAGCCTGTACCTTGATTTTATAAAGTGGAAATAGATTTCATAAAGTCAAGATTATAGATAAAATAATATTTCTTTATTATATATAAAGAATTTATTAAATATTTCTTATAATAAAAGAAATTTGAAATAAACGTTTCTTCACGAAGAAGAAACAAAAGTTTATAAATGATTAACAAAAGAGAGGACTAGAGGTCCTTATATTTATAAAGAGACAAAATGTCAAGGTAAAGGTTATGCAATCAGACTAAAGGTCTGAAGCTAGATCGTTGATCTAGTACTTATAAAACGTTATTCTCGTACTATAGGTCCGAGGTAACAAGGCTATACAAACAAGTGAAAGAAACCAAACGAGAAAAAAGGTGAATACGTCCAATTTTTTATAAAACAAGTCTGTGAATATTTGCATGGGATTATATCCCTAAATCTTTATAAACAAAAGTAATGCTAGCCCTCAGGCTATTGTATAGTTTGTCTGGATCCTTACATATGTGGGTAGACGGTGGGAACACCGCACCGCACTTGCTAATGCCTCCGTCACATTGGGCCTGACCTAAGTAATGTCCGAGAGGGGATTATCTCGTGTATATTGATAGTTGCTAAGACCTCGATGTTGCGGTATCGCTGAGAGGTTTCAAGTATAAATGGAGGTTTATAATAGTAAATTTAACTTGGTTGTTTCCTAAGCCACGATGGGCCGGGTCATAAGATACCCGAGGGGATAACTAAGTAACTTAACTGTTTTGTGTCAGCGTGTTCACCAGCATGTGTTGCTGACGTATTTTTATAACTGTTTTACAGGTAATGGAGAATATGTGTTTGGAGACGATGGATAGCCGTTAGACAATCTGATGGCTCAATGAATATTTTATTATTAAAACAATGTAAATCATGGTTTTATTATCCAAACACTTTGTATAAATCAAAAGGGTATTTTAAAATCCCGTCTTATGAATACAATAATATTTTAACCAAGTATTCCGTTTTACAACCTTAAACTCTGATATATTTACAAAATAGGTACCAAATTACGAGTGTCACGCCCAGGCCCCGAGCCGGGGTGTGACAAGTGTTGGTATTAGAGCCATCGATCTTAGCGAATTAGGTTTATAAGTATACCTAAGCTTTGATCAGAGATAAGTTTCAATATTTATAATATTATATAAGGATAAGATTGGTTGGTATTCTTTCTTATCCCTTATCATTTTAATCCTTATAGATGTCAGCATTCAAAAAGATGATAGAATCCTTCTATGAAGAGATGAGACAGGCAGGACATCCGGAACCCATCGTTCCTCCTGACGGTGAAAGTGATGACTACTACGCTAACTTCTTCGACCAGGACAGACCCCTCACACCAGTGGTCCCATATGGGAGTCAACCCATTCACTTCCCAGGCACAGAGAAAATGCCTATCAACATTCCGAGCGACCCGCCAACCCCGAAGAATCATCCTTCAGATAAAATGGAGGTTGACCAGCCAGCTAAGTCTGATCCCAAAGAGGGTACCCCAAGCTGGATGCAGATTTACTCTGACCCAAGAACCCCAGTCTACAACCCCACAGATTCTCCTCATTCTGTTTCAGGTCCATCAAGGAGACCCAAGATGAGAGTAATACAACCGGAGACCATTCAGATTGAGGTGAATAAAAGTAATATGGAAGTTGAATAAAAGTAATATGGAAGTTGAACCAGAAGAAGACCTCGAGGAAGAAGTTGAGCCAGAAGAGGAATCGGAAGAAGAACCAGAAGAAGAATCGGAAGAAGACCCGGAAGAAGATCCAAAGGAAGAGGTTTCAAAGGAGATGAGCATTGATGAGAGGAACCCTGAGGTGCAAAACCACTCAGGATGTGACTGTCCACCGAGTATGGGCTGCCAGCAACCATTGTTTCACCCGTCCCCTCATCATGAGTATGTCCAAGCCCTTACCGGCGGTTTTCCACCCTTCACTGGTGTCGTTCCAACCATCTCGGAATAAGCAAAGGAAATCAGGCAGCAAGAAGAGGCTGCGGAAGTTTTTCACAACATGCCATTTGAATCCAGTCCACCACCGCCGTATCCAAGGAACCATTATTACGTAGTCATGATGGGATACCGTGATCCACCGCCCCAGTACGGATATCCAAGTTTCATCCCTCAGTCCCAAGAAGAGCATCTTGATCGGGCATTACATGAGACTGATGAGTTGAGAAAAAGGTTGGCTACGGAAAGTAGCAAGAAGAAGAAAGTGGAAAAGAAGTTACTACACAAGTGTAGTAAATTGAAAAGAGTAATCAAGAAATACATGAAGGATTGAGAGTCCCGCTTTGTTGTACTCGTATCGTCTGTTCCCGCTTCAGTTGTAGTTGCGTCGTTTGTTCCTTGTTCCGTCGTAGTAGCACCGGTTGCTAGAATAAGTCTGTTGTACTTATGATGGTATCATTGTTCCTTAAGTTCATGATAATAGGAGTTGTCGTTGTCATAATGTACTCCTATTTGTGATATAAATAAAAACTCTTAGTAATGAGTCAATTTTCTTATGATTTCAGAATGTCAAAACAAAATAATCCCTCTCAAAATAAAGAAGCTTCTAAAAGCGACAAATCAAAAACCGAGCATGCTCATGGAAATCATGAGCAACTAATAACCAAAATGCAAGAAATGATTAATGCCATGAATACATTATTACCCACCTTAAAAGAAAAATCCGTCCACCAAAGTGAAAATCGACAACCCAGTAAGTCTGTCAAATCCAAATCCCGTCCTAATCCTACCCCTCAAAACGAAGGAAGTGATCAGGGATCAACTAATGGTGAAAAGATCCATCAAACCTTTAAGAAAAAGTTGCGAATCAAAGGTTGTGTGTTTAAAGACTTTAAGAATTGTGGGCCGAAAGAGTTTTATGGCGACAAGGGTGCCATAGCCGCCATAAGATGGCTCGAAGAAATGGAATCAATTGTCATAATAAGCAAATGTACTGAGGAGGAAAAGATTCAGTACACGACACAGATGTTTAAAGGGGAAGCCTTAGAGTGGTGGAACACTCTGTTGATGGCAAGAGGAAGAAGAACCATGTATCAGTTGACATGGGAGGAGTTTAAAGGTCTGGTTGTGCAGAAGTATTGTCCGATGCATGAGACTGACTTAGTCCAAGCCAAGTTTCTGAATCACAAGGTAGTCGGCACCAATCTGAGAGACTACAATACCAAGTTCCACGAATATTGTAGACTTGTGCCACAGTTGGTGACACCTGAATCAAGCAAGGTAACCCGCTACATATGGGGTTTACCGAGAGAGATACGAGACATGGTGAGGTCTTATCTACCGCAGACAGCCGAATCCGCCATGGAACTGGCTGGTTATTTGATGAATGGTCTGATCCTCAAAAAAGAAGAGGAAAAGAAGGAATATTCGACGAATGACAAGAAAGGAAGAGGAAATAACCGTTTCAAAGGAAAAGATATGGATAGGAGAAGACGTGGTTTTAATTCCAACTACCTGTTATGCAGGATTTATAAGAGGCATCATCTGGGTCGATGCCGGTTCGCAGTGTCTACATCCATCATCTGTGATACATGCAAGAAGCCAGGACATGCCACTGCTGATTGTTGGAAGAACAAGATGACTTGCTTCAACTGCAAGGAAATGGGACATCTTAGCTTTGAATGTCCTAAAAAGAATGTTGCTGGGAGTGGAGGTATTGGAGGTGCTGGGGGGAGCGGCACCAAGAACGAAGGAAAGAAGGGGAATGCTCGAGTCTTTTTACTCGACACCCAGAAGGCCGCCAACATACCGGAAACCATCACCAACGTTTACGCAAGAGTTTTATTTGATTCTAGAGCAAATCAAAGTTTTATAGATTATAAGTTTTGTAGTCTATTAAACGAACCTTTAAGAAAATTAAATAAAACCATAAACGTTGAGACGGCCAATGGTGAGATAGTTAAAATTTCCGAAACCTTAGAAAATGGAAAGATCTTGTTGGCAGGCTACGTCATCCCTGTACAATTACTACCCATAACATTAGACGGCTTTGATATAGTTCTAGGTAAGGACTGGTTATCCGACAACCATGCTTGTATCATTTGTAATAAGAAAACTATAGAACTCCAAGCCCCTGACAAGCGAACAATTCAAAATCGCGAGCGAAAAAGACACTGGTCATGTTAGCATAATCTCCATGATGAAGGCTAACAAATTTTTAAACCAAGGATGTTTAGCATTTATGGCTTATGTGACGAAAGAATTTAAACCAAAGGAAATCAAAGACGTACCTATAGTATCTGAATTTCTGACGTCTTTCCAGATGAACTTCCAGGAATTCCACCCAATCGAGAAGTTGAATTCAGAATAGACTTAATGCTTGGAACAGCTTCAATAGCCAAATCCCCTTATCGTTTGGCTCCAACAGAAATGAAGGAATTAAAGAAACAACTGGATGAGTTGTTAGAGAGAGGATTTATTCGTCCAAGCTCATCACCTTGGGGAGTGCCGATATCGTTCGTCAAAAAGAAAGATGGTTCCTCGAGAATGTGTTTGAACAAAGTAACTATTAAGAATCGATATCCGCTACCTAGAATTACGACCTATTCGATCAATTGCAAGGAGCGAGTTTCTTTTCGAAAATAGACTTACGTTCTGGATACCATCAGTTGAAAGTTTAGGAAGAAGATATTCCGAAAACAGCCTTTCGAACAAGGTATGGACATTATGAGTTCACAGTAACGCCATTTGGACTCACTATTGCCCCAGCCGCTTTCATGGGCATGATGAACCGAGTTTATAAGCCTTATTTAGAAAATTTTGTAATCGTATTCATCGACGATATACTTATTTATTCTAAATCAGAAGAAGATCACAAAGTTCATCTTCGGATCCTTTACTTGAATTACTCCGAAACGAGAAGTTGTACGCTAAATTTTCCAAGTGTGAGTTCTGGCTACATGAAGTGCAATTTCTTGGTCACGTTGTTAATGCAAATGGAATTCAAGTGGACCCCGCAAAGATAGAAGCAATAGCTAAATGGGAGATTCCTAGATCGCCAACCGAGGTTCGAAGTTTCCTAGGTTTGGCTGGATATTATAGAAGATTCATTAAGAACTTCTCTCGTATAGCGGTTCCCTTAACTTCATTAACTCGAAAGAATGTTAAGTATGAATGGGGAATCAAGCAACAAGAAGCATTTGATTTACTCAAACAAAAGCTTACGAATACACCTATACTGGCCTTGCTAGAAGGTATAGAAGACTTCGTTGTATTTAGTGACGCATCTCATTCAGGTTTATGTTGCGTACTAATGAAAAGAAAGAAAGTAATAGCTTATGCTTCTCGACAATTGAAAGTACACGAAAAGTATTATACAACTCACGATCTAGAGTTAGGTGCCATAATTTTTGCTTTAAAATTATGGAGTTACTATCTCTATGGAGTCAAATTTATCGTGTACACTGATCATAAGAGTTTAAAACACATCTTTGATCAAAAGGAACATAACATGTGTTAAAGAAGATGGATGGAAACTTTAAATGATTACGATTGTGAAATCATCTATCACGAAGGAAAAGCAAATGTTGTAGCTGATGCATTGAGCCGAAAGGAATGTGAGAAACCCAAAAGGGTTCGAGCTTTGAGATTAGAACTACAAATAGATCTATCGAACAAATCAAGAAGGCTTAGAAGCAAGCAATTGAAGAAAATAATATCTCCGAAGAGAAGCGTAACGGCACCATTGATTCTTTAGTAAAAGGAGACGACGACATACTCAGACTTGGGAACCGAATCTGGGCACCGATTATTGGTGATTTACGTGAAAAGATCATGACTAAAGCTCATAAATCAAAGTATATGATGCATCCCGGTAGTGATAAAATGTATCGAAATCTTAAACCGAACTACTGGTGGAATGGGATGAAGAGAGATATTGCTTTATATGTTGCTAAATGCTTAACATGTTTACAAGTCAAGGCAGAACATCAAAAGCCTTCAGGTTTGCTCCAACAACCTGAACTTCCTGTATGGAAATGGGAGATGATAACAGTGGATTTCATTACGAAACTCCCTAAGACTACCCGACAGCACAATGCTATTTGGGTAATCGTTGATAGGTTAACCAAATCCGCTCACTTCTTACTTATCAATGAATCTTATTCTATGGATAGATTGGCACGAATTTACGTGAACAAAATTGTAGCATTGCATGGTGTGCCATTATCTATCATATCTGATCGAGACAGTAGATTTACGTCTCATTTCTGGAATAGTTTCCAAAAAAAAGCGTTAAGAACTCAATTGAATCTTAGCACTGCTTATCATCCTCAAACTGATGGGCAGAGCGAAAGAACAATTCAAACACTTGAGGACATGCTCCGAGCTTGTGTGATCGATTTAGGCGGATGTTGGGATGATCACCTGCCTCTGATGGAATTCTCGTATAATAATAGTTACCACACAAGTATTCAAGCTACACCATTTGAAGCTTTATATGGACGAAAATGTAGAACGCCTGTATGTTGGTCTTAAACTGGAGACTATCAAATATCTGGACCCGAAGTAGTCCAAGAAACGACGGATAAAGTGATACAAATCTGTGAACGACTTAAGACGGCAAGAGATCGACAAAAGAGTTATGCAGACGTCCGCCGTAAGCCGTTGAAATTTCAAGTAGGTGATAAAGTATTACTAAAAGTATCACCATGGAAAAGTTTTGTACGATTCGGCAAGAAAGGAAAGTTAAGTCCACGTTTCGTGGGACCATTTGAAGTACTAGAACGAATCGGTACTGTTGCTTATCACTTACGATTGCCAGAAGAGGTGAAAGGAATACACGATGTATTTCACGTCTCTAACTTACGTAAATGTCTGGCTGATGAAACTTTAGCCATGCCTTTAGAGGATGTCGAAGTCAATGAAAACCTAAAATTTGTAGAACAACCCCTACAAGTTGAAGATTTCCAAGTCAAGCAACTTAAACGTCGAAGGCTGAAGTTAGTTAAGATACGATGGAACTCTCGAAAAGGACCCGAGTTTACTTGGGAGTTAGAGTCAGAGATGAGGAAGAAATGCCCACATCTGTTCGAGCAAATCTCGACGACGAGATTCATTCTAAGGTGGGGAGAATGTAATATCACGAGAATTTTGGACAAATTTTGACAAATAATAAAGTTAAGAGACTAAAAATATTCATGGTATAAGTAATGGGTAAAATAAGGTAAAGAATGAAATAAGCTTATATTAAGGAATGGAGTAAGGAGACTCCATCCCACAACGGAGGAAGAAGGAAATATAAAGCACTTTATAAGGAGAGAACATTCCATGATAGTGTTCTTATGTGGCCAACCACTCTCCCTAGTCCTAGCGGAGGGTGCGAAACACCTGACGCGCACGGGCACGGGTGAAGGGCAACGGGCGCAATGTGGCGCTTTGATGGCGCACTTTGCACGCTCGAATCGCCAAGAGCCGCCTTTGTATTTTTGGATGATTAGACGAAATTAAGATATGGCAAATTACCAAAAGATAAGGGACCAGAAATGAACCGAATTGAAGTTTTGCATCTTCGCGATACGCGAAGAATCTTAGTTGCATCTTCGCGATACGCGAAGATGCAGGGCACGTGGCGACACCTGGCAAGCCTACGCGGCGACTCACCAAGGCTAGTGCATCTTCACGAAACAACTTTGCCATACGCGAAGTTGTAGAAAAATTTCTATAAATAGATCTGCCATGGGGATTTTTCAATCCATCCTCACACACTCCAAAACACATACTTAACCTCGAAAAACATGCCACGACCCCTATATGTCGATATTCCGACAAGTTTTACCTCGAAATGCGTGGCACAACCTTACCTATCGACTTTCCACCAAATAGAAGTATTGTCCAAGTAAAGCTTTGACATACCTGATATTAAGCCGTTCAAGGTAGGGGTTTTGCCCGATTATTATATTATAAATGGCTTAGACCCTAGTCAGGGATATAGCCCGTACCTTGATTTTATAAAGTGGAAATAGATTTCATAAAGTCGAGATTATAGATAAAATAATACTTCTTTATTATATATAAAGAATTTATTAAATATTTCTTATAATAAAAGAAATTTGAAATAAACGTTTCTTCACGAAGAAGAAACAAAATTTATAAATGATTAACAAAAGAGAGGACTAGAGGTCCTTATATTTATAAAGAGACAAAATGTCAAGGTAAAGGTTATGCAATCAGACTAAAGGTCTGAAGCTATCTAGTACTTATAAAACGTTATTCTCAATCGCTGAGAGGTTTCAAGTATAATTGGAGGTTTATAATAGTAAATTTAACTTGGTTGTTTCCTAAGCCACGATGGGCTGGGTCATAAGATACCCGAGGGGATACCTAAGTAACTTAACTGTTTTGTGTCAGCGTGTTCACCAGCATGTGTTGCTGACGTATTTTTATAACTATTTTACAGGTAATGGAGAATAGGTGTTTGGAGACGATGGATAGCCGTTAGACGATCTGATGGTTCAATGAATATTTTATTATTAAAATAATGCAAATCATGGTTTTATTATCCAAACACTTTATATAAATCAAACGGGTATTTTAAAATCCCGTCTTATGAATATAATAATATTTTAACCAAGTCTTCCGTTTTACAACCTTAAACTCTGATATATTTACAAAACAAGTACCAACTTACGACTGTCACGCCTAGGCCCCGAGCCGGGGTGTGACAAAGGGGCCCCAAAACCCTCCGTACGCAATAAGGAGGTTACCCACCCCCCCCCCCCCCTAAGTTACTTTTAATATTAATAAAGCCTAAGATATTTTGTGTCCATAAATTTCCAAAAATTAACTAGTTGCTGCTGTTCTCAAACCAAAAACCATAAATCCTAAAATAATTTTTCCATATTTAGATCATTTAGACTTTGTTTAAACAAGTTTAATACCATATAAACATAGTTTGATTACCAAAAATCATTTCTAACCATGCAAAAACCTTAAAAATGATCCAAAAATATGTATTGATCATACACATGGTTAGGAATCAGAATCATACTCTTTTTTGGCCATACACACGGATTAGAGGGTTTAAACGGCGTTTTTACGGTTCAAAAGTTCGGTTTTATAACCTAGCCGAAACCCTAAGTTAAGGGGCTGTTGTATTGATGAAACTTGCTCGGTTTGTGATATAGGATCTGTATCTAGCTTGCATAGGAGCACAAGAACCCGAAAACTTGATTAGGAGGGCAAAAACGAACCAAAACCGCAAAGGTAATACCGAATCACTCGTTTACAGGCTGTTTAGGATTCGATTGTCATGTGCATATTGTTAGGTTATAAAATTTTTCAGGGACATCAGGGACCATATCATTGAGGCCCTGTTCAAATTTGGTAATTTTTCGACCATCCGAGAATATTTGGCGAATTTATTACCAAATTGGGATGTTTATTTGGGAAAAAATAGTTAAAATTTTTCACTGTAGCTTAGCATAATTACATCATCTACATATATACATATTTATATCATGATTACAAGTGTTAACCTATGAATATTCATAACTGTTTTCTTGAAACTCGTGAAACTCACCAACTCTAGTAGTTGACCCGTTTTTAAATTGCTTTTCAGGATTACCAAAGTTGTAATAAAGTGACGTCGTGCGATCTTTCGTGAAACATGCTCGATGCTATGTGAATAGACGCTAGGTTATTAGTACGAATATAATAGTTTAACGAACATATTTTGTTGTAACACCTAGTTTGTAAACAAAAATAGATCAATGTAATATAATGTAAATTAGTTTGTAATGTTTCTTTATAAGCAATGTTATTGATACCAGAGATGTCTGTTACATTCCCGTTTTACGCTTCCGCATTTTGCTAGTCATGGTGTGACACTACACAACTGTATATATGGGGTGTTTGGCATAGCTTTTATTTTTTAGCTTATGCTTATATTTTAAAGTGTCTTATAGCTTATTTTCTATCATTTGATAAGCTAGCTCTTTTTAAGTGTTTAAATTAGCTTATATTCTACAAGTTGATAAGTTCTTTTTAAGTGTTTGTGTTAGCTTTTTTTTATCTAGCTTATGTTAGTAAAATAACCAAAATGGGCATGGCTACATATTATCACATAACTTGTATTTTATATGTATCTATTTTATTTTTATGAGTCATACCATCATTTTTGGATAAATTTATATCAAGGATGACCTAAAACTTCTACAAAAATACATTAATATTTAATAAACATTCATCTTTGTTTGGTTAGATCTCCTGCAATCATATCTCTAACGACACTCATTATAAATCATCTATTATACGTTGTGTACTTGTGTCTTCATCTATTTCATTAATGTCACTAGACCCTCGACTATCAATACCATTATTTGGAGTATAAGATTCTTGTTCCGCCTTGTTAAATCTTTCATCACATGTATCTTTTTTACTAATATAATTATGAATTGCCATAGATGTTAGCACGATATTCACTTGCGTCTCAGGTGTAATTGACATGCATATATTGTAATATCTCCCATCTAGCCTTCTATACTTCAAAAGTTCGTTCAATGACATTTCTCAATGATGAATGATGGTAAATTCTTGAATTGGTACAGTAATAAGTTGTATCTTATAAATTATCCACCATTTGCCTCTTAGGCTATGGGGTATACTCTAACGCCCAACATAGGTTAGGATGATATGACACTTTAAATATGCATTAAACCGCTTCCCACTAGTGCTAAGTTTGTTAAAAATACCCATGGATTATGCTTTTAACGGGTTAAAATGCATTAATTATGTATTAATTACTAATTGATTTGTTAAAAATTAATAGGAGTGAGATGGTGTTAAATAGATTAAACCATTTTTTTAGGGCAAATGGGTAACTTACACCCTTACACAAATAAGTTTTTTCAAATAAGTTAAAAAACCATCTTTAAATAATTTTCTTCAAATTAGATTATATAAATTTAAAAAGCTAAACCAAAAACCAAATTAAGCTTATTTAAAAAAAAAACAAAAAAAAACCTAAAAGATTTGTTAGAAAACCTAGGTCAAACACCCTCTAAATCAATTCGCATCAAAAGAAGTATATATAGCAACAATATTATAAGAAAGAAATATTATATTTTATTTTATTTTAAGGGTAAAATAGTAATCGAAAGGAGGGTGGGAGTGGAGGATGTTTATTATGATAATGTAAAAATAATAAAATAAGCAGCTGGCCATAGGTTCAGAAAGTTTATATAACTTGTCATCATATCGCTTACAACCCACTCAATATTTACAAAATTAATCTTCCTATTCATCAAGAAGAAGTCGTACTTCGTACAGACTTAATAAAGAAAAGATGGGTTACTGGAAATCGATTGTGGTGCCAAAGTTCAAGAAGTTGTTTGAGAAGAACAACGTTAAAAAAGCCGCTGCTGCCGAAGCTTGCAAGATCTTCGATGATGCTAAGGTACGCCTTGTCTTAACCATACATATAGCTAGTTAATTAACTATCGATTTTTTAGTACGTTTAACTTTCATATCTTACTTAAATGTTTCAAACGCAGGATGATTACAACAAAGAATTTGAAGAGAAGAAGGCTGACCTCCAAGCTAAAGTTATTGAAATCTATGAAGCTTCAACCACTGAAATTAAGGTAAAACATATATGGCATCCATGTGAAAAGTTATGTTATGTATTATCCGGTATATATGTTTTTCTGTTATTATTTACTTATTTATGTTTCGGACAATGATTTATCAACCATTTTTAGCATCGATACGAGTAAAATATAATAGGTACGCAGTATGCCAAGAAGAAAGTCTGAATTTAACTTAAATCAAATTCTTGATTACTATTTCATTAAATTTTTATTTGGTTTGCTGTATTATTTTTATTATTCATGTATTTTGTAATTCTAAATTACCATAATATTATAACTTATTTCATTTTCTAGAAAATCTAAATTATTTTTTTATAAAATTTATTACAATAATGTTGTATTACTACTGAGTGCCAAGCCGATGGTAAAAAGGATTCCATGGGTGAAAACGTGGGTTTTGTAGCCGTCAACGGATGATCAACGTTGATACTCCTGTGTATCGAGTTGCATGACGTGAATTAGACATTAACGAAAATCTGAACAGGCCGTTGTGAAGGAACGCAAAGATGGTGCCTTGAAAAAGGTGTCTACCGGGGTCGAAAAGTTCCTTGAGGAACTGTCTAAAATAGGTAATTTTTCATTAGAACCAATAATACGTTGAGAACTGAAATAATCACCTTTATTATTTATAGATGGATTTTTTAGCATATGAGTAACTTTTATTTGTTGTGTAGAATTTCCGGGGTCAAAACCTGTACATGAAGCATGCTCCAAGTTCGGACCAACCTATATAGAGGGACCTATATTCTTCATCTTTGAGAAGGTGTCAACTTTCATAGTGGTTGAAGAGAAAAAAGAAGAGGAGCCACCCGTAACCGAACCGGAAGCAGCAACTGATCCGGTGGAAGAAACAATCGCCAAAGAGAAGGAAATTGTCGTGGAGGAAGAAAAGAAAGAAGAGGTGGTCGCAGTGGTGGTGGACGAGGCTCAGAAAAAACCCGAACCAGAGGTGGCCAAGGCGGAGGAAGTGACTGATCCAACCGAGCCAGCAAAGGCTTGCTGATCAGGGTTTTGTGGTGTGTGGTAAACAAATATTACTTGGACAAATGTGTTATTTATTCTTTCAATGTTTTGTTGGGTGTATTGATCTAAAGTTTCTTGTATATTAATGTTGCAATTTGTATGATATTGAAGCTTAATTAATATTTTACAGTTTATATTCGTTTACTTCTTTCGTTTTGTTAACATAGTGTTATATTAGCAATGCATCCTTAATTAACTATACTTGTTTCATCAAGCATCCTTTCTCCCAGAATGAATAACAGTTACCAACTTGAAGGTGTTGCCTCAAACAGGACTGAAATAAAGGCTTTGAACTCGTACTTTCTTAAGGTCCTCAAATTTCGACATGAGAAATAAGGAATGTTAAAAATGGTGTAACCACCATTGGGCATCTCACATCGACTGGTCCCACAGCCAATGCAAGGATGATAAATCACGTGTTCTAGAGTAAATCAAGTGATTCCGAGATTTGATCTCCCCATCTTCAGAATAGATTCTTACCTCATAATCACAGAGGCACCATCGTGGAGATGATTTTGGGATTGTCGACGGTAGGTTTAGTAGTCTAATATTATGCATATACATATGTGATAGAAAATTATAGGATCCTAAGCAAAATAACTTCTTTTATTTTGAGGGGAAAAAAGTTCTCAATTTTATTATCCATTCCGGGCCCCAAAAATTAAGTAAACCTCGCTAACTTGCAAAACATAAACAAAACTAAATTAATTTTCCTTTTTAAACATGTTAAACAAATCTCATATCTTTGTGTAGTCTTGGATGGTGAAGTCAATCTCATTGACGTGCTATAGGCGATGATTTTAACACTTTAGGTTAATCTTACGTCGTCAAGAAAGGCCATTTGAGTCCATTAGTAAAATATTTAGCTTCAAACTATATAGACTATCACCAACAATAAAACAAGGTTTCAGTCGCAGATAATCACAAAATTACATAATTAATGTATTTGCACGGGAAAAAAATTTTTGACGACCAATAATATATGAATATCGTAAGCTCTCTGTTGACAAAGCCAATATATATATTGTTTGATACTTTGGACGGTTTAAAAAGGTAATTTTCAGTTATTTTTGATTTTATTTCATATTCAAATCTTTTGTATGTTTTGAGAAGTAACACTCGTGTGACTTCCTATATACGCAACCGGAACAATATGACATCATTAAAGTTTAAGGAAAATGTTTAGTAAATGAAGCAAGGTGTGACGTGATGGTGGGACTAGTCTACAACACTTCTTAATTGAAAACAAGAAGACAGATCGTGATTAGAGGTTGCCCCCACGCAAACTGTATATCAAAATATATAAATACTTAATCAAATCTATTTTAACATATATAATAATAATAATTTTTTCCTATTATCCAACCAAACTCATCAGAACTTATTCTAGGTATGCCAATCAAATCCAAGGAGAAAATTCTCAAAATAGCCTTTTTTAGAGAGAGAATTCCCCGAATAGTTCTTTTTTTCTCAAAATTTTTTACAATTTGGACTTGGCAAACACATTGGGAAAAGATAATAATATATGGGTAGCTGGCCAAATTTCTAAGAAGAGTTAGGGAGGAGACCAGATTTGAGAAATTAATGAAGGGAAAGTCCAAATTATATTGAAATCTTAGAGTAAAAGTTCAGATTTTTACTAAACTATTTTTCTCAAAAAACCGTCTTTAGAGACTGCTTTTTTATGTTTCCTATTTTTTTCGTCCATATTTTTAAATTATAGGAAAAAGAGATTTTCAAATCTCGTCATGAGAGACGAGATTCTACCACCACCACTACCGCCATCATCCACCATCACCACCCACCTTTCGCCACCACCACCATCCACCCCCACCACCCACCCACCGTCCGCCACTACCATCGATCACCACCCACCACCATCGTCCGCCGCCACCATCCATCATGACCACCCACCATCCTCCACCACCACGGTGGGTGGGTGGTGGTAATCCGAGTCCAGGTCAGCTGAAACCCACTTCAGACTCACCGGATCTGAAGCTTTTCCGGTGACATTCAAGGGTGGTGGACACAGCAGAGGGTTTGGGATTGAAACTGAATCTTGTTGTTCATGTGTGGAAGATTGATTATTATTATTATTATGAAAGTTGTTGGTTAGAAAATCATTGTGGAAATCAGTGAGTGAAGCCAGCACCATCAATACCGTAGAAGATTATTAACCCAACCAGTGAATGGTTGACCGGAAGACCCACGCCGGAGTAACTGGTTTTTCCAGCAACATGCCTGAAAACAACACAGGTACCCACCGTCCGCCACTACCATCCATCACCACCACCCAGCGTCCGCCACTACCATCGATCATGGTGGTGGTGGACGGTGGGTGGTCGTGATGGATGGTGGCGGCGGACAATGGTGTTGGGTGGTGATCGATGGTAGTGGCGGACGGTGGGCGGGTGGTGGGGGTGGATGGTGGTGGTGGCGAATGGTGCGTGGTGGTGGTGGATGATGGCGATAGCGGTGGTGGTAGAATCTTGTCTCTCAAGACGAGATTTGAAAATCTCTTTTTCCTAGAATTTGAAAATATGGACGGAAAAGATATGAAACATAAAAAGCAGTCTCTAAAGATGGTTTTTTGAGCAAAAAGTAAAAATCTGAACTTTTACTCCAAGATTTCAATATAATTTGGACTTTCCTTTCATTGTTTTCTCAAATCTGGTCTTCTCCTTAACTTTCCTTAGAAATTTGGCCTGCTACCCCTATATTATTATATTTTCCCAATGCGTCTGCCAAATCCAGATTATAAAAAATTTTGAGGAAAAAATGGCTATTTAGGGGATTCTTTCTCCTTAAAAAGGACTATTTTGGGAATTTTCACGATACTAGTAATGGTTCTAATTGAAACAGAAGATCATGGCAAGGAAGTAACATCATTATTTTAGGGGAAAATCATAATGACGGCCATATTAAATAAACAAATTTTAAAAAAAATAGTCAATTTGTTATAAGCACTTATATCTTTTTGGTGCAGCTGTGTAGGAGGGCGAAGAACGACGCAGGAGAAATGGGGGTGTAGAGGATGGCGCAAGAGTTTACAATTGGCGCGGTCACACAGGAGATCAAGGTGGGGGCATGGGGTGATGTGTTGCGCTATATAGTGCATGAGAAATAAAATAGTGGCGCAAAAGTATAGGGGTTGGCAAAGGAGATGAATGGTTGGCGCAAGAACGAAAAGTCAAGGCTATTTTTGTAGTTTAAAAAAGTCAATACTATTTTCATGAGCTTTTTAGTCAATACGGCTATTTTGGTTATTTTTCCATTATCTAAAGCATTTTTATGCATGATTAATGAGGTTTTAAATATATCATAAGCTATGTACTCAACCCACGATTGATCCTCCGTTTTAAAGCAACACCCATTACCAACAAGCTAGGTGATACCGGGCATCTCTAATCAGTGGCGAACTTAAGATTTTTTTTTCATGAGAACATAAATTTATTGTTGTATGTATGTCTAATGAAATTTTGTATTCGGATCGGGTCACATATACAATCATCTACCCATCCAGTCTTTTATTCTATGGAAATATATATATATATATATATATGATTTAAAAAGTAATGTGTACTAAACTTTCTTAATTGTTAAAAAGTAATAAATCATCGACTAAATAAAAGAATTAATGATAAAAAAATCTAAATACAACAAACAACGGAAAGTGTTGCTCATTATTCTAATTAGTGTAGGGAAAATAAACAGTGTTGCTCATTAATCTAATTAGTGTAGGGAAAATAAACAATTAATAATATTTAAAGTTAATATTGATGATACGAACCTTTCTTCTAACGTTTGCTTTCACAAACTACACTAGACTTACCTTTTCACGCTTCTATAAGTCTTAGTTCCCCTCTTTTTTTACTTTTACGTATCTTCTTCATCTTATAAAACAACCTCTAACTCTGGTCATCTTCTACAGTCGCCGGAAGATTCCCAAGGAATCCAACTTCACTATTTTCTTTTAATCTTACTTTCTCACGGTATCAACATTTTCATGGGGCCGGTGGAGATTTTATTGTATATATAATAATAGCACAAAAAAATTCATTGGGTGTGGCCGACCTCCATACCCGAGCTCTAGGTCCTGCCCCTGTCTCTAACCGTAAATAATAACATTCACTAGCAATATTGAGACCTTCAAACGTAAAACATATTGTAGATGTAATACACATTCAATTCAGAAACAAGCACCAAAAAGTATGCGAATCTCGTGCTACTTATTCAGTTTTTGGCCACGACGACATGTGTGATATGACCACTAAAAAGATGTAATCTACTAAAAATTTGCCCATTATTTAACTTGATAGAGTGAGAGAGGGCTTTTTGGTCATTTCAAATTTATTAAAAACAAAAGTAACATCAGCTACTGAAAATGACAAAAAGCGTGTAATATGTTAATCTTTTAATTAAATGGAAAGCGATGTATGAATCTTTTATCAATATAACCTTTTCATTTAGTTTTAGTTTTAAGATAAAAAAAACATAATCAATCAATCATGCCCAGTAAAATCCCACCGACAGCAAAGCTATAAGTAGGGTCTGGGGAGGGTGGGATGTAGGCACACCGTACCTCCATCCAAAGGAATGAAGAGGTGGCTTCCAAAGAGACCATCGGCTCTAAGTACATGTGTATGAAGCAAAATAAAGGAAATCAAAGTTTAACAGTTATATACAAACTACTACTAATTATAATAATATTAATAATAAGATCACAGTTTAACAGCTATATAATAATAATAATAATAATAATAATAATAATAATAATAATAATAATAATAATAAATGTAAGGGAAATACCATTATGGTATGCGACCTAAATAAGTTAAGTCTAAGCCCTAAGGTATTCAATTCTCTCTAAAAACCCTTAACTTTAATTCTACTTCTCCACGAATTCCTATCCTCAACCATGTCCTCGGAGAGGTTTAGGTCTATCAAATCATGCCTAATCCTCTCATCCCAAGTCAATTTCGGTCGTCCTCTACCCCTCCTCCCCTCTATAGTAATGTTTTCTACGGATCTAACAGGATTCGTCGTCTGTCTTCTCTTTACATGTCCAAATCATCTCAATCTCCACTCTCTTATCTTGTCTGCTATGTTCGCCACCCCTAATCTCTCGCGAAACACAACGTTTCTTATTCGGCCTAGCCTTGTGTGCCCACACATCCAACGTAGCATTCTCATTTCTGCTACCTCCATCTTCCGCACTTGTGCCTTCTTGATGGCCCAACACTCTGTTCCATATAACATTGCAGGTCTAACTGCCACCCTATAGAATTTTCCCTTTAGTTTAGTCGGGAAACTCTTGGTTGACTAATTAATAAAAAAACATAGTTGTCCATATTCCTGGTTGACTAATTAATATGAAACACAATTACACAAAGTAACAAAATAACATTAACATGGTTTAATACAAATATGAGCACAACAAACTCCGGATTGGAAATTAGGTACATATATGAATACATTATGTAACAACTTCAGCAACATCTACACGATACTACATCAAAACATGTATATGGTTTTGACATCTGCTCTAGCTCATTTGCACCTGGCAGCGGTTCCATCGTTCTTACGAAGCAAAAGTTGTACAAATTTCTGCAGGCTCCTTTACTGAATGGATATACTCTTTCTGGGACAATTCTGCAAGCACTTCCCGTTTATTATTTGCATACAACAAAGTGAAAGTTGGTTCCACTTTACAGTCATTTGCTTATTTTCTATAACATCGTGTTTGCTTATTTTCTACAAGATGCCCGGTCTATTAGAGTTTACAAAGTATACTAGATTTAGCATAAGCACAGCAAAGAAATCTGATTACTTAAACTAACTTCAAATCTAATCAATCAACTAACCTCATATATGGTATTCTCTGTCGTCCCAGTAGCTCATAGGTGGTTTGATTTGTCACAACTAGATAGCTGTAAGTATAGATAAAGAGCAAATTTATGTGGATGCATGAATCAGGAGATAAGTTAAAAACTGCATAACACACTTGTACCTAGTGCTTTGAATATGATGCGTAAGACAAATATGCATGTAACCACCAGACTTTCTCTCTCCCACTACTTTGATTATCTTCTATGTAGTATGTACACGTGCATTATGCGGTTCTTACAGTTCCCAACATATCATTGGTATATTATACATATATAGAGGTTCGCTCAATGCATAACCAATTTTAAGTAGAAAACCATGAGAACGAACAAACTTTGTTCTATGCGGTATGTGCATGTGCATTATGCGGTTATTGCATACGTATACAAAGATTCGCTCAATGCATAACAAATTTTAAGTAGAAAACTGTGAGAACGAGCATATACATGTCGGTTTAAGTGTGATTACTTAAGGCAATTATGTAATCGCATAATTGCCTCCATTCCTCTCTTCCACTATATCATGATAATACTCAATGCCAATGATTATGGATTAATAATTACAAAGAAATTGCAAGAACAAAAACTTACCTATGAAAGAAAAGTAGGAGAAGAAGAAACATCAATGCAATTAACAATATACATATCACAATGATCATGATCACATCCACCAACCTGAATGAAATGAGCAAATCTCATGATCTCTCTTTGAATGTGATTGAATACAAGTGAGAAATAAGTATACAACATTGGATAACAAACAGTATAAATTTTTTGTTATGTCTTTTACTTTCTTTGTTACTCATTTCAAGTTATAAGGAGGGTCAAAGAGGAAAACATACAATGGCCTTTCAGTATGAGTTGGTAGGTATTTCATATATAAAAACTCGCTCCAAACGCATAAGGCAGTTTCCTCAAGAATGTACCACCTGCCAATAATTTAATTAAATTCAAAACATACATTAAAAACTAATAAAATTACACAAGATATATACAAAGAAAGAGAAGTCAACAACAGTAAGCATAAATTACAAACCAAAATCGACAGTGGTTGGCTTGGCCAATGCATGTTCCCAGCCAAACACAATGGTGGTCAAACTGAAGAACACATTTGTCACAATCATGGCAATGCTTTGCTCTTGGAGGCTGCATTAAAGTTGCATTAGGATCATAAATTTTGGCAATTGAGATATCATTGTAATTAGAGGTAACAAAGTATTTTCATATATTATTCTATACACATGGATGTAAAGAAGGATGTAAATGAAATGGAACACAGCCTAAACTAAACCCTAGGGCCCGGGATATTTAAATTTATAGGCATATTTATAAACTAAGAATCAAACATCAAAACCAAGTAGACCGTATAAAATAAAGATGCAAACAGCAGATGTACCTGCACAACATTACAGTACTCGCATGTGTAAGTCCTGAAACAAAAAAAAGTTTGCCAAGTGAACCTTTTGGTGATAGTATCAATTACGAATAGCGTACGCACATGCCACAAAATATACTGAGTTTCAATATTCTAAAAATAAACTCTAGATGGAGCGTAAAAAAACTGAGTAGATTTAGAGGGATTTTGTCACCATACAGCTCTAAAACTTGAGTTATAAAAGCGGACACGCTTCTAGGCATGAGGCAAGAGCTTGACGTGCGTGAGGCATTGCTGTGTGTACAGCCAAAAGTTTCCTCTGTCTCATTTGTTTTACATACTAGCCTTTTTAACCATTCATAGTCTCTTCATTCACGGTTGTTTGTACATATCACCTTCCTACAACTCCAAATTTGACCAGGTTTGACCAATTTTAATGAGGAGCTGACCCAGGAGTTGGCAGACTCTTATTTGGACCAGTTGGACAACCAGAAACATGGTAAAAAAGCCCAACTTCAAATGGGCGTAACATGGGCTGTGTCTGGAGTTACGGGGCTCATAACCAGCGGATGGAAAGCCTCGGTGAGTCGAATCACGTGAAAAACGACGATAGGCGGTTTAGCCTGGATGTCGGACCCAAATTCCTTGATTTAGAGACCTGAATTCATTTATCAAGAACTTCCCACAATTTTGTCAATCTTTAATACTTTCGTTTTGTAACATTAAGCACATAAATGATAAATCATTAATGAGCACATGCAACATCATTCAATAATGAATTCTTTAGCCACATGGGGGAAAGTTGACGGTATTACCATGTTAATTAAAAATCTGTTAAATGGTTCTGGTTCGAGATCCTTAGGCCAAGATGACATGGATATTCAAAAGGAGGGGGATCTTGTCAACAATAACGTTAAACAGTGTCTTCGAAAAGTTGCGGATGGTCACTTTAC
Organism: Bidens hawaiensis; assembly: GCF_021521415.1. Taxonomy (NCBI): domain Eukaryota; kingdom Viridiplantae; phylum Streptophyta; class Magnoliopsida; order Asterales; family Asteraceae; genus Bidens; species Bidens hawaiensis. The sequence goes on along the minus strand of NW_027491356.1, from coordinate 414,314 downwards.
TGCTGCAGTAAAGGTATTATGCTCATCTGGTGTTGCACCATACAATTCTGATACCACAAAGGCTTTAGAGGCTAAACACACGTACAAGAAACTGCCGGCTATGCTGAACATGACTTATTCCGAGCCTCCTCTTGTGGCAGAGGTTGATAGTGTCCTTGGTTGCATTAAATCATTTCCCAAAGGAACTTCGTGTGGGAGGGACGGTTTGAGAGCGCAACATATTTTGGATGCTTTTTGTGGAGAAGGGTCGGCTATTGCCACTAACCTCATATGTGCTATCACTGCAGTGATTAATTTATGGTTAGGAGGGAGATGTCCGTCTACTTTGGCAGAGTTTGTCGCGTCTGCTCCTCTTACACTGCTTTCCAGTTTGGGGTTGGTGTGTCGGGTGGTGCGGAGGCCATATTACATAGCGCCAACAGGGTATTGAGTGAGCGCCACACTGATAGGTCTCTTGCAATGCTTACAGTTGATTTTTCTAATGCATTTAATATGGTGGATAGATCAGCTTTACTTCATGAGGTAAGGATCAGATGCCCTTCTATTTCCTTTTGGGTGGAATTTTTATATGGGCAGCCATCAAGACTATATCTTGGGGATGATAATATTTGGTCGACCACGGGGGTTCAACAAGGAGACCCATTGGGACCACTTCTTTTTTCCCTTGTTTTACACCCCCATGTGCATCAGATTTGAGACAATTGCAAGCTTCTTCTTCATGCCTGGTATCTTGATGATGGGACAGTCATTGGAGATTCAATGGAGGTGGCTAAAGTGCCGGATATCATTAAGGTGATGGGTCCAACTTTGGGTCTTGAACTGAATATTAAGAAAACTGAGCTATTTTGGCCTTTTTGTGATGGTACGAAGTCTCGTGACGGTTTATTCCCCGCTGACATCGGGAGACCATTATTAGGGGTGAAACTTCTTGGGGGAGCTGTTAGTAAAGACACCAGGTTTATTAAGGGTTTGGCAAAGAGAGCTACTAATGCTGTTGATTTGATGCGTCTTCTCCTAAAACTTGGTGACCCGCAGAGTGAGTTACTTTTTCTTCGATCATGTATGGGTATTGCTAAACTTTTCTTCAGTTTGAGAACATGCCAACCTGTACACATGATGGAGGCAGCGGTGTTTTTCGACAAGGGATTGCGTGAGGCGATCGAGGACATTGTAGTTTGTGGAGGTCCTTTCTTTGGAGACCTCCAATGGCGACTTGCTTCCTTACCCATTAAGAATGGGGGTTTGGGGTTATATTCGGCAGTAGAGGCTTCCTCTTATGCGTTTGTGGCCTCGAGAGCCCAATCGTGGGTGCTTCAGGATCACATTTTGCGAGACAGTGGTATATGTGGGATGGATTCTGATTATTCTTGTGCTCTGGCTTGTCTTCGTAATATGATTCCAAGTGTCGATTTTAGCTGTTTCTCTAACAAAGAGACCGCCCCCTCTAAAGCCTCTTTTTAGTAAAATTGTTCACGACATGGGGTCACACTTTAACATGACAAGCAGACAAAAAGCCATTTTTGAGTGTCTACAAGCACCACATGCTCAAGATTTTCTTCTTGCTATCCCTATAGATGGGTTAGGCCAGCATATGTCTCCAGTGGAGTATCGTAGTATCCTTAAGTATCGCCTCATGATTTCTCTATTTCCGGTTGATGAGATATGTCCTGTTTGTCGTAAGGCGTGTTTAGACTCATATGAGGAGCACGCGGTGCACTGTAAAGAGCTCCCGGGGTTCAAGTATCGACACGTTCTGGTTAGGGATGTGCTCTTTGATATATCTAGGCGAGCTGGAATTTCTGTTAAGAAAGAAGCACCTGTGAATTTCCTGACTGAACCGTCGGAGGGAAGATCATCTCTTCGACTGGCTGACATTTTGGTGTTTGGATGGATAGGAGGGAAACATGTGTGTGTGGATTTAACAGGGGTTTCTCCTTTGGTGGGCTTAGGGAGTAGTGGTTTCGCAGTCGGTCAAGCCGCATTAAAAGCTGCTTCAGGTAAGGTGGCAAAACATGAAAAGGCGTGTCTTGACAACCAACATGTATTTATTCCTTTTGCTTTTGACACTTTTGGTTTCCTCACGCCTGAAGCTGTGGAGCTACTTACCCGTGTTCAGTGGGTCATGCATAGTAATGTTATGACTCCAAGATCAGCAAATATAGTTTTTAAAAGATTGGGTTTTGCGATTCAAAAAGGGGTAGCGGCGCAGCTTGTTGCTCGCTTGCCTTCTGTTTCGATGTAATCTAAAATTCATTGACTTAAAAAAAAAAAAAAAACCTTAAAAAAAAGTTCCAATTTGGTTTTTCAGACATAAAAAAAAATTGTGGTTTTAAATTCAAGTTTAATATATCAATTTGAAATATTCTCAAAGAAAATTGATAAAAACTAAATGCCCTTAACAATACAAGAGGCATCATTGTGTTATATGGATTTCATATGCTACATTGCAATAGACTAATATATTAAAAAATATGAAAATGCCAAAAAGGATTTGCATAACATAACTCAAAATAGATTAAATAACAACTACCTAACAGCTGTTCCAGGTGGGTACATGTCCATAACCAGATTTGTCCAATTCATTGAATTATTCTCTAAAAGATTTTCCCTCAACTGGTTTTCGTCTATTGTCACAACTGCACTGCTATTAATATACAAAGAAAGATACATACCGCCATCATATGTCATTAATCTAATACAACATACATATGTAGGATGATCACATTCATTTAAATAGAATAAGTGCATACTTTGAGATTTCTGATTCACTTAACAAGGCTTCCATCCTAACATAATCTCTCATTGCATCACGCACATACCTAAGCAGCTATAAAACTGATATACAAAATGCTAATCGAAAAGAGTATATTTTACATATTTTTCAAAACAAAATGCAGACAGATCACATACCCTGGAGAAGAACCAGAGGTAAAGCAAAACTGAAGTAAAGTAGCAACAACCAACATCATATAGATCAATGTGTACCTGTAGAATTATTTGAGAGTACTGAATTATAAAAATGTGATTGATTCCACACTTAATTGTAAGACAACTGAAGAGAACAGATAAAATCATGTTAATGTTCATTGCAAGAAGCTTCTAAGTTTTTTTCTTTTCAGATTTTCATGTTAAACGAATCATTAGTTATTTTCATTTAGTAACATCGAAACGATTACAATAGACTGGCAGGTAAACAGGCAACAAGGTGCGCCGCAACCCCCTTTGAGATAGCAAACTCAATCCTACTTAAAACAAAGCTTTGGTTCTTAGGGGCCGAAAAATTACTATGCACGACTCGTTAACCCTGTTCAAAAAGTCCACAGCCTCCTCCGGGGCTAAGAAAGCAAATGTATCAACATAACAATAAATACCTAATAGTCATAGTTAGGACTGAGGTTATAGAGTAAATGAGTATGAGCTTACAAAGGGTGTTGCTTTGAGGTGTGTCTGAATTCTTGAACGAAAATGAAGAGAAAAGTGACGAATATTATATGGAGTGTCACCAAAGCTAGTCTCAAACACAAGGCAGATCTGTTAACTGCAACCACAAATTTTGGATTAAAATAATATACACGTACACTTCAGTTCAGTTCAGTTCAGTTCAGTTCAGTTCAGTTCACCACACAAACAAGGGTGTAATGCAATGTAATGTTACCGGGATCGGAGTTGAAGCATCGGACGGTGGACATTTTGCTATGCTAAAACACAAACCCTCAAGCCTCAACAGCTTCAATGATTATTATTTATTATAGCATTCACTAGCAGCAGCCGAGTCAGAACAGAGGTAAATGAGGATAGGCAGACCGTTGACTAAAATTGACTTTGATATTCCAGCAAAGCAACGGCTTCAACCACATGCACCAATCACCATTAAGGAAAGTAAATAACGGGAATCTACAATTTCTCTATTTGGTAACCTTTTTTATAAGTTCATTTCAAAACCCTCATTCCCTAACTTTTTAATTTTTTATTCTTACAAATTTTAGAGCCAACCAAAATAATACTAGCGAGCGAGCTGCTAGTTTATTTTTCAAATATTGACATAAGCTAGTTTTACATTGGCGTTTTATAATGGCAGTTGGTCAGTTTTTAATAAGTAGCGGCTCATAAAGTTTAAACAAAAAAAAGGATTAAGAAATGAAAACCCTCGTATTAGAACACATGGCTTTCAAGGGACCCGGTTCCCCCTACCAAAACACGGTTCATGGCCTTCGCCCCGTATATAGAAGATTTCATCACTTGTCTAGTTTTGAGAGCAATTAAAATGTTTTCTATAGGTTATCATTTTATTTATTGTTTTATCCAAGTTCCTGCAGTTTTATATAGGCTATCATTATTTTCTTTTCTTTTCTAACAACTAAAGTGGTTATATAATTTGTTTTATTAGTTATGTATAGAGGTGGCAATATGAGTGGGTTGGGTTGGATTTGGGTAATGGGTTAGAATGGGTTTGGGTCATGATGGATTTTTAAAATAAAGGGTTAAGATGGGTATAGGTCAAAATGGGTAAAGTTAATCCATTTTGACCCAAGTAAAGGTTAAAATGCAAAGGGTTTCAAAAGCCTCTTAAAAAAATATTCAAAAGCTAATAACTCAAAATATTAATCAAAAACGCAAAAAGTAAAATAGCTAAAATGTCTCTTTCGTCGTCCTCGTTTATTAAAAAAAAAACTCGGTTTTGTCTGGGTTCAGGTTCAGCTTTTTACTGTTCATTTTTGTTTTGTTTTCGTTTTGGTATCTATTGGGTTTCAATGTTTTCGGTTTTTGTTCGGTTTTGATTTCTCGGTTTCATTCGGTTTAGGATGGGTATGGGTCAAGATGGGTAAAGTTAACCCATCTTGAACTAAGTAAAGGCTAAAATAAAAAGGGTTTCAAAAATCACTCAAAAAATTAATAAAAAAAAAGTAACTCAAAATATAAATCGAAAACGCAAAAAATAAAATAACTAAAATGTTTCTCCTGTCTTCCTCACTCGTAAAAAAAAACACCTATATTTTGTCTCGGTTCATGTTCGGTTGTTTCAGTTTTTTTTCCGTCTTGGTTTTGTTTTTTCCATTTTGGTCGGTTTCGGTATATGTTCGGTTTCAATGATTTCGGTTTCGATTTCTCGGTTTCTATTCGGTTCCGTGGGTTTTGTTTGAAATAAATTAGATAAAGCTTCTTTTTAGTTCATTTTAACCTATAACCAAAAGTCACTAGCATTTTCCCAGCCCATCTTTATCTTCTTGCAAAATTATATTGATCCATCCTGAACCCATCTCAATTTTAAAAGTTATCCAAATTGACCCAAAACAACCTATTTGGGTTTATTTTGCCACCCTTAGTTATGGATGTTTATCAGAATTAGGGTTATTTAATCTTGTAATGCCAAGTTATCCAAATTGACCCAAAACAACCTATTTGGGTTTATTTTGCCACCCTTAGTTATGAATGTTCATGTTTGTCAGAATTAGGGTTCTTTAATCTTGTAATGCCTACCTCGAATGTGGCTATTATCTTAATTGCAATACTTTTTTCCGGTTTTTATCATTTTTCTTTTTCTAAACATTCCAATATAAGTTTTTTTTTTTAAGAATGGAGTTCTTTAAAAAAATATATCTTTTAAATATACCTTGTTTCAAAACAAAACAATTAACTTTACTATTAATAAAAAATTTATAGAACAAACAATAACTATAAATTATATTCATTAATGCATAATTAGTTTAGGTTGGATTGCTAACGGGTTTAACTAATTTAGATTGGATTGTACCGTTTTAGACTGGAGAGAAAATTAGTTTGTTTTGTTTAAAAGATCGAGTTGGGTTGTAAATGTTAAAAGCAAAGGGCCAGTTACAGATTTCATTTCAACTTGTAACCAAAACGTCCTCTTTTTCCCTACTACATCTTTCTCCTATGCAACCAAACAAACATAACAATTGCAAAAAAAAAATGAAAAACCGTGTCTTATAGCAAGACACTACATCGTGTATAAAAAAAGCCTGTCTCTTTAAATACTTCCTTTTAACAGTTTACTCATCTCATTAATCTATTCTACGATTAAAAGCACTAAAAACACAGGCAGTATCTCAATAGTATGTTGCCAAAATTGTAACATAATCAAATTCTCACTACATAACACGACCTCCATAATGTTTTAAAACAACATATTATGAAACTAAGTCCACCTTGAGATTTTACTTGCTGTAAAGGTATACAAAGCTGAAGATGAAAAATGCAGCCATCTGCAACCACCAATACTTTTGTGTTAAAAATCCTCATTTGGTGATTAAAAACACACAAAACAAGATTCTTAAAAAAAGTGAAAACATACCGTAGAAAACGATGCTCCATAGTATGGAAAAGCCGCTGGTATAAACCTCTCATATTCATTGTGTCTAAAAGGACGAACCGGAATCTGCAGATACATATATAATAATATTATAAATACATTGTGTGATCATATGATTCATATGTTTAGTAATTATATATATTATTATATTGTTACCTGTTTTGCAAGTGACAAGCTAGTGTATCCAAGCCTCTGATATTCAACCTTAAATTGGAAAACGCCATAGACATCGGGCACCTTAAAAGAAGCATGATATAAACCCTGCATACAAACATTTAAGAGCCTTAAAGATGCATATAATATTATAATCTTGACTAGAATGTATAAAGTAGTTAGATTCGGTTATGCTACCTTCTTATCAGTCGACATGGTTTTCAACACATATGGGCTCATCATGTAGAACTGAACCTGAACATCATTTGCAATGTATGGTTCCCAGCTTGATCCAGACCATTCATAGATCTCTACCGAGTATTCCTAAAATAATATTTTGAAAGTTTAGCTTCCAAATAGTTAAGATTTACTATTATCTTGTTCCTAGATGATTATTAGTATTGCTTTTATGATTAAATTTTTAGTTTCAGATAAATGATAGTCGAACAGGAACAATGATTGATTCGGTATATATACACACACATGTTTTAGGCCAGTAAATGAACCAAACGGTCAGTGAAACGTTCGGCGGGAAGATCCTTTATTTAATAAAGGAATGAACATGAACACATGTATCATTCGTTAATTTATGTTCGTTAATGTTCATTTAAATTCGTTTACGCTCATTAATGTTTACTTAGCCTTCTCAGTTAGCATTCTACCAAAAAATCTTCTTTCTCAGGGTCAATCCGGTCCTCTCTGAATTTCTCTCGTACTCTAGATAAATGGAAGCCTTTTTATAGAAAAGAGGAAGACAGGGAATCGGAACTAAATCATTCTTTCTTCTTCGACTGTGGACTTTGACGACTGTCAGCTTACGTTTGTTAAATTATTCATTTAATTTTTTAAGCCGATTACAATTTAGTCTGATTTTAACAACTTTTTAGACCCCACACACCATCATTGACGTTTACTTATATTTGGTTTTAGCTCAGCTATGTTTGTTCTTCTATGTTCAGTTATGTACGTGAACCGTTAATTTATATTGTTAACAAACTTGAACACGTTTAGCTTCTTAACAACAAACACAAACAAAAAAACCTCATCCATTCAATTGTTCATGTTCGGTCGTTTGTTTGGTTAAAGTTAAATGAGCGAACACAAACATGCTTTATTCGTGTTTGTTTGGTTTGTTTACAGGCCTAGAAAAAAAAGAAGATTACCAGGTCATCATTGATCCTGTAGATAGCAGGTTCATCACTCTCGCCAACTCTGTGATGTGTAACATTAACCGCCTGTTGACATGCAAAATGAAGGATTCAGAAGAGTTCGTAAAGAAGCAGAACACATAAATTGTAACTTAAAACATTAATGGGTGATCATGTCAACAAAAAGTTAATAAATGTATTATTATCTTAAGCCCAACCCATATATTATTACCTTTAAGTGACCTCTTTCATGGAAGACCCATTTGCTAAGCTCAGTAACAAACTGCTCATTGCCAGATTTTGCATATCTGTTCAAGAAACAATATTAGAAGATAGTTTTACGGATATGTTTTAATGAAACTATCATTTATCAAAAACATTAAACTCACTTATTTGAGCTCCCGGTTTTCTGCACTGGTGACTTGAAGAATCTACACAACACAACTTCAGCTCCATATTAACCAAAAAAATAAATAAATAAATAAATAGTGACAAATTCTAGAGACAACTGCAAAATAGTGCATACTTGTTGCTGAACAAATCTAAAGAGCCAGAAAACACAGCTCTTGCATTATTTCTAGCCTGCAATATAAAAAAATAGAAATATGAGAGAATCGAATATGAAGCATTTGACTAATCGTTTAAAAGAGAGTACCTGAACAACTGAAACCAATGAAATTGAAGATCCAGAAAGTGATGGTGGACTTGAGAGTTTAGACTTTGGATTTGCAGAATATGCTGATGGAGAAGCAGAGAGAACCTTCAAAACCTGCAACACAAGTCAACAAAAAATCAAAAAAAGATTCATAACACCACCTCAGCAAATTAACGTATAAAGGCTGCATCTTGAACTTACCAAGCTATTTGCAGGGTTCACAGAATGACCAATTCCTTTGAAAAGCACAGGAGCCTGTATGACGCAAAATCAAATGAAATTTAATTCAACATAAGATTATATCCATCTCTTGCTTCAAAGATAACATTGCAATCACAGAACAAATCATCTCCGTAAATGCACTGACCTCAATTTTTGTACTTCCTAAAAGTACATCAGATTGAATGAAATCATCAGCAGCAATTAACGTATGATCACCATCAGTTCCTGAGACAGCATAACTCCTATGATCAATAACCACAGCAGATGCATCCTGCACAATGAAAGTAGAAAAAACATGCCAAACTTAGTACACCACGATAACGTATTGCGTATCACATAACTACTATCCAGAACAGATAACCAATGAACAATTAAGCTCAATGCTCATAAGCGTGGTTGTAGAATCCCTCCTATGCGGCAATTAAACCCCAATTAATCTTTAGTCGGTTTTCGCTATTTAGTCAAAATTAAAAATTTTATACATAGAATTAGGTATATATATATATATATAGGATGAGTGCCATTACAGAACTCCTAAATTATTTAAGTACTTGAAGGAAATCCTAATAACTAACGTTTTTTATAAAAAAAATTTGTATGTTCATGTTATTTGAGTGTAGTTTTATCATTTTTTATATTTATATTTATGATTACAATTATACAAATTAGGTTTTACACATATCTAATTTTCTTCTACACATATGTAAGTTTCTTATTACATAAATTTTACACATGTGTAAACTTGTGATTTATATATGTAAATCAAAAATTTATATATCAAATACGATACAACTACTCTCAAATAATGTTATTATATAAAAAAAAATTAAAAAAATATTTGGTTTTTAAAAGTTCCTAAAAGTCTTTAATTTTTTTTTTGAGTTCTTAAATGAAACTAACCCTATATGTGTGTGCGTGTATGAAAAATTACATATAAATTACAATCCGATTAATTAATCCCTAGTCCCTACCGCACTGCTCGACTAGCACCTAGCGAGTTCTACAACAATGCTCATTAATCAATTAAGTTGCATGTGTCTAAATTAGCATTTAGACCAAATCAATATTTAACACCTACAAAACAAAGCTACCTCATCAAAATCAACTCCACACTCAGCCGCAATACTCCGAATCAAATCCGACGCACCCGCATCAGCCGCGACGATCAAATCCTTACCAGAATCCACAAAATCCAAAACAGCCGCCACATCCAACGACCCTCCAAACCCTAAAACACCACAAACCCATCAATTAACCAAATTCACAATCAATCACAGCAATAAACTATCAAAATTACGTTCAGTCGTCGGAGAAAACAAAATCAATCCGTCGTATAAATACTGTCCGTATCTCTGAAGCGCGATCTTCGGGTCATCGGATAGCTTGAAATCGAGGTCGAATCCACGTGATTGCAGAGAACTGAAGAAGATCGAGTGCGAAGACTTGAGAGCTAAGTCGTCGAGAAGGACTAATATGCGGCGATCTGTGGGATTATCGGTGGAGAATGAGTGGGTGAGTGCGAGTAAGAGTGAGATCGAGGCTATGAAGACGGTGGCGATCGCCATTTTAGGGTTGTTGAGGTTTGGATCGTAACTGGTACTAGTGTTGTGACTTTGAAGATTGACTGACTTGTTAACATATGCAGATTTAGTGAACGGTCCCTGTGCTTAGATTAATTGATTTTTCTCCACTAAAACTTTCAAAATATTGTAATGACATGATCGGGTTTACCTGAGGCCGGGTTTGGTATACACATTAGTTTATTAGACCATACACTGTGGCCACAAGGAGGGAGGGGGGGGGGGGCAAGGAGCGTTAAGGGGGTGGGGCGGATTGGGGAAGATGGGCAGTACGGGGAAAAAGTGGTGTGCCCATCCATGTTTTCTAATAGTTTCATGACAGTTAACTATTAAAAAATTTTCATTTTCTCTTTATATATATATATTTCATTTTATTTAACACCCTACAAAGCATATAGGGCTGTTCATTTTGTGATAACCGGACCAGCTCTACATAAGCACAAACTCGACCCAGGGTGACATACATAAAATGCACGAGGTCATCAACAAAGACATGGTTTTTTCAGGATGCTTAGTAGCTTTGATTGCACACACTGGTCTTAGGAAGCCTGCCCGGTTGCTTGGCAAGGTCAAAGGCATCCGGGTGATCATGATGGTCCAACACTAATACTTGAGGTGGCCGCATCATTTGATCTCTGAATGTGACATGTTGGTAAAAAAAAGGAAAAAGATTAAAGCTGCTCGAGGCTTCGAGCCACAATGAGACAATATGGCATATGAGCTCGTGCTACGTGGCAGTGACGTGGCACTATGGATGGGCTTCACACATAAACCTACTTGGTATCAAGCACTTAAACAACAAAAGTCATTATTATGAATAGTACACAATGAAACTCAGATTATAATGGCGATATAAAGCCTACACCTGGTTATGACTTATGACTACATTTGAGTTACCTACACATGATCATTGATCATGATGATGGGATTCAAATTTGAGAAGCAAATTTCACGATTTGGGTTAAATAAGCCTTATGTCACGAAGTGCATCCTATTGGTTAATTCTCGATCTCCAAGGGTGTGCATGTGCCCCCGTTGTGTTGATTCATTAAAACATGCTAGAAAACTGCTCAAAACCGCATCCGGTCATGGTCTTGGATACGTTGTACGTGTAAGCCAAGTGTTAAGCCCATATCTTACAAACTGGGAACCTGTTCGAATACACCGCCTTAAACATTGCAATTCAAATTTTGAAAGTGACACTAGTAGGATGTGTGGCTTACCCATACACTAGTCCACTTTTTGTTGACTTGATCTTCCTACACTCGTATAATATCCATCGACTTGTGTATCATTCACTACCTACCACCCTACAAATATCATATATTGGGTTGCATATATAACAACGTGATTGCCATTGATTGATTTTACAGATAATGCACAAATCATTTTAATAACTTTGTTGTAATTTGAAATGCATGCAATATATACATTGACTCGTATCCACATCTTTTGAAGAAAAAAAAAGGCTAGTTTTTAAACCGGATTTAAATAAATATAAACAACTAGTGTCATCGAAACAGAAAGACAAACGGGTAACAAGCTACGGAGCTACAAAGCTAAAAAGAAATTCGAAGCGACAAAAAGAAATTTGAATTTCGATGGATACCAAGAATAAAGTTTATCAAGAACATGTGGTTGATGTTGATCAAAGTTCGTTAAAGGGAAAGGAAGATGATTGTGATAATGGTCAGTGGCAAGATTTGGAGAAGATGGCAATATTAGACTTCTTTAATTACATGGAAGCGCAACTGGCGAAAGAAATTTATTACAAGTCGGAGAAATATCACATCAAAGTTGAAAGAGAGCTGAGGCCCTGCAAATGCCATGAATTTAGGCCGCAAAGGAATGGAAATGGAAAGGGGAAATTACTAAATTAATTGCAGACTAGGGAAATGATTACTACGAGTATAATTTAGTGGTTTAGTGGTTTATTAAAATCCAGTTAATGTACTGGCAAGTTTTAGTTATGATTGCTATATATGTTGATGTAGATTTGTAAGAGTTTGGATCTTTAGTTTACTTTTTGACTTTTTATTGTGATTCAAGATACTGGTTTTAGAACTTGAAAATATGAGTGCTATGTAAATAATGTTGGCTCAATTGTTGTTTGGTCCAAATGTAAGGCTCTACCCAAGAATTAGGGTTTTATATATTTGGTAATGTCTTGGCTAGTAAGTTTGGTTAGTCTATATAAGCCAAGTTATTGTTAGACATTAGAATAAGTGAAGTTGGTGCAACCGAGTTAGGGTTCATCAAGAGTCAAACCGAGTTAGAGTTTGAGGGTTTGTAATCAGTTTTTTGAGTAATATTTTCTGATTAATATAAACGAGAGTTATTCGTTTAGTTCGTGTTTGATTATCGATCTGGGACTTGAATTGGTATCAGAGCCAAGTTCAAGAAATCGATAATCGGTCGGCGGCAAGCGATGGCTTGAGGAGGAGCTATCATCGGCGCATATTGGAACCAAGTTGGGTTTCTGAATCGGAGCGTGTTTTTGTTAACACAGGTTAGTCTAACCTGTGACGAGAAGCGAGTAGGTTGTTGGTGTGGCAACAATTCAGAAACGAGTTGGTTTCTGTTGCCATTCCAGAAGGTTTTTACGAAGAAGCTATTGGTGTTTTTCTTTTATCGTCGATTGAAAAAGCAAACGGAAAAGAAAAGTCAATCGGCGGCTACGTACGTTTCTATGTTTTCCTAATCTTGTGGTGTTATGGTTTTGTGATTTAATAATTAGAACTTAAACCCGTTGCGGCGGGAGGCGTAAAGTTGAACAAAAATGCAGTTTTATGTTATGAAAACACGAAGAGTGGAACTATTTGGGACTTGTAGCTCTATTTCAAATGTCCATGATACTTTAAAGTGGGTGGTAACAACTGTCTCGCCAAAAACTTGTATACAAAGTCTAAATTGGTCTATACTTTGCAAAACAGAAAACCATATACCTTAGTTCTAGACACATAAACTACAACGATCAATGTGGCGCGGCCTTTAAGTCATTTTGTGTATTGTTAGAAGTTTAATATGATCCTGATTATCCTCCTTAAGGTAACCTGTACACAAACCCGACAAAACATCAAGTTCAGATCCTAACAAAATTCACAAATGTAGACAGAAAAACATTGGTTACCTTAAAGAAGAGAGATGCTGAAGAAGCCTTATCTTCACCATTTAAATATCAAACCTCAAATTTCAAGAACATCCTTCAAGTCCATTCAATAGCAATAGGTCATTGTCTCCATTCCTTTTGTGTGAAGTCCCTTATTTTTGCTTTACATGCATCTTTTTACTGCAATTGCATGTTTACATGACATTAAAAAGAGCTATAAATGAATAATACTATAAAGCGTATGAAAATGATACTTTTATCATAGTACAGTATGACAAACAAACTTTTAGTATGTGGCTCAGACATGCCCAATCCAAGTATTCACATGTTAGTGTGATTGTAAGATGCACGTGCAAGAGTATAAAAATAAGGCACCAAAATGTGAATGGTCATTGACATCAAGCACGTTTTTCAAAATTACATTAAAGTTTAGTTCTCTCTATAATAGCTAAAAATTTGTAACTCATCCTCATCTGACAAAACAATCAGCAAGATTATATTTGATATTTAGGGTGGGCATAAATGTAGAAAACTATTTATTTACATTAGTTATATTTAAACCCACTATGACCATACTTCTGTCCCACATATCAAATTACATTAGTTGTTATAATCAGAACCAAATAGTTTGAAAACTTAAGCACAATGAAATTAGAGTGCTTAACCTTGTCTTCATCTAGTCGAGTCTTCCCTCTTAACCACATATCCAACTTGGATGACGTTAAGATAGTGGTCACCTAAGTCAACAATCTAACTTTAGGCTCATATCATATTCATGGCTGCAATTTGCAGTTGCTTGTTTCAAAACACCACAGTTGCCACGCCAAGAATCCGTCATCATCATCGCCCCAAAACCCAAAAAAGTGTCACATAAAGGCCACAGATAGAAAAGAGATAACCGGAACTCCTGAAGAAACAATAGAGCCAAGCACAAAACAGAACAATCAGCTTTATACAATAGCATAGTTTTTGCAATTTACACCGTCGCTACCAACCACCGTCACAACTAATGGTGGTTGAAGAAGGTGAACACGATGGCGGTGGAACTGACGCTGACGATGATAGTGGTAACGACGGTGGTTGTTCAACATCGTGGCACAAACGATGATAATGGTGGGAGAGGCGGTGAAACCCATTGTAAAGAAAGGAAGAGAGAGGGGTTGGTATACCAAAAGATGGTTTAGCTTTTCAACAAAAGCACGTGTAAAGGAAGCATGATACGTGTAACATCCTGAATGCAATAGAAATAGCACAACATATAATGCATTAAATACAATACCATTAAGCATCAAATACAATGAGCAGTAAAATAGTGACTGAGAAGAGATTTCAAAATTATAATATATATATAATAGTTAAAAAAACAAGTCACAAAAGCCAAAAACTCAAGGAGGATTAGGGTGTTTTAATTCTTGAATTATTTGTTCTTTTTTCAACGCAACAGTAAGGAAAAGAAAAAAAGAATAGTTCAACAGCAGATTGGTTGGTTTTGGACGAGATTCATTGTTTTCAAGAGATATTTGTGATCGGGTTTTATTTCAGGCAAGTGAGGTCGGTTCTGAAAAGTTGTTCGGAATTGATTGGTTTGTATTTGTTTCAAAGAAGTGGAGCAAAGGGGTTCGACATCAATGTCAGGTGACGAAGAAAGACCGGTAATTCATCCCAAAGCAAGTGGGGGGATATCACTACAGGTTCCAAAGTTGAATGGAACTAATTACATCACATGGGCGATAGTGGAAGCGATATTGGATGATCAAGACCTATGGGAAGTTGTTCAACCAGAAGAGGGTGCGGTTATTGATGCGAAAAATAATAAAACGGCAAGATCGTTTTTGTTTCAAGTGGTGAATGGTGATATTCTTCTTTAGATTTCTCAATACAAGAATGCCCAAGATATATGGACGGCTTTGAAGTCACGGTATGTTGGGGCCGAGCGAGTTCAAAAGGCTCAACTACTAACTCTGAAAAGTGAATTTGAGAAACTTAAGATGGCGGAAAATGAGACAGTTGACGAGTTTGCAGGAAAAATAACAAGTATGGTTTCAAAGGCAACGAGTCTAGGTTACGTGTTCGAGCAAGATGTCTTAGTGAAGAAGTTGCTGGATGTAGTTCCAGATAAGTACTTTCAACTCGTAGCCTCAATCGAGCAAAGTGTTGATCTTGATAGTTTGATGTTTGAAGATGTTGTTAGAAGACTTAAGGCATTTGAGGAACGTCTACGTGGGACAGAACAAGCTTCAAATTCACGAGGTCATTTACTTTTCAATCGATCAGAAAGTAGTTATAAAGAGAAGTCATATGATCAGCCCGGTAGCCGAGGTAAGGGTTGGCCGAGTTCACAGGGGCGTGGAAGAGGTCGTGAAACCGGAGGTCAAGACCGAGACGATGAGGACCAAGATGGTTGCAAAAACCGAGGTGGTCAAGATCGTGGGTCAAGTCATAAGGGACAAAGAAGAACCAATGATCGTCAAAGGGGAAGAAAGGATAGATCACAGGTTCAGTGTTACCATTGTGATGAGTTTGGTCACTTTGCATTTATGTGCCCGGAACGTATGAAGAAAAAGGAAGAATCTAATTTGAACAAAGTTGATGATTTTGATCCATCTTTGTTTATGATAAAAGGTGATCAAAAGACGGTTTTTCTGAATGAAGACGGGGTGATTCCAAAGCGTTTCGAAACCGAGCCGATGGAGAAAGATGTTTGGTATCTCGACAACGGAGCATCAAATCACATGACGGGTAATAAAGCGTACTTTTATGAATTGTATGAACAAGAAACGGGAACGGTGAAGTTCGGAGATGAATCTTGTATTGATATTCGGGGAAAAGGGTCAGTCTTAATTGAAGG
Organism: Bidens hawaiensis; assembly: GCF_021521415.1. Lineage (NCBI taxonomy): Eukaryota > Viridiplantae > Streptophyta > Magnoliopsida > Asterales > Asteraceae > Bidens > Bidens hawaiensis. Next base: position 398,268 of record NW_027491356.1, on the reverse strand, counting down.
GAAAACAGGGGAGCAGCGCTTGTTGACCGATGTCTACTACATCCCAAGCCTACAGTGCAATACCATAAGTCTTGGTCAAGCAACTGAAGGTGGATGCGAGATTCAAATGAAACATGATTTGCTAACCATTAAAGATGATACAGTAAGCTTTTGATGAAGGTGACAAGGACCAAGGACCGATTATACAAGATTAGCCTCAAGATAGCAAGTCCTGGTAAACGAGCCATCATTGGAATGAAGAATTTTTCAGGTAGAGATCTTCAAAGTGTTGGACTAAAAGAAGACAAGCCGGTTACAAGTCAGATTCCAATCAAAGATCCAAGTTCCAAAATTCAAAGCCCAACGAAGAGTGTTCAAGAAACTAAGCGCGTGGTCGAGAAAGTGATTCAAGCACAAGGGAAGGCGTCTAATGATCAAACGAAGCAAGTGTTACTTCAAGCTAAGTGGAGCCCAAAGAACATTGCAAGAGATCAAGAAAAGCCTCGGGAGAATCAAGAAAATGATGAGAAGCGTGAAGTTGAAGATCCGTCAATTTCGAGTAGGAAATTAGGGGGTGGGTTGGGTGAGTCGGATACAACAATTAGTTGTTTGGCCCAAGTGTAATGCCCTACCCAAGAATTATTAGGGTTTTATATATTTGGTAATGTCTTGGCTAGCAAGTTTGGTTAGTCTATATAAGCCAAGTTATGGTTAGACATAAGAATAAGTGAAGTTGGTGCAACCGAGTTAGAGTTCATCAAGAGTCAAACCAAGTTAGGGTTTGAGGGTTTATAATCAGTTTTTTGAGTAATATTCTCTGATTAATATAAACGAGAGTTATTCGTTTAGTTCGTGTTTGATTATCGATCTGGGACTTGAAATAAATGATTATTTCATTTGTGTTTTTGGTAAGTTGTCCATTCGCTAATTATGTGAGGTCTCATAGAGGCTACCATAGGGGTTATATACAACCCTCTGTGTACATACTCTCTTCCTTTGTTTCTCCACAAATCTGCTTTCTTTTGGCAACAATATGATGTATTCTGGTGAGGTTAGTTATTTTCAGAATCCCGATTCTATGCAACTTTATCAGTTTGCATAATTTTTTAATCTTTAAGCAAATTTATCATCTCCGCTGTTCTATGTTCAAGGTCCATGTTGCATGCTAGGTATGGTGAGTCGGGTTGATTACTATTTTAGATTTTTAGGTATATCATTTATAAAATAAGACATGTTTTATAGTTGTTTCGCTTAGATTTCAGAAGATATTCTGTTGTGGTAGTTGAAAGATTTAACAGCTTGTACTTCTCTTTTGAGTTCGTTGCAGCAACCAGAACTTAGTTAATACATACTTGCGGAAGAACATAGATAAGCAGGGTTGGATTCGTGTAAGCTTTATGGCAGACTACGAAATTAAGGTGAGTACTTTGAAGAACCTTTCAGATTGTTCTTCAACATCCATTTAATATCAGTTTCCTGTTATGCATTTACTGAATGAGATACATTTGCATCTTAAGAAATTAAATTTCATATTGCTATATGCATCATGTAAACATTGATTGGGAATGCAATTTGTAGTAAGTCCTAACTAGGTTCTCGAAACTAATGACTGCAAATGAATGTTTAGAAAAAAAAATACACCTTTTTTAATAAAGAGCAAGATTTGAAGACGCGTTGGCACCTGTGTTTGTAAAGTTCTCTTTGTTCCATGTGCTCATTTTTGCAACATCAGTCTAAACTACAGTGGTGTGTTTACATTGAGCCATGATGTTAATTGAACCAACAAACCCACACTAGCAATTCTTTTCTCTCTTAAGTAATTTGCGTGTAAACAAATCACATATTTCATATTATATAAATGAGACGGCAATTACTTATATTATGTTCTATGTTCTCATCTTTGGCATGTATTCTTATCTGCCTTGTCTTTCCATGTATCGTGTGTTTACATTAATGAATACTTTACTAACAAGTTATCTTTTTTAATATATTAGCAAGCACCTAGCAGCATGTCGTTTATCATGGTTCTAGTTTCATATCAATATGGCCATTCCTTGTGGTAAGTAATTAGTTTCTCGAGAAAATCACTACTTTAAATTGTTTTAACTGAAAGATAACCGATTCACATGGTTGCAGGTTTTGTATTTGACAAAAAATGTTCAGCTAAGACATATTGGCATCACAGCTTCACGATGTTACACTGGACTCTGGAGGATGCCATCTCATCAGATCAGGATTCTATCCAAACTTACTTCGGTTCAGCGGAATTCAGTGGCCAATTGCAAGAAGCTGGAGGTGACAACACTGGTGGTCAACAAGTAGCGTTGACTCAAAACACAAATGCATGAGACTTATTACGTAGCGAAGATGCCAAACTATGAAGCAATGTTTTGTTCATAAGAGAATATAGAAGACCCGTCACAAAAAGCACACGGACTGACTTATTAGAAGACAAATATATTATTGATTTCACAATATCTTTAGATAATTTAAATTGGTTTGTTTTGTAATTATGTTGATCGACTTTCCTAGTTTTTGTATATGGTCATTCCCTATTTAAAGGGTTATACATTCAATATGAAATCATCAACGATTATCAATTCTTTCATCGTAATCAGAGCTTCTCACAAACCCTAAACCCTACCATCAATTTTTTTTCTCTCTGGGTTTGATCAGTAATGGGTGGTTCAAAGCCCATCGAACCCAAGCTTCCTACCCTACATCCAGCCTACTCAGTCACAAACATACTGACCAAAATTCGTAAACTAGATGGAACAGACGTTGCATTCTCTTCGTGGAGAAAGCTTTTCAAACTCCACGCCAAAGCATACAAGGTTCGGGATCATATAGACGTTACATCATGTTCGTTTCCCTCGTAATACGGTGGCACTTCTACTCGTACGTGGTACGAAGACTGGGTTCCATAATACGGTGCCTCTACTACTGGTAAGCGGTACGAAGAAGAAAACTGACTTCCATAATCCGACCCAACAACTGGTAACTGGTACGACAGCTGACTATCGTAACCAAAATACTCTTGACAAAAGTAATGGTAGCATATATTAGTAACAAATCAACTAATGACTTTACATTAGATAAATATACAACGAAACCTGGTTCAAATTTGATAACTTCGGCGTTCTAGGCTGACCGTAAGACTGTTCAGGCTGAATATCATAAACGAAATACTCCTGACAAACGTAATGTAACATGCCTTAGTTAAAAAAGCAACTAACGACTTTATACTAAATAAATATACAACGAAACCTTGGTCAAATCTGGTAACCCCGACGTGCTAGGCTGATTGTTATGCACGTATCCCCGCTCCTTCTCGTTAGAGTCTGGAAATAAATTGCTAAACCAATCCATTTTTTCATTTTTGCTTCTCGCTTCTCGGGTGTATGTTGTGAGACATGTGTGTGTACGTTGTGATTAGGGATGAGCATTTGGTACTTGTACCGGTACCGATTTGGTACCGTCGGTACCGAATCGGTACCAAAGTTTTGAGTTTCGGGATCGGTACGGTACCGGTACCGGTATTTCCCGAATTTTTACCTTCAATACCGGTACCGAACCGAATATTTCGGTACCGGTACCAAGATTTGGCGATTTTCGGGATCGGTATTTTCGGTACCGGTACCGGTACGGTACCGAGCTCATCTCTAGTTGTGATATATAATAATAAAGAGAAGGGAGGGAGAGCCGGTGTGCTCAATAATTAAAATGGGTTTAATCCCCCCCCCCCCCCCGTATAGCACTATACGGGGCGTATAAGATACGACTTGACAACCTGGGACTGTCATAACCAGCCCTATGTTTAACTGTACCCTATTTGCAGCGTATAGGGTACAGTTTTGTCTTATCTGTTGTACTACCCTATACGCCGCGCGTATAGGGTAGTACAACAGATAAGACAAAACTGTACCCCTATACGTGGCGTATAATTACTATACGCTGCGTATAGAGGGATGTCTAGGGTGTCCCCAACGTGACCCTATTTATTTCACCCGTTGTTCCTTCAATTCTTGCATCATCACTCTTGGTTTAAACTCTTTTGATTTTCTGTTCTTTGGTGCTTCAGATGTTTGATCTAAGATTCTTGGGTTTTCAGTTCTTCATGCATCAGTTCTTTTAGTAGTCAACCATTCATCTCAGGGGCATCAACACTTTGTAACATGATCAGTATTTCTTTTATTTGTGAAGCACTAAATTTTGCTTCAGTTGTATGATTTGACAATCGTTAGTTCTTTATTATACTTCAACGCGAATCTATTTGAATGGACAGAACTAGGAAGACAATTAAAAAAAATCAACATGATTAAAAAAACATTCCAGAAAACATTCATACATAACACTTCAAAGTGATTAAAAACAATTCATAACATCTTGCCAATGATTTCTGGTCCAAGTGGTTGAGATAAGACACTAAAAGATTTCAATTAAAAAGGATGTCTTAGGTTCAAGTCTCACTTATGATAAACAAAAACAAAGGATTCCAGGTTAGGTCGGGAGATTTTCTCATCTGTAATTAGTTTCCTCCGAATAGAAATAATCAAATGGATCAATAGCTCATATGATCCAAATGACCGTTAAAAAAACATAAAAATTTTATTAGAACATCCATTTTTAACCCCAAACTAGTTGTGCAATCATAATCAACCACATAACTAAAATAAGTCCAAATCACATAAAGGCTAAACAATAATAGATCACATCTAAAATTGGCTTTGGTTATAGAGTCACTTTTTCAACTTTTTGGAATTTTATTTTGAGTTAATTAAGCCTAAAAATTAACTTATCCCTGCAACATTAAGGTGGTGTTTAAATTCTTGCAAGTGTAAGGTTAAAAGAATTTTAGGTGGAATTTGTTGTTAAAAAAATAATCAACAAAATGGGAAAATTAATCATCTTTGTTATTAATAACTTATTTCTATCTGTTTTTTTGTCAAACAAACTTTTTTTTTTGTTCATATTCAACTTCATAGTCAAACTCAAATTGATACAATGTTTTTTTACGTACATAATTAATGGAATAATAATTATAAACATTAAAAATACAAAAATAGGTAGGACATGTGCACCTAAAGAAAAGGTAAGTTCATGTCATATTCAATACATAGGATTGTCAAATTACTATATTAGACATGTGGGCCAAAAATACAACCATGTAACCAATGAGTTTCGGAAAAATCGACCCAAAATAACCCAATATGACATTCTACCTGCCACCCCTCCTCTTATATAATTTCATAAGCACCCCTCAAATTTCATTCTTACATATTTTCACCTTTTTCCTAAAATAATAAAATATGCCCTTCCTCTCACTTAAAATGGAGCAGTTGATGTTCTCTGGAGGCCCCCCTTTTTAGTCATTTGAGCTGTTGTTGCCAACTGTAACTGTCCAATAATATATAATAAAACCTATGTAAATAATAGATGATAGGTAATAATAGATGAATGTACTATCAACCTGCTTTTGTTGCCTTTTTAGCTTTGCGTTTTCTACTTTCAAACGTTCAACTTCATTTTCCAACTCATTGGTGTAAGCCTGGTTAACACAGACTAAAGGTTAAAACGCATAAGCAAGTCACTGGTATATATAAAAGACCAGAAGCAGAATTGCACACAAATACACAATGCATGCCTCTATGCACAAAAGTGTAAAGAGGATGAAATTTGGACAATTTCTAATGTTACAACACCTGAATCTTAAGAGGGTGTATTGGTGGATAGAGACTGTGTTGGTGGATCAGATTGGTTAAACGATTATCTAATATATTCGTCAGCAAGCTTGACTTAACCCTTCTATAATAGATTAACAGGTTGGCACGATTTCATGTAGAGTTGTTGAGGTTGTGTGGGGACTGAGTGTTTGTGTAAAGATGTATAGAACAAGTTTTTTAAAGCCATATTAATAGGTTACAGGTATATTGGTGGCCTAAAGTTGAGAAAAAAAATTCAAGTGTAGCTTAATCAACATAATTACTGTTATTATTAATAACAAATCACATCTTTGTTAATCAAGAATTAGATACATTTAATACATACACCCAATTTTTCAGGCAAACAAATTATATCTTATTAATATGAAAGTGTTAAGATTACACTCAGTGGTCATTGGTACTCATTATGATGTAGTGGGGTCTCTAGTATATGTTGTCCTACATACAAGGCCATATATGTAACATCACAAACAAATCTATCACAATTTGTAGACTTTATGACACAATTGTTTATTATACTTTTTTTTCTTTTCAAATTGTATTTTTATTTTACATGTATTTTTATATGAATATACATATTCAAAGCACAAAATTTATGCATATATAAACACATTGCCGACTTACTACTTTTAGAATAAGTAATAAATTATCATATTAATTTGTTACAAACCATCATAACTAGAAGATATTTTAAATTTAAGTAAATCATTAATAAAATGAGACGATATAGTAAAAGACATACATATGGAACAAAATGTGTCCACCCTACAAAAATAATCAAAGAATCCAGCTTTGACAAGGCATCAGATAAGTTATGCTTTTCAAATGATTAAATTTAGAGAATATAAAAATCAAGAAAAAAGTGAGGTATGATAAAATTATATATTATTTGGCAAATAAGATACAACTCCAAGTTCTAAATGCTGATAAAAATAGTACTATATATATATTGATTTTCAAGTTTGTGAAGTAATCAATAAAACCAACCTATCTAAAACACTTTATGATGATAATATATATTGAGCTTGTATTTATGTTTTAAACTGTTAATCAAATGTTTGCAACTTTTTGGTATGTTAAAGAGAGTTGCAATCATTTTTTTTATTTTTTCTAACCATAAATTTCTTACTTCTCGAGACTTAAACTTACTTACGACCTTTAGGTGATTAAGGGGTTTTGTTTCTGTCACTAGGACTGCAGTGGCGGATCCAGGAATTTTTTTTAGGTGGTTCCCTCTTAATTTATAAGGTGGTTCCTACGCGTCTTCTATATATCCGTACACTATTATTTCGAAACTCGGGTGGTTCCGGGGAACCACCCGTTTGTATGCTGGATCCGCCCCTGCTAGGACACCGACTTAAGTGCCATAATAGTTTAATATTAATAATAATCCGAGTCAACTCCACTTGAATGAAAAAGAAAAGCCTACCAACCTGCTTTCTTGCCCTTGACCGAGCGGCCGACTCGCGGTTCTTGATCATCCGCTTGTGCCGACGGTCGCCACCAGTCCTATCAGTAGCCGGTAAGACCCTCATCCCACCAATGCCTAACCCTGCAGATGACGAGTTAGCCGATCCCAAAACTTGGTCAAAAGGCACACTGGTAGAGCCAACATTCCGAGTATGGTCTTCTGGACCCGAGTTGAGAGTCAACAGCATCGGTGGTGGAGGTGAAGAAGGTGAAGAAACACTGGTGGGTGTGTCATTACTAGAAAAGGGTTTTCCAAGAAAGTCTTGGAGAATGAAGCCACGGTAGCCGTTGACACCGGCGGCAGGGTGGTGGTGGTTGGTGGCGGAGAGATTAATATCTTTCCAAACCTCTTCCATTGTTTTGGGGTTGTTTGAAAACATGGAGTGGTTGGAAGAAGATGAAGAGTGTGGTGGATCTTGATGAAACCCTAAATTCAAGATTATGTTGGTTTGTGTTTAGATTGTTAGCATCATCACCATGAAATGATAACATTTATTGGTTGTGTGTGTGTTTATTGAGTGTGTGTAAGAGGTAGGAGTGAAACCTAATATGACATTTGTCATAAAACATCAACCTTTGTACTAAAAGGAGGAAGTGGTGGCAGTGAATATTGAATGGTCATGAAAATTGGCGTTTTGTGCCTCCATAACCTATGATGTTGTGACAACAAAAGATACTATTTTCACAAAGACATCACCATATAAGGATGTGACAAAGATTTGCTTGTTTCCATTTCTTGAGTTTCCTTTTTTCTTATATGCATGCCAATTTTATTGTCATTTTAGTCTATGAAAGGATCGTGTTTAATGTTTATTCATTTTGGTCTTGAAGAGGTAGGTCCCAGCAGAGCCCAGTTGGACCCGCAAGACTCACCTTGAAGAGGGACGTCTGCGCAAAGACCAACTGGTTCCGCAGGACCCACCATGCTCAGAGAGATGATGACCTTACGCGCAGTACGCCAGCTGTTCCCGCAGGAAAAGCCTCCCAATGGTGAAGTACCCCGCCTGTTCCCGCAGCTGCGGATACAAGCCATCAGGGAAGGCTACCCGCACTAATAGCAAGGCTACACGCACAAGGCACTAACTCTCAATAATTCAGTAATGTCACCTGAAGAAGGAATGAGCAAGGCGGGAATACTCCCGCCCAAATGAGCCAGTCCGTACGCTTCTGGAGGATCTTTTGTACTATACCTGCCAAGGTATGGACAAAATAGACAAGATCTGACCAAAGCAGCCCATGAACCAATCACAGGGTGACAGCTCACTAACAACAGTACGACGAGGAGCACGCTCTAGTACTTAATGTCACTATCAGCCGCTGCCTACTCACCAACCCTTGTCGTGGCACGTACATAGCCTGCAGTTGGTGGAAAAGGAATAGTACACAGCCGGCCATGTCACTATCAGCCGCTGCCTACCCACCAACCACCAGCATGGCACGTGCGTAGCCCACAGTTGGTAGAAAAGGAATATTATACAGCTGGCTGTACCTGCTTGGAAACCTACCTTCGGCTATAAATACTCCAACACCTTGGAACGGTATCATTATCTTATCTTATATCATCATTATCACATATCATCTGATATTATCTTATCTAGCTATTTCTCTTAATATACACTTATATTCAGAGCAATCTAGTCTGATTCTCACGCCGGAGGGTGGTCACAAGGAGGTACCCCCCCCCCCTTCTCAGTGACGAGCTCACGGTGTCTGTTTTGCAGGTCATCAGAAGAATAACCATCTTTGCCGGACCTAACCCTCGTGGGAAACATCTACTTGACCCTAAGATTATCCGTAATCTGCCGGGGTCACTTAGTGTTTCTTCAGGTCTCTCACTTTGTTTTGCGTTTGTTCTAAGAAACAAGAGTATCCATGAATCCCATCAAAGTTGAATTTTTTCTGCTTTCGTATTATTTCATTTAAAGAAAAAAATTATAATTTTTGTTCTTGTGAATTACTAAATTATGGAATGTATCATTTTCAAAAATGGCTTTCATGATTTATTCTTTATTTACATATTTTTCTTGGTTTTAGCCATTTACACTAACGTTTGTTAAGTTTTCTAGTTATGTCACCCGTGTGTATTGCAGATGAGAGCATTTAGTCTTTTTACCCCTTGAGGGGCTATTTGTGTAAAACATATTTAAAGTTTTGGTTCATTCTCAAAAATTTACAATGGCTATTTATGTTAAAAATAAATCACCTTCTTCCACCACTGCCAACCACCATCTACCACCGCCTTCCACTAACTACTGCTCACCAGCATCTTCCACTATCGTTGGCCACAATCCACTACTGCCTACCACCAACATTGTCTTCCATTACCGTCGACCACCATCGTCTAGCACCATTGTCTTCCACTACTACCGACCACCATCTGCAACCTAAACCTAACTGGATTCTTTGAAATCGATGAAGTGTGACTTAAATCACGGGAATAAACGATGGCGATCAGTGTGATTTGCAGATCTAATGGTGGTCAGAAAGTTTACCCCTAGTGGTTGATCGGAGGTGAGTTACCATTTATGGTTACTGGCGGAATTAGAGTTGCAGAGTGTAGAATGAGGAGAGGAGCTTACACGGCAAGATCGATTGTGGATTAAGGAAAATTTGTCACCATTTGAACCCACCATGTTTAGGTTTTTGAAATCATATAGGTAAATCGATTTGGAAACTTGATTCTTGGATTTGGGGCATTGGAAATTATATTGGGTAAATTATAGGTGGGGAGAACTGATGTGGCTGGAATTCTTGTCAAAACCGACTCTACGACCTCCAATGCAGCGAATCAAGACATGTATTTAGTACTTTTATGGAGAACAGAGAAATGCTTTGTTGTACCGTGAATCATCAAGATCACCCTTGTAATAAATTCTTTCAAATAATCCCTTGATCAAATCCACATCAAAGCAATAAACATGAATATCACGATCTATAAACCCTATTGCTTATTTAACAGTCTGAGTTGTAATGATAATATATCAATCCTAGACAATAGCTTTAATACTATATGAAGCTGGATCATATACCGTCGTGTTCCAAAAAGGCACTTTGTCACACCCCAGCCTACGCGAAACATGCCGGGGGGGACGGAATAATTTGTATTATAGCTTAAAGACACTAAACATGATAATAAGTGTCAATATCTAACTTTTTTTTATTCACAACAATCATATACAAATACTTCAAAACTAAAAAAATTAATACAACATTTAGATTATTATAATTTAAGCCTGAGTCCAAACTAGTTCTTCACTTCAATTCACTTTATATAACAACCTACATTACGTGTTAAAATAATTTGTCAACAACACATGTTAAGCGAATACTTCACAATTTGGTATTTTGGTGTAATAATCATACTAATATTAAGAAATAAAGCAAATCCTTGCGTTAGTGATTAACATCAATTAATATAAACAAGTATGTGTGTCTTTTCGATCATGACACTAGATTTCGGGCATGTCTATTTGGACGACTTCGAAACCAATAAACAGCATAAAGTAAAAGTAAACAATTGTGTCTTTTCAAACATGCCATTAGATTTCGGACATGTCTACTCGGACGGCATATGATCATACTATGAGGATGAGATACCAACCAACCATAAAAGCAATAAACACAGAATTCATATAGCAATCAACAATTAATCAAGCAATATCACAACCATGCAAAAGGAAATTGTGCTTGAGTATAATAGTGTATTAATATAATACGCATAATGCCCCCAAAAATAGAGAAAAAGGGGATGTGACTATTCATCTAGAAATAAATAAAGGCGATAATGAGAAGTCGGGTAAAGTGGACTAGTTAGTTCCACGAGAAGCTTCGATGATGATTCCTAATTTTAAAGGCATAACTAAAATAAATATTCTAACAACATAAACGAACAAGACATGACGACAAGGGTTTATAACGAATTTGGGATTAATGAATATATTTTAAATAAATTTTATGAAAGTTCAAATAAACGTGTAAATGATTTAAATATTAATCAAAGTCCTTTTTGATTAATAATAAGATCTTAAATTAATATTATTTAAACATATATTTATTAACAAACTTGTTTTGAAAGTTTTTAGCGGTAACCGGGTTTTGTTTAAACGAGTATAACAATTTTAGTTTATTTATTCATAAAATAGCATTATAATGGGTTAAATTGGAAAAGTATATAGATATATAAATATAAAGTTTAAATATATGTATATATATCTACCTATTCTAATAAAATAAAGTAACTGTAGACACTTGTCATCATTTGGTTAATTCTCATAAATTTTTCCCTCCAAAACTAAAATACCCTAATATATGTAATAAATCAATAATTATTCACTTTTCTTTTACACTCTATTTATATTATATCTATATATATTTTTATAAATATAAATATTAACATATTATTTTACTATTCAAAATACTTGGTGAATTGCAAAATCAACAACAATTCATGTTTCTCAAAGATTGAAAATAATATAATTTCAAATGCTATTATTCACATATTGTACCATGTATACTGTAGAAGATTGTAAAGAAAAACAAAACTCGAATGCTTTCATTTTACAAAGAAATTTTTTAATCATTAAATTATAAATACAAGCTTAAAAGTCGATCAATTTTTTTAAAATCAATCAATTTATCTATTATCTATTATTATTATTATTGTAAATTGACATATAAATTTATAAATTATAAATATATGCTTTAAATCTATCTATTTATTTTTTCAGTTAATTTAGTAAACTATATATATATATATATATATATTAAAATGTAAGGATAATATATACGAATCACTTTCAGGCATAACAAAGTTTATCATACTTTATTTCTTAATTTGCTTTATTAAGGATTGTTTCGAGGTTTTTGTGGAACTTAATTTGATTTTATTGGTCAAAAGTTGGTTAATAGATTGTTTGGTACAAGTTAACTACATTTAGGTCAAAAATAAAAAATCTGAGTATTTTTAAAAATTTGAGAATGCAAATAGATAAAATTTGTTATGGGTTCAAAGTGTTGACTTGAAAATGCCAAAAGTATGAAAGTTAGAATTTTAAACATGATTCGGGTTTCAAATTTATCTTTAAGGGAATTTTTTGAAATATTCAAAAGGCTTGGTATTTGACAAATTGACTATTTTTTCATAAAATATTAAAATTTAATAAAAGATTGCGAACACTTTCGACATGTCTCCCCCATGCCTGTCAATGCTTCTAACTTTTATCAAATTTGAAATACTTATGTCAACATTAACTTTTCCTTTAATGGTGTTCAGAACGTTGTATGGGAAACATGTCATACAAATTACGCTCAAATGAAACAAAATACTCACAAAATTGAATGGATTAACATGCTATTTTTTATATTGTCATTATGACAAAGTCGAGAAACCCTCTGAAACTTATGAAAATCTTTTTCATGGTGTAGCTCAAAAAAACATAGTTCTTGAAGAAAATCTGTCGTTACAATTTAATGTTCTCATTTCCTTTAATGGGTGGTAATTGATAAATATATCAATAAAGATAACAATCCTTTTGTATCTAGGCTGAGTGGTTAGAACTACCATTGTATGAGAAGTCTTATTTCCGAAATCGGTTCATAACCAAAATTCTTTCAATTATATATATATATATATATATATATATATATATATATATATATATATATGACACTGAGAATGAAAGTTGCAATAGAAAGAAGCGCATTCCCGGGTACGTTTTTGCACGGATATTTTTTTATTAAGTTCATTTAAAAATATCAATTTATGTACACATAGTATATATACAAGCATATGTAAAACATTTTTTCATATACGTTATGTAATTATTTGCTTTAATTGTAATTTTATAATTTGAATTATCCCGTGTGTGACACGGGCTCTAAAACTAGTATATATATATGCACATATATATTTATGATATATAAATATATACACGAAAAGTTTACGCGATAATTTATTTTGAGATATAAATGGTGATTGATTCTTTTAATGGTTAAAAACAATATTAGTTTTATATATATATATATATATATATATAATATTAGTAAACAAATAAAAATAATAAAATAAAAATACAAAACCGGGCCTGGGGGACTCGAACCTGCGCCCTAGGCCAGTTTAAGCTTTACACACCATGCACCAGCCAACTGGGTTGGTGACTAACACATTTATGGAATGAACACACACACACATCCAAACTATACCCAAATCAAACATAAACCCTAGTTTCAATCCGAACTCAATTGATCCACGTCCGCCCTCTATCAATCAAAATTGATAGAGGGTTTTCGTTAAACACCTGATTTCGAATCTAATCCATAAAGCAATTACCTCAAACACGACCGGATTAAAGGAGAAACGTAATCTAGGTTTTTCGTAATGAACACGGCTCGAACTTGATTTTAAACCACTTCTGAGATGCAATTGATTTAGGGGTTAGTTTCAAATTGGTTTGAAGAGTGTGAGGGATGATTAAATTGAGTTAAGATCGTGTATTTATAGTGAAATGGGGTCTAGATAATCCGTAGTTTGTTTTAGCGTATAACCATGTCCATAGCTGTCAATTAACTCGATTAAGACATTATTGAACGCATAATTGATTGATTGACATGCAGGAGTGATTGATTCCGTGCTTTCCGGCATGATTTGAGGATCCAAGAATCAAGAAAAAGGGGGGGTTGCCGACAAGAGGGAGAGAGTAGGAGGGAATAAAGTTAATTTAAAGTATTTGCAATTAGGCCCTTAGGGTTGAGTGCTTGATCAAGATGTGCAAAAGTTAAATTCAAGGGTGTAAATTGCACTTTTTAAATAGTTTATAAAATCATTTAAAATAATAATTAATCGCGTAACGAACTAAACATAAAATTAATGACCAAATAATAACAATAATTTATCATTCTTTATTAAATAACGAAGATCCAAATAATTAGGCCAACACAAATTTTAAACGGCTCGGGATTTCGAGTCCGAAAATTGGCGAATGCTACAGTATTTAGAACTTTTTGGAAATTTCGTCCCGAAATTAGAATATAAGAAAAATTACAATAAAAGTAAACCATAATACGAAAGTTTTCACTTAAAACAATTAAACAACACTGAGGTTTGAGTGACCCGAAAAACGCTACAAATTAATGGGTAATATGATAAGTCTATCTATATATAGGATGTATCAGTGGCGTATCCACCATGATCTTGTCATATTATATATCATTTGTACCATTGTCATATAGCCCCTCGGTTCTGAGTTGTTCGCACACCAACGTACCCACTATGACTCACATGCGAGGGTTTCGGTTTACTTATTCCGTCGCATGGTCCGCATGGTTCGTTCCGCTGAGTGAGTTAAAATCGCACAGTGTTTAAGAAATATATTTGAAAATCAAGACAAAATTTGAAAGAAAGGCGAAAAAAAATTTAACGACCATTGAAAAATAAAGAAAACCCCTTGAAGTTAAATATCGAGATAATTAGTGCAACACCAAAAAAATCGAACAAGCTTAAATATCAAAATTCTTAAAATTAATATATATCGAGATAGAACGTTTGAAAGATTTAACAAGTTGTTGGGTATTAAAACCAGATAGAAATTATTGTTATAGTAAATGAAAATAATTATCACAATAGTTAAGTTGAATATACGAAACATTGGGGGTTATGAGAGGCTAAAAATTGTGTAAACGTATGATAACCATAAGAAACCATCAAAATTAGTGAAATAATGGCGCATAGTCGTTAGTAATGCTATTCTCGTTCTAGCTTTTTTGATTCGTCGGTTAGGTATGCCGGCTAAGAGCGTTATACCGGGGCGGGGGGGGGGGGGAGAAACAGCTCAGACTACGATTTATAAGCACTCTTCACTACGGAAGCAAGCCCCAAGCTTAACCGTTACAGGGAGTTTAAGTTTGAGGTGCTCGAATTGAGATAATGATAAGTCGCAAATGGTAATATAAATCATAAAAATAATATAAATACATAGGGATCCTATTAGATAGCTACCTTGATATATTTTGAATTATGCTAAATCTGCATATACTACATTTACTACCTTTTGTTATAACTTATGAGCTCAGCAATCTCGTGTTGACCCTTAAGTATCTATACTTGCCTAGGTTACTAGGTATGCTAAGGAGCACGTGCATGCATTCGTTTGGAGTTTCATTATAGAATGGATACGTGTCTTGCATTGTTTTACACTTGGATGGGTTGTGCATGTGTGAGCACTTAATACTTTGTTTTAAATTGTTTACTTTTACGCTTCCGCAAACGCATTTCATACTATAAATGTATATTCTCATTTTAACGGGTAATAATAAATGATATCTTTTATTTTTAAATGATTATTCAGTATGACAAGTGGCTAGATCCTGGTATGTCACGCACCTCGCGGTAAAACCCCGTGAGTTTTAATTTGAGGGTGTGACACACGTAATCCGCCATTACTAAAGACAATCTGATCTTCTATAGGCTTAGTATCAATCTAAATGACCTAATCAGATGCCGGAAGCTCTAATACCACTTGAGGACACATCTGTTTACTCTAATTTAGTCTTATGATTAGATATTAGTTGATAACAGGATTAATACGGTTCGTATGTGTATGTAGTGCCTGTATACGAAGAAATTTGAAAAGAATAACGAGGCTCATAATGTAAATCAAAGGCATAAAGTTATCATTTGCTAATAAAGATTATATATATATATATATATATATATATATATAGGATTAGGATCGTGTGAGAACCATTTGAAAATTGAGAACTTTGAGAACCATTGTAACACCATGAAAATACCCATCTACGTTTGGGCTAAAATGTCAATTCTGAAAGATAGAGGATTAAAAATGAAAATTGTGATTTTTTAAGTTCTTCGCGTTCACAAAGCTGACAGTGAGTCAATTTCACGTTACGTGAAGTAGCTGGAACAGAAACCGAGACAATGATGTTTCGCGTGACGCAAAGCAGTCCTTCGCGCTACGCCAAACCAAGTTAAGTAACCAAGTACATGTGTCCAACAACGTGTCAACACGTGGCACGATATTACAGGCGACTTGGCATGATCAGAGTTGGTGCGCCTTCGCGCGACGCGATGGGGCGCCGACTTAAATTCTTCGCACGATGCGTAGCAGACAAATTTCACCTATAAATAGGACAGCTACGGGTTTGAACTCAAATCATCCCAAAATACTTTCTTAAACACACTTAACCTATAAGTTTGTGCCCTAAGTTTCCCGGCTTTCCGACGGCTTGTTTTCTCGAAGTTTACGCAAGAAATGAGGTTCGGAAGCTCTGTTAACGACCAATTGCCTTATTAAGCGAAGTCCTACCGACGTTTTGCTGATCTTTTCTTGTTCTCATTCTCGAGTGATCGTTTAAGGTAGGGATCATGCTTAAGTTACTTCATTTTATAGTTATTTAAGACCTAGTCAAGAGTATAGTCGTTAACCATAAATGATTTCTAAATAATGTTTTTACTAAAGTAATGACGTTATTTTCATAAGAAGTAATATCATCAAAATTATATATTTTGACGGGCATGTAGTAACTGGAAGGGGGATTTTATTAGTAGAAGTTTCTTGCCTAAGAGCATTATCAATCCATCCCCTAAAATTATGTGAGGAGAGTTTGTAAATTATAGGGTGGGGTTGTGAGTGGTTGTGAGTGTAAATTATAGGGTGGAGAGAGAAAATGTAGTGATTTTTTGTAAATTTGGGAAAAAGTTAGTGATTTTTTTATAAATTATAGGGTGAAGAGAGAAAACTGTAATAAAAAAGGTATAAAAAATATTATTTAATTGAACAGAAGAGAGAAATGTAGTGTTTTTAGTGTAATTATATGATATAAATGGATATAGGGATAGGGAACGGGATGAGAATGCTCTAAGGTAAGTAATTCGTAAAAATCCCAATCAACCGCGGGACCCGTTTACTTACCTGGAGAATCTTACCAACGTGATAGAACCTATTAGGCCAAAGCTTGCTATCCCAAAGGTCATATATAAATACAAGTATATTTTAATGAACGACTATAACTCTATCAAAATTAAATCAGACTTAAGGTATGCTGGTTATCAAGAAACACCATCAAGGTATTTATGCAAACCTATTACAAATATAGGTTAACAACATACAGACAGGAAAGGTTTTCAAACGACACCGAACTGACAATCATATGTGAATACGTTAACCTTTTACAAACAGAACAGTTTTTACTCTTGTAGTAAACATGTTGTTTATTGCAAAAGAGTCTGATAAATGTTTGCATGAGATTACAAATCTCGAAAATCGTTATAATTCGAAATAGAAAATAAAAAGCAACTCAGACCGAATACAGATGTGTCTGGATCCATATATAACTGACAAATTGACATACAAAACCAAGTGAGTCATAATCGGTTCTCCAATAGGGTCACATAGCTCGGGGAATGCTATCTCCAAACAAGGGTTATATAACTCGGGGGACACTTGAATTGTGTGTGTAAGGCAGTGGTACAAATCCCGTAAATGACCAGCATTCTTGCTGAGATTGTGAAACAGAAAATTATGTTTGTATTTAACGATTGTTATAAACTATTTTAGAGTCAGTCAACGTTTCACCAGCTCATCGTTGACGTATTTTTCCCAACCAATGTAGGTAATTAAGTGCAGGTAATAGACAAGGATTAGAGTCATGGAGATATCTGATCGCGATACAAGATGACTCAATTTTGAAAATAATCCTTGTAATAATATAAAAACAATATTTTGTAACCGAATACTCGGGTATTTAATTCCTGAGTAAATTTTCAATGTAAATTAATATAAGTTTTCCGCTAAAATAAACCCGCAACTCAGATATATTTACAAAACAAGTACCAACTGACGATCACACCTCTAGGCCCTGGTCAGGGTGTGACAACCTGTAAGGCCCCGAACCGGTAGCCCTACTTTAGCGTCGGATTTACTCATAAACACAGTTCTTGCAATCAGAGTTAATTAAAACTTTCGCGGAAACGTTTACTTGAAGCATTCGTTACAAAACATTCAATCTCTTCTTTGATACTATAAAACAAATCATTATATTTAAAACATCTTTTCTTCCATCTTAAGATGCCAGCCGTTCAATCCATGCCATGTGCCATCCTCATGCTAGTTCTTTGGTCTGATCACCTGCGTGCATACTAAAAGTCAGCTACGCTGAGTGAGTTCTAGTTAATCAAACAACTTATCATACAACCACTACATGCATCATATACGTATCCGAAGACACGTAGTCCACTATCTAACCTGCTTACCTTACCACTTGGCCTCTTATTTACACCTACCCCCTTGCCACTTTGCCACTTTAATAACGTATAACGTTATGCCACTTTGCCACTTTGCCGCTTTAATAACGTATAACGTTATGCCACTTTGCCACTTTGCCGCTTTAATGACGTAGTCACGTATAGGCTTACCCTACCACGTACTATCGTCATGCCACTAACACTCTTACTACACTCTTGCCACTTCTAACACGCTCTACCTCTACTTGTCTACAACATGCTTCATATCATTTACATAATAAGCAAGTCACATCATAGCATTCATACACACTAATAACCACTTGGCAATCACTATCCTTGGCGATGCGTGCAATATCCGAAGATCGTTCACGCACCAACAAGTATTATATAATAGCTACCTCGTATAACATCTATAGCATACACTTACCACTTAAGGTAAGTGTATTCACACTTCACATCGAGTATGCACACAGCCCCGAAAACATAACAAGGAAATGGGGCTAGAAACTCACCTGAACTTTGCTTCTTCCTCCGATAGTTGTAAATCCCTTCTTTAACTGAGCTCGGCTGACTGTATAAGTTACACGTATCAATTAACTATCACTTCTCATATCATCTTTCTAGTCTTAACTAGTACCCAAAACGAACGGGGGTCCGGG
The DNA here is from genome assembly GCF_021521415.1 of Bidens hawaiensis. Taxonomy (NCBI): domain Eukaryota; kingdom Viridiplantae; phylum Streptophyta; class Magnoliopsida; order Asterales; family Asteraceae; genus Bidens; species Bidens hawaiensis. The sequence goes on along the minus strand of NW_027491356.1, from coordinate 379,180 downwards.
GGCAGCGCCCCTGGTAGCGGGGTCTAGGGGCGGCAGCCCCTAGCAGGGTCCAAGGGGCAGAGCCCCTGGCTGGGGTCGAGCTGCCAGGTCAGCTTGGAAAAATTTTATTTACATTAACTGTCTTAACACATTTTCCATTAGGTTTTTAATTTATTTTCTAATCGAACTTGACTCTAGGCGAAGTTAAACCTTAGGCGAACTTAGCTTTAGGCGAAGTTGTCATCAGGCGAACTTAGCTTTTAGGCGAAGTTGTCATCAGGCGAACTTAGCTTTAGGCGAAGTTGTCATCAGGCGAACTTAGCTTTGCAGGCGAAGTTCATCAGGCGAACTCAGCTTGCAGGCGAAGTTGTCGGCTGCAGCTACTGTTCGTCCTTAAATCCCTTAATCATCTTCGTTTCTTAACCAAATAACTCGATTTAGGTATCAACGGAATCGCCTGACCAGCGCCTACAAACCCCAACCATCAAATCGGCCTAACATCGATGTTTAAGGGGTGCGATTTAGGCATATAGGTTACGGGTTCTTTTATCAATCGATTAACCCATCAAATCTTAACCATTTTCAGTAAGTTTAGCTTTGTTGGATTCGTTTTTACCATACAAACACAGATCTATCATTTCTATACTAATCCAAACCTAAACGAACAAGTTCTCGATATAAACGTACCGTAAATGAGTCGAACTACGAACACGAGCTGGTCTTGTTGCTTTGGTTTGTCACGACGATCTAGCACCAACGAGCTAGGGTCCTCGCCTTTGGATCTTGGTTCGGGTTGTGTGTGTTTTGGGTGTGTGTAGAGATTAGGATGGATAAATGGATGGAATGGAAAGGATTGGGGTTTAAGGGGGTATTTATACTCCCTTAAGCCCATGGACCGAATGCTCATATTTTCTTTTGGTCCATATCTAATCCCATTTAATTATCCTACTAAGTCTTCATATTTTGCTATTAATATTATCGTTCCACTAACTCATTTATTTCACCCGACAAAATAATATATTAAATATTACTTTAGAAATTTCGAGATGTTACACAACCATTTTGGACCACAAAAAACCCCTTCAAAAAGAAAATAAAACCACATTCAAAATTGAGAACTTTAAGAACCATGTATGTATACATATATATGCATGTATATATACATATATAATGTATATATACATACATATATATAGGGTATGAGCCTATTCACTGCCATCTCCAGCGAATGGGGCTTCGTATGCCTCTTAAACCACCTCATACACTGACAACACAGCGTATGAGTTCTATTCTAAACGAATGATGTTCATTCACCAACTACGTAGGTGAATAACATCCAAAATGAGCGTATAGTCCTCAGACGCTTTGACTCCAACCAAATGAGCCTATAAACTTTTCATAAATTACATGTTTAGCCCCAATACATTTCAAACTAGACAAATTATGCACAAAGTACAAGACAGATCAAAATACTGTATCAATAATTATGGCATTCACATATCATTGCTAGTATAATTCTTGTTTTTCATTATTTGAAAATTTTAAATGTGCATAAAAGCTCTATTATTTGTTGAATTTCATGTGTTCTTGATTGATTTTTAATTATTTTCACACCAGAAACCGCTAGCAAAAAGACAATGCAAAATTGACAAGTTAGTGATGAAAGAAGAACAAAACAAGAAAACTAGAAAAAGTTACTCTTATCTAAATTCATTGAAATATCTGGTACTATAATCCACAATGTCCCATATGACTTGAATAAGAACATGACAAAATATGGTTTGAAGTGATTGGCATATCTTTTACAACCCAATCAATACTCAAGTCAGTTAGCCATTTAAACAGTATCTCACACGCCCGTAAGGTATGTCATACAACTATAGAATACCAATGGGGTTGTCTTCGTATTTGACAACATATACATATATATTATAGGGTTTGTCTCATGCTTTCGAGTACACTCATATAGGGCAAGCACAAGCATGTCATGTTAATGTCATGACTATGCATGTATCATTCGAAGTTCATAGTATTTTGCTAATGCTTTATTTAAAATAATAATAATTTCTTATAATATAAATTGTGTTGATGTGAGTTTTATCCGGTGATTATAAAAATAGGTTTAAAATGCGAAAATTAGGTCAAAGTATGTAGATATATGATTTTTAGTGTAAAATGACAAATTTTCTTGACACTTTAAAGACTATATGTGACATTTTGAAGGCACAATTCCATTGATATCTATTATACGGGTCCGGACTACAAAAGATTATGTAATGTCTAATTATTTATGATTAATGTAATTTAATGTACTTGATCAACTGATTGGTTAATTAATAATCAACTATAGTTATTTTAGGTGAAAATTTAATTATAATAAATTATTAGATGATAAAGTGGGCTGATTCAATGACTAATTATGGGCTCTAGAAATGATTTGAGTGGGAGCATAATGCATGTCCGGAACTCCAGAAGGGACCTAGCTTGGAAATTATTAGGGTTTACTATAGATAAACCTGGCAAGTGCCTTATTTCCCCCACTCTTGATTAATTAAGGAAAAGAAATAACTAGAGAAAGATAATTTGATCAGGGGCCGAGCAAACATGGACAAGGTTGTCGGGAAACTTCGGTGGCAAATAAAAAAGGCTCACAAGTCACAACGTTGTTGAGGTGGTTTGGCACGATTCTTACAACAACGTACAGCAAAACAACGACTGTGGTAGTGTTTGTTTCTAGCGAGATAAAAGGTGAACAAACACCTTAACTAGGATTTTTGGAGTAGGTAGAACACTACTAGAAAACTGGGGTGTTTCCAACGCCACTTTCCGTCGGAAATGCGTAGGAAACACTGTTTTCCTACATATCTCCGACAGAAAACTACCGTAGCAATATCCCTCGTCAAAAAACTGTTCCTACGCATTTCCGACATAAATTCCTACGCATCCCCAACAAATTTATTCTGTAGGAACTTTCCTACGCATTTCTGACGAGAAGATTGTTTTTTATCTTCAGGCTTCCTACACAGTTCCAACGGAATTTATAAGTGTTAACTACACATTTCTAACGGAAGTATAAGTTTTGTTTTACTTTCTATTTTATATCTTTCTTACGCATTTTCTACAAAGCATTGTTTCTTACCTTTCATCTTTCTTACACATTTCTAACACATTTTTTAGTAATAATCAAAAACTAAAATTTTATTATGCTGTAAAATGGATAATAAAAGTAATTCAAAACATGATTGTGTAAAATTAAAAAACACAATAACATAACTTTAACAACCTGCTTCTATAACACCTAACACAATGAAATAGATTCAAAACTTGTTTTCAATACAAACCACCATTGGTAACATATAAATCCAAAATAATGGGAAAAAAAGCCTAAACTACCACCGATAGACCAAGACCTTCTCGTAAACTTCTTCAAATTGTTTTTCCTCCTTTCTTCATTTTCCTTGCAATCCCTTTCCGTTTAATCCGTTCTTACATTCATTCTTTCAACTTGTTTCTTGATTTCCATTCATTTTCTAGTTTTTCTGTTCAGCTACAACCTTTTGAACCTGAAAATTGTTAAATTATTAGAACTGTAACAAGCAAAAACTATTAGTAAATAAATCAAACCCACAAACATTGGTTTATGTTAGTTAATAAGGGTGTTCATGGTTTGGTTTTTTCGGTTTTAGGCTAGAGCATTGATAACGTTTTTTTTATGATAACTAAACTAAATTGTTGAAACTTAAAAGCAAATCAAACCGTTACTAATGTTTGTGCTTATAAGTCATCTGATTTCCACTACAATATAGTAATGAGCAAATACGTTTCAATCAAACACAAGTATTCCTTTGATAGGATAGTAATGTCATTTAAAGATGACAGGCATAATTACATATGTAAAATACTTTGATTAGAGAAGTAAACATTAAACAATACCTCCTCTTGCAAGCCTATGCACCTAAATATGATGCAGATTTAGAAGATTTAGATGGTTTCATAATTAACACAAAACGAGGATCCAAAGAGCATATCCCGATCATTCAGCTCCTGCTACCTCTTGCCACACTCACCCCCGAATATAGATCATCTAGGTGCTTGTTGACATTTAGCTCGTGCACTGATCGTATCAAATCATTTAAGTAAAGTCAACATACCATATAATTAATTTGCATAAATTTATAGGAAACATAAATACGAACACAAATGCACACATGCATGCCAATGCAAATTTAAAGGCTTTAACAAAATAAGCAAATCAAAGTGTATGCAAAAAGATGCTACAATTCAATTGCTCAAAATTGGCACAGTATGTGAGTGTCATAACAGTTTTAATATTAATTAGCATCCAAAATTTAATAAACCAATAGCACATCAAAAAATTAATTTGTGGTGCTATATTATGAATCTCAGTAACCAGGTTTTGAGAATCTAATATATATTTGTCTTTAAATTGCCACAGAAACTTCTGCATATATGCAGATATAGTAACTTTGCAAAACTAGCTAGAAACATTATTTCTATCTGTTATACCAAAAGTATAACTTCAAAAGGCTAAACTTTAAGATTGATTTATATTACGAATGGGGTACATAACAAGCTCAAACTGCTAATCGTATTCCATACAAGGGAAGTAGGACAAAAGAAAATAGGGGTTTTGAGTAGGTACCGAAAATACCAAAATATTTACAAATTCTTGGTACTAGTAAAGGTACCGAAATATTCGGTTCGGTATCGGTACGTTACCGGGACGGTAACGGTATTGAAGGTAAAAACTTGGGAAATACGGTATCGTACCATACGTACCGGTACCAAAACTCAAAACTTATTCAGTACCGGTACCGGTACCAAATTTGCTCATCCATAGTTTTGAGTACATACTCTCAAGTCCAAAACCAAAAAATGTAAATACAAGAACCTTAAAATAATAATCTATATTAATTTTGAATACACATAGACAATTAACTAAACCCCACAAATCAAAACTTATCACACGTTGCAATTAAAAATATAAAGATCACGAAAAATAATCGCTAGATTTGAGATCCAAACCTGTTTGTGGTGGGTGGCATGGTTTCTAACAAGTGGAGATGGAAGGAATCTGCAGAGATAAACCCTATAAAATTAGCAGTCAAAACCATAAACTAAATCTCAAAACAAAGCAGATTTTGCACATACCCGGAACTTCGGGATGACGACGACGGGCAATGGGGGTGAGCGACGCTTAGGGAGCCCAATTGAGGCTGTAACCACCGCTGGTTCGGCTTTGGAGTCCGATTAAGGCTGTAATTAGGACTTTGAGCAGAGGATAAACCGAATTTCACAGCAGGGGAGAAAGTGTCCAGCGGGAACTTTTGAGGAGATGTGGTTTTATGTGAGTGGGAACTCTTTGAGCGGGAAGTTTTTTTTTTGTTTGAGCAGGAATTTGAGTGAATATGATTATAGAATGAAATGGTTTTATGTGAGCGGGAACTCATTTTTACCCTATTTTGCAACAATAATAATAATGTTTTATACATATATTTAGTAGGGGTGTTCTTCGGGTTTTGGGTTTTTTGAGTCAGGTTCTTCGGGTTTTATAGTTTTAATTTTAGACCCGAAACCCAACCCAAATCTCTCACAGTCAGGTTCGGGTTAATTGGATTCGGGTCTTTTTCTGGTTGGGTTAATCATGTTTTGAGTATATATGAAAAACAAAAAAGTAAAGAAAAGCTACAACGCGAAAACCAAAGCAATATATTATTCTTTACTCGTTATGTAAATAACCAAATTATAAATATACATAACCTCGTAAATCAACATTTTCTTCTATTGCGATTGTTATTAAAAAATATATAAACAATAAATAGTCGATCAGTTATAATATGTGGAATGGAAACAGTGTTCCGTATATGTGTGTATACCTAACAGTAATATCATGTTTTTCAACAAATAGTTTATTCAGGTTTTTCGGGTTGATTCAAAACCTATAAATTAGATTTAAGAACCAACCCGAATTACTTCCGTTCGGGTTCAGGTTGGTCTTTTCTCGGGTTTGGGTTTTTAGGTCGGGTTAGTTTGGGTTCGGGTTTCCTCAGGTTGGGTTTCAGGTAAAGGTGGTAGCCCTAAGTAGGGGCAAAATTACTAAAATAAGGAGCTTATTGTCGTTAACTCCATGAATGAATGTTGCGATAGTCAGCTCCTCTGTTACCTCGTCTATCTGTAAACGTTCTCTGTTAAAACGTACAATGAAAGGTTTGACTGATTCGTTGTCGCAACAAGGTAAATGTAAATTTAGACATGGCGACCGTTATTAAAATCCAATATCCCTAGGACAAATAACAATTTGTTAGGTATCTTGTGGAAATGAGATGGTTGGGTTGTTGTTAGACGCTCTTACTTCTTAGGGGTCACAACGGGAAGTCAAGTGGAAGTAACGAGTCCTGGTGGTGGCATGAGGTTGTCCAGGACATGATAAGCGAGAGACAAAGAAGCTTTAGGGAGCTTATGGAGTGCACAAACAAGGAGGAGCGAGTTAGATTGATGGAGACTTACAAAAAGGCCAAAGGATAAGGGAATAGGACAATGCGAGAAACAAAGAACACAACCTATAAATAGACGTATGAGCATCTAGAAGCAAATGAGGGGGAACATGATATTTTTAAGATTCCCAAAGTTAGGGAGCGTAGAACCGAGTTCATATACTTAGGATCGTTTGACCAGAGCGATGGGTATATAGATAGTGACTTATACCATCGCATCAAAGCAGTATGGTGTAGATGGAAAGCAGCCACAAGGTTATTGAGTGATTAAATGTTCCCTGCTGAATTAAAGGGGAAATTTTATAGTGTTGCAATTAGACATGCGATGTTATATATAACAAATTGTTGGACATCAAGCAGATTGATGCGCGTAGGATTGAGATAACATAGACGAGGATGCTAAGGTGGATATGTGGGCATACGAGATTGGACAAAATAAGAAACAAGGTTTTTTGGGAATACTATGTGTGGCTAGCATATCTGATAAGATAAGGGAGAGTAGATTGAGATGATTTAGGAATATAAAAAGAAGAAAAATGACGGTTCCCGTTAGATAAGTGGAAATCATCACCATAGAAGGGAAGATGGGTAGAGACATACCCAAGTTAACTTGCGATGAGAGGATTAGACGTGATTTAATAGATTTGCACCTCTCCAAGAATATAATCAAGGATATGACTTCTTAGAGACGTTTGATTAATGTTAGGAATCTTTAAGGGGAATGGTTAGCGCAAACTTTAACCTTTTCTTTTAACCTATTACTTTACATGATTTTTGTTTTACATATATTAACATTTTTTTTGGATTACTAATATTAAACAATAAACATGTCTCTCATAATAATCATAAAGGTTCATTATGAGTAATATAATTAGAATTTCATATTATTATTATTATTGTTATTATTATTATGCTAATAATAAACGTTATAAGGATTTGTTTTAATCGGTTAACAAACAAGAAAAAAATATTTTGTAATAAATGGAGAAACATATTTTATTAGAAATGTGTAGGAATTTTCGATAAAATTCTTATGGAATTGCTATTTATTAATAAAACTGTCATTTATATTAATTATAAAGAATATTTTACTTATTTAATAACCAAAAAGAACATATCCATAGGAAATGTGTCAGAATTTTCAACGTAATTCCAACGGAACTGCAAATATAAAGATTTTTATAATTGTTTAAGGGGCAACTTTATAGAATAGTAACCAGCTTTCAAAAGTGTATTAATTACGTCACTCAACTTTAAAAAGTGTTCTAATTAGGTCACTTAACTTTCATGTTTGATTAAATTAAATATCTTAACATGTTTTTTTAGACTTTTTCTTTTTCGTTTCACATAGGAAATCTTTTTATCTTTTTTTTGAAGTTGACGTTGAGTGGCGACGTGAATTTTATTTTTTATTTTTAAATTTTAATATAATTAACGCTTTTTAAATATTTTTAAATGTAACTACATATATTGCAAATTCCGACCCCCACATCTTATCCTTCATTTCTTTCTTGATGCACAAAAAAATCGATGAGACTTGATTTAAAGATTTAGTGACCCGATTTGGGAAAAATATGCATCAGTAACCTAATTGAAACACTTTTGAAAGTTGGTTACTATTCTATGAGATTTTTCCATTGTTTAATAAACAAAAAACAAATCCATAGGAAATGTGTCGGAAATACCTACGAAATTCCGATGGAACCGTAAATGGTTACCTATAAAAAATGCCGCTGATAATAATTATAAAGATTTTTTGTAAGTTCCGTAGGAAATGTGTAGGAATTTTCGATAAACTTCTAACGGAACTATAAATGGGATTTTATAAAAATTAAATGGATATTTATAAAAATGTTATTTAATAAGATCTATATGAAATGTGTAGGAATGTAACAAAACATCTTTTCTGTCGGAAACTTCCTATGCATTTCCCATGCCTATTTTTCTGTCGATAAGTTGTAGCAACTTTGTAGGAAAATTTTGGGGGTTTTTTTCATAGGAATTTTGTTAGAAATATGTCGGAAACTGTGTTCGTAGGAAATCCGTAGGACGTTTTCGTAGGAAAAATGACTCTTTTCTAGCAATGGAAGAGCTTTATATGGTTGAATATCGAGCTGATCATCATAAGGCAGGCGTGAACAAAGGCTAATTGCCAATGGTGTTCAAGTGGCCAGTGGCGGTAGTTTAGGTGGTTTTAGTTCCCAAAAAAATGCGTTGAAAGCTTTTGATCGTTTAACACCATCAAGGTTGACTTCCACGAACCCTATTTAAATGTTTTTGGGGCTGTTGCGTACTCAAATTATTAAATTAACACGACAAAGAGAGAATCAATTGAGAAGTGATTACTGTGATTCGATTCATTGAGAAATCAAACGATAACAAAGAAGGAGATGGGAAACAAGTTCTAGAAGGAGAGATGAGAAGACCACAACCAACTTCTAACAATATTCATTCATGCCCTATTCTCCAAACTCTTGTGCATTATATTCACGAACAGACGTGCTTTCGTAATGGGCTGCTAAGTTTGGCCCATGAGGAACTAATATGGTTCATAACAGGGGCTGAACACATAAATTATGATAACTATGCGCTATGTGTATGGTAGAACGATATGTGAAGCATGACATGCAAGCCGATAGGATTTTATGTAATTATATCTATGAATGTGATGATGGGTTTTTTGGTCAAGGATAAACGACAGTGGTTGGGAAGCAATGCAACCATGGTTCTTATGGCTCTTATGCGCATGTGGGGGATATCATGTTATTGGGAATTGGTATGATGTTGGGATTATGAATACGGGTGTACATGTTGTAGTTATTAGGCTGAGGGGTGTGGGGCTTCAACGGGGGCGCTAGAGCCCCTCCGCTCGCGCCCCCAGGCGCTAACACCACACCACCGGGGCGCTAACGGGGGCGCTAACGGGGCGCTAACGCGAAAAACAATGCAGGCGTGAGCTGGTTAGCGGGAGAAGAGAGAGAGGAGCACACCTTTTGAGGTATTTTGGACCGTTGGGAGCCGAAAAAAACAAAAAAAAAATTTTTCTATATAGGTTAACGGAAAAGAGCCGTTGAGCTCATATTAAATTAAAAAAAAATATTTTCTTAAACTATAAATATATATCTTTATAAAATATACTTCATTTCACAATTATACACCTTTTCTCCTAAAATCCTCTCAAAACTAACACAAAAAAATGTCGTTGTTTGAATATATTTATAAAAAAATAAAAAATAAAAATTTCGCTGGAGCCCCTGCTGGAGCCCCTCCACACCAGGGGCCAGGGCTCCAACGGGGGCTCCAACAACCCCCTTATCCAGTTTCTCTCTCTGCCACACGTCATAATATTATTGGCTGGAGCCCCACTAAAGCCTCCATTAAAGCCCCCCACACCCCTCAGCCTTAAAATGTTTTATGTGATGTTGGGATTATGACGGCGGGTATAGCACCCCTTTAGTCAAACATGTACACACGAGTAAACTCCAAACGGGTATAGCACCCCTGTCCATGGGTGTAACTGTTGTAGTTATTAAATGTACACGTGTGTAAATTTCTATAAGCAGGTACGTTGTTAAAATTATATATCAACGATTTGGGATTATTAAAACTACTTGAAACCGGTATGTCAAAACTGTTTTTAAACCCAAGATTTTCTGACCGTTATCCCGATTGATGGCTTGGGCCAAAGCATGTCTGCGGTCGAGTATAGGGCCATTCTTAAGTACCGTTTGATGGTCCCAATGTACCCCGAAGACGAAACATGTCCGATCTGCCGTAAGGCCTGCCTGGATAAATTCGGAGAGCATGCGGTTCATTGCAAGGAGATGCCTGGGTTCAAATACCGACATGATTGGGTGCGGGACGTTCTTTGGGACATCTTAAGGCGAGCTGGGATATCAGCTAAAAAGGAAGCCCCCGTAAACTTCCTTACAGACCCCACGGAAGGGAGATCCACTCTACGACCGGCAGATTTGCTCGTCTTTGGTTGGGCCGGGGGAAAACACGCTTGTGTTGACCTCACAGGGGTATCTCCCTTAGCTGGTTTGAGGGATAATGGGTTTGTAGCTGGGCAAGCAATAAAAAGGGCTGAAACGAAGAAGGTGGAGAAACATGCTAAAGCCTGCGAAGAGAACCAACATGTTTTTGTCCCTCTGGCTTTTGATACATTTGGCTCCTTGGCACCGGAAGCTATCCGTTTTCTAACCAGGGTCCAAAAGGTTGTGCATAGCAATGTGTCGACTCCAAAGGGGCAGGGGTATGTCTTTAGCAGGTTAGGGTTTGCAATTCAGAAAGGGGTGGCGGCGCAGCTTGTTGCCCGCCTACCTGCTATATTGATGTAATATCTATGTTTCATCAGTAGAAATAAAAGGTAAAATAAAAAAAAAAAAAAAAAAAAAAAAAAAAAAAAACCTAGGATTAAAAAGAAGTCACAGAATAACAAAAAAAATAAACATGTAGCAAAACAACAGAATGCATTGGTTTGTTGTTTGTAAAGATTTTTTTTATAATTTAATTCAAATTTAACATGTATAAGGACTTTATCATGTAAAAAATTATTATAAAATCTTTGTGAGAAAATACAAAAGACAAGTTATTTATTTATTTTTTTTATTATATTACCTTTTAATTAATATTGTTATGACTCCAATATTAGCGAATGTTATTTTTAAAAGATTGAGTTTTGTAATTCAAAAAGAGGTAGCGGTGCAGCTTGTTGCTTGTTTACCTTTTGTTTCAAGGTAATCGCTACCTTGTTTATTACAATAAAAAAATATAAAAGTTGTTCTACCATAACCCTCCATACGCATATCTAGCACATACAGATTACGGAGGTTGTTTTACATTTTTCGTTTTTTAATATTTATTTTTTGGATTTTAATTTTCTTTATTGTAAGAAAGTTATTAATATACTTAGGGTTTTATGATTAAAGGGCTTAACAAATAAATGATATGTTATAACCCGTTTAAAAGCTATCTGAATTTGATGACCCATGACCCGCTCATTTTCTTTTACTATAAAATTGTTTCTTAATTATGAATAATATTTTTTTTAAATCTGATATCAAACTTTAGTATGTCGCTATTTTATATGATTTTCATATCAAATATTTGGTAAGATTAATTTGTAATTTAATTTATCTTCTGTATTACGAGGGTTGTTTTACATTATTTGTTTAAATATTTATATATTTTTTGAATTATAATTTTATTTATTGTAAGGAAGTTAATAATATACTTAGGATTTGATAATAAAAGAGTTTCACAAATAAATGAGATGTTATAACCAGATTTAAAAGTTATCTGGGTTTGGTGAGACCCGAGATCCGCTTATTTTTTAGTATAAAGTTGTTCTTAATTATAAATAATATCTTTTTTAAAAAAAAAATCATATATTAATTTTTAGTATATCCTTTTTTTATAGGATTTTCACATCAAATAACCCGTTTAGGAGTTATCTGGGTTTGGTGAGACCCATACCCATAAATTCGAGTCAAATGCATGAGAAACATTCATTTACAAATAAAACAATCTAGTGGCTTGAGAAAATTTAAGGAGTAACCAAAGAGCTTTTAAAGGTTTCATTTATATTATTATAGATAGATTTAACAAGATTGTTATACTAATTTCATAATAGAAATCTATTAGATGAGTCACTTAATCAGTTTATTGTACTTATTATAATAAATAAAAGTATTTATATTTATATAAATAATAGCTTCTTTAGTAATTTCCAAGTCTATTCCCTTTCGTTAAATAAAACTAATGCCGCGACTCATTTATAAAACAATTAACTTCAGTTTACGCTAGAATTCATTAAACACTACTCAATTAAACTTTTATCAAGTCGATCTAGCATAGCTCACGAGTGGGCGAGTGGATTGTTTGTTTATACCTCTTACGTCTGTCGAACGATAATAATATTAATTTATAGTATATAAGAAAAAAGTAATTAACCAAAAAAAACTATTTTGTATGATATTGATCATCTTTCAATTTTTGTATATATTTTTCCAAGAAGGCCAAATATAACGACTTTTTATAGTTGTAGGTTTATACAAAATGTCTATGTTGGTTTTTACACTTTCATGTATCTTCATTTCACCCTCCTTCACTCTCCTTTCTCTAAATATACCCAGCAACATGAAAAGAAGAAAACCATATCACCATTTCCTCTGTTAATTCGTCACACTTTCGGCTCTTCACTTCCTCAGCCTCCACAGAAAACCGGCAAATAGGACAAGTTTTATGGAAAAAATCAAACCACTTCTCCACACATGCCTTATGAAACTCATGCCCGCAAGCAAGAACACGTGTTTCTTCATCTTTAGCCTTGTCAAAGCTCAATAAACACACACAACATGACTTATCCTCCTCAGAATCGTACTCATTTGCACTTGTGACTCGTAGACTGAAATACGGACATATCAAAGAGAACAATCTGCAAATCATCATGAGTTGTCACACTGGATTAATGGAAGATTTAGGTTGATATTATATTGGTGTGAGATAGTAAGGAGTCAATTTGTTGGTCACAAATTTTGCGTGGTTTTGAAGGGTGTTTGATTGTGAGTTTTCAACACATGAGAAGTTGCACCTACAAAGAAGTGTTACTTGTCACCACATTCTTTGTATTTCTAACATTATTAAAATCTTATTTAATTCAGATTACGAAAGCTTTTCCAATGTAATAGGGAAGAAAAATATCATAAAGTTAATTAGTGAAAACACCACGCACAGGTATACAAATAATTCGATACAATAAAGTCCAAATTTTACTTACATATATGACTTTTTTGAAGCACATATGTAGTATAAGATCTATATGTATCAAACTTAATGTATACGGGTTGTCTCATTGTGTATATGCATAATTACACTTATTATAGTTTAAGGCCATATTTTCTAGTAATTTATTTTCAAAACTTACTGGTTTGGTATATTAAAGCATGTCAGAGTGTGTTTTACCCGACTCTTAAGCTAGGGCTGTAAATGAGCCAATCCGGCTTGGCCATACTAACTTTTTCATGCCTATTCTGAGTACGTAAAAATTCAAACTGAGTCACGAACTTTTTAAATGACCTACATTAAAAACATGTCATGAAGAAATGAAGAGAAAGCATGATAAAAATAATAGGCAAATTGGAAATACATAATTTCATTTTTAAAAATCACTACCAATGGTCCCACCTTTCAATTATTTTTCTCACAGTGGTCCTTCGCTAAAAAATACTTAGCGTCGTTAAGTTTTTTCCTAGGTTCAAATAAATGTTTTAGGGCTTTTGATCGGAAGAAGGATACGAGTCGACCGATGTTAAACTTATCTCGAAATGGTGATCCAGACGACGAAAAAATGTTTCAATTCGGGTGCTTGAATTTCCAATTAACAAAAATCAAGTCATTTGAATCACAGTTTCGAGATAAGTTTTACATTAGTCAACTCGTATCGTTCTTCCGATCAAATGCCCTAAAACACCGGTTTGAAACTAGAGAAAAAATAACGCCGTTAAATATTTTTTAACGGAGGACCATTAACACAAAAGTAGTTGAAAGGTGGGACCGTTGCTAGTGATTTTTAAATGTGGGATTATTATCGGCCAATACACAAAAGGTGAGATTATTTATTTCCAATTTTCCAAAATAATAATATGGTCATGTTGTATTTCAGATTCAAAGAGTGACGTCTTAACAAATCTTATCTTAACAAGGTCAAAATCAAGCAATTAATTTTATTTTTGTTTCATTATTTCTATGTACGACGAAGGAGTTTCGGTGGTGGGGCGTAAAGGTTATGAGCATCACATTCTTATTACGATCCGGATCCGGGTACATAGACGGTCCGGTTAACTTTCTTTGAACCGTCCTTATTTGAAATGCTCCGATTGGTTGAATCGAACCAGCATGATCAGACGAAATTTCTTTTGCCGTAGGAGAATCGAACTCGAGACATTCATTTAACCCATGTGTTATCCGCCACACCACTTATTTAGTTTTATTATGGTTCGCTCCTATTTTATAAGAGGTTCAATTTTATAAGGGACTCCAGTTTTTCTATATACTGTTACACTATAATTTTGACACTCGGAGGTTTCGTGAATCCTCTCCGGACAACATAGGTTCGCCCCTGGAAATGAGGCTCCATTGAATGGGCTGTTTGGACGAAAAAGAGGGGAGGAGCGACGAAGGAGATGTGGTTAGATTCCATATATACAAGTAAAATCAAGTATCGATTTATTTTAGGTTTATTGGATTTTAATAATCCCTATTGAGTGGTATTGGCCGATATAATCCCTATTTATTTTATCTCCGCCAGCGGTCCCAAATTTAAAAAAGTTGGCTCCAAATGGTACTCCGTTAAAAAGGACTTAACGTCGTTATACTTTTTTCTGAATTTCAAGCTAATGTTTTAGGGATTTTGGTCAGAACAAGAATACGAGTCGATGAATATAAAACTTACTTTGAAACGGTGCTCCAAAATGACGAAACAATGCTTCAATCCGGGTATTTGAACTTACAATTAACAAAAATCAAGCCGTTTGGATCAATGTTTCGAGCTAAGTTTTACATCAATCGGCTCGTACCCTCCTTCCGATCAAAAACCCTAAAACATTTGTTTGAAATTCGGAAAATAGTCTAGCGTCATCAAGTCATTTTTAGGGGGGGGGGGGCATTGAAGGCTAATTTTTTTAAATTTGGGACCGTTAGTAGCTATAAAATGAACAGAGATTATTATCGGCCAATGCCATTAAATAAGGATTATTAAAATCCAATAAACATTTATTTTATAATAAATATGCATAGATTTAAAATTTTCGTGAAACCTGGTTGTGTCTTAGTTTTTATGGATCGAAAGTAGTTGTTAATGACTAGATTACTTGGTAGTGGCTTTTGTCTTTAAGTGGGAGGTCTGAAATTAGTTTTTTTTTTTTTTTAAATGTTTAAGCTTGTCTCCTACTATTTACAATAAACCGCCATTGCCAGGGATTGAACCCTGGACCTCTCACCCAAAAGCCTAAGCCTTTACCATCCCACCAAAGTGGAGATGGCGTCTGAAATTAGTTGGAGTCATATTCGAAAGGACTTGTAAAAATATTGTAATAAGAGATTTCTAAAGGCTAAGGCCACGAACGTTAGCATATTGGTTAGTCGGTTGCCTCCATGGACGTGTCTCTTCACTACGAACATCTTCCTTTCTTGCATCTACTGTCTATGGGCGCTCATCATCACGTACAAACGTTATTCAAACTTCTCCACCCATACACACTCATCCACTGGTGATGCTCTAAACAATTAGGAGAGGAGCGATCTCTCTCTCATATTTTCATATCTCATTTCTTATTCTTAAGCTACATCAACCTAGATTATCTTTTTTTTCTTTTTTATTATTTTTAACAACTGATTTTTTAAATTTATATCATTTTTACCTCTTGTTGGGCTTGAACCCTAACATTGTTACCACCACACCTAGGGATGGCAATGAAACCCGAACCCGATAGAAAAACCCGAAACGACATAAATGGGACGGGTAATACCCGACCCGTTAGGGTTTGGGACGGGTTTGGGAATAGTTTTGAAATTTTTCGCGGGTTTGGGACGGGTTTGGGATTTCTAATATACCCGATT
Organism: Bidens hawaiensis; assembly: GCF_021521415.1. Lineage (NCBI taxonomy): Eukaryota > Viridiplantae > Streptophyta > Magnoliopsida > Asterales > Asteraceae > Bidens > Bidens hawaiensis. Next base: position 363,065 of record NW_027491356.1, on the reverse strand, counting down.
ACCTGACCTGATACCCGATAACATACCCGATTATATACCCGATGTGCCCGATATAGCTTATTATATTATACATATACTATATTCCAAATATATTATTTGTTGAAACTTGTTTATATCAATTATTTGAGATATTTTACCTTTATGGTAACCATCTTTGTAATCGATTAGTTATATTTTGTCAAAACCCCGGTAGAAACCCGACGGGTTTTGAGCCGGGTTATACCCGACGAGTATTTGTCAAAACCCGATAGGAAACCCGAAACCCGACGGGTAATTACCCGATTAAAACCCGACAGGTTTGGGACGGGTTTGGGATGGACTTTTATAACCGGGTATGGGTTTGAAAATACCTAAATCTGACCCAAACCTGACCCATTGCCATCCCTAACCACACCACAAAAAGGAGGGGCTCAACTTACATTATATAGACAATATTGAAAATTTAAAAATCCTTTTTATTATAATGTTTTCATTAATTATTTTAATTCTTGTTACAAACCTAATGATAAACAAAAGGGATGTGATCCTCCTACACCACTCTCATATGTCTATACGGCTCGTATAGGCCTATACGGCCGTATAGGCTACGCATTACTAACATGGGACAAAAAAACGGTTTTTTTCAACCTATACGAGCCGTATAGGTATTAAATGGCTCGTATTGCTATCTAACACACCATAAAACCAATATGGTCGTATAGGGCTATACGACCGTATAGAAAACTTTTGCTGAAAATGTTTATCAGTATGTTTTGGCCAAATATTTTTCTTGTTTGCTTAATCATTAATGGGTTATTGTGTAGACTATTATAAAATGTAACATAATATAATTTTAAACGAATGTTTTCGGTGTACAACTACAAATTATTTAGCCGAGTATATTATGTAAATGCTAATAGACAATTTATTCTATTTTAAAATATTGTATTTAGCCAATTATTTTATGTACTTATAATACATTAAAATGTAAGATATTGACGTATTAATATTTAAAATTGTGTCCAAAAAATTGTCTATACGGCCTGTATAGGCCTATACGGCCATATTAACTTATTAATATTTAAAATTTTCAAAAAATTGTCTATACAACCGTATAGCTCTATACGCCCCGTAAAAGGCTATACTAGACACTACAAACAATGAATGATAAGATCCGACACAAACTGACATGATTCAAGTACTATACGACCGTATAGTTCAATACGAGCCGTATTGAAAAAAAATTGGTGGACAAAGATCCTTCGTGGTGTTGGAGGATAGTATGCCTAAACAAAAAAGAAATTGACTCGTTACAAAACCTAGAAGAACAATAAGCGATGGCAGCAACAAAGAATATCAAATTAGCTTTCATTAAACCCTGATCTGGAAATGAATGGCAGCAGCGTTCATGCGAGAGCTCATTCGCAGCTACGGAAGAACTCAAGGCTTTCTCATAAGAACCCACTTCAATTCTTCTGAATCAGCACCTGAATACTCTTTCAAAGATCGAATCATAAATCTCATACACAGATGCCAAAACCCGACCCGACTCTTCCAGATCCAAACCCACCTCATAACTTCAGGATTCATCCAAAACCCATCAATTGCAGGCCGGGTTTTGAAGCTTTCGTTGGATTTTTGCGACATTGATTACACACTGCTTCTTTTCAGATGTATTGATTACCCAGATACGTTCTGTGTAAATACTGTAATCAAAGGTTACGCTTGTTGCTCTTTGCCTAATAAAGCTGTGAGCTTTTACTTTGAAATGCTTCAACAAGACGGTGTGCTGTTTAAACCCAATAGTTTTACGTTTCCGCCTTTAATTAGCTCGTGTATGAAAACTAGGGATTTGAAATTAGGCCAGGAGTGTCATGGGCAGGCTGTGAAGGTGGGTGTTGATAGAGTTTTGCATGTGGAGAATGCTTTGATTCATTTGTATGCTGGGTGTGGGTTGGCTGATGTCGCCTGGAAGGTGTTCGATGAAATGTCTGTGAGAGATTTGGTGTCGTGGAACTCTATCGTGGACGGGTATGTGAAAGTCGGTGATATGGGGTGTGCTCATAAGCTGTTTGATGAAATGCCAGAGAGAAATGTGGTGTCTTGGAATGCTATGATGAAGGGCTATTTGGATGTTAAGAATCCTGGGCTCGTGTTGAAGTTGTTTAGGAATATGGTTTTGATGGGTGTCAGGTGGAATGACACGACGGTTGTGAGTGTGGTTACCGCTTGTGGCAGGTCGTGTAGGTTGAAAGAGGGAAGATCGGTTCATGGTTCTTTGATCCGAATGTCGGTGAATGTAAGTTTAATTATTGGCACGGCTCTAATTGATATGTACAGTAAATGTGGTTTACCGGATGTTGCTGAGGTTATCTTCAATAATATGTTAATCAAGAATTTGGTTTGTTGGAATGCAATGATTTCAGGGAAGTCAATTTACGGAAATCCAAAACACGGGCTTCGGTTGTTTAACCGAATGGTGGAGTTAGGTGAGTTAACTCCAGATGAAGCGACTTATGTCGGAGTGTTATGTGCTTGTGCACGATTAGGCTTGTTGCCAGAAGCTAAAAACCATTTTCTTGAAATGACAACTGTTTTCAATGTGAAACCAAATTTTGCACATTATTGGTGCATGGCTAATCTTTATGCTAGCCAAGGTTTGGTCAATGATGCGGTTGACTTTTTGAAGAGTATGCCAGTTGACATTAATATGTCACCTCAATTGTCAACATGGGCTGGTTTGTTGGGGTCGTGCCGGTTTAAAGGTGATATGAATGTAGGAGAACAAATTGCAGAAGCTTTGGTTGATGATGACCCGTTGAATGATTCGTATCATGTGTTGCTTATTATAATCTATGCGGTAGCGGGGCGGTGGGAAGATGTAGCTAGGATGAAGTGTTTGATGATGGAGAGAGGGTTTAGGGTTCCGGGTTTTAGTCTTGTAGAGTTGACTCAAATAGTTAGTAGTCTTGAAGTTGGAGATAATTTGGAAGTTAGCATATCTAGGCTTTATGAGCATGGATGATATAACAGTTTGATTCGGTTAATTTGATCCTTGTTGTTGTCATGGTTCAGCATGGATGCACCAGTTGATGAAAACGGTTCAAGCTTTGTTGAATCATGCTAGTTTTGGTCCACCTTGGATTGTGCATTAAGGGGATGTGACAAAGATGGTTGCATGAAGGTTTGAATGTTTTTGCAATCTCTTTTTTAGGTGTTAGTTTATACATATGCTTCAATTGACAATAGCTATTTTTGAAATATGAAGTTGATTTGAATCCCATTTGAGGTGATATTGAACTGTGTTATGTAGAGTAATTCTAGCTATTTTCGCCCGTACTGCTTAATGTTGATAATAATGATAATGAAGTCTCATGTTGAAGAGTATGCCAGTTGACAATAGCTATTTTTGAAATATGAAGTTGATTTGAATCCCATTTGGGGTGATATTGAACTGTGTTATGTAGAGTAACTCTAGCTATTTTTCACCTGCACTGCTTAATGTCGATAATAATGATAATGAATTCTCATTATTTGATTCAATGAGTCTCCATTTTATTTACTGATGTTTGACTTTACATGATTGTGCACATATTTCACTGGCTTGAGCATTATGTTTGGTGAAATCATACTTAGTAAATTGTGTATTTATTCTCATGCTGGATTCACCCCCCTTTATATTGTTATTGCTTTCACAGTTATGATAAATATATTAGTCATTTATTTATATAAAAAGGACAGAACTGTGTTTGCAGCTCTACGCAGCCATTTTTTGCCCGTACTTTTAAAATGGCATGTTTCAACCCAAGTTTGTTTTGACCTGTTACCCAACCCGTTTTACTAGCTTATCTTGTTGCCTGTTATTAATTTTTTATCCTCAGAAATTATGTGCTCATGGACACTGAAGTAGTTTACCCAGACCACATAATCCCCTTCATAACAAAGACAAGTTGTCTTCAGTATATTATTGTGATTCATATTTTACTATTATTTCTTTGGGAACATGGTGCATTTTTTTCTCTAGCGGGCAAACGAGTAAAATCAAAATGCTAGCTTAAAAGGAGATATGTTTTAGTTGAAACTGACTGAAACCAGCAACATGATCCAACTCAACAGTTGCTGGTAGCTTGTGCACAAAAAGAGCACCAGCTCATCAACTAAATTCCAATTTTCATTTGGAATTTATTTTTTAGGGTCGGGGCTAAACTAGAGGTGTACATAACCGGTTTTTTCCCAAACCGGTTCGGTTTCTATACCGGACTGGTTCCGTCAAGCTTTTTTCAAAGCCGGTTTGGGAAGCGGTTTCAGTGATCATGAACCCAGACTGGTCCTAACTGGTTAGGGTCAGGCCTAAACCGGTTCAGTTTTAAACCTTAGTGGACTGCAGCAGTGGGCTTACTGGGCCTGCAGTGCAGTGGGCTTCGGGACTCTAAAGTGAACAGGGCTGCTGCCTGCTGTATGCCTGTCCAATTGCTGAACTTGTGCAGATTGCATAAACAGAAGTTAAGAACCAAAAAAATAAAAAATTAAATTTCAGAAACAGAACCAAAAAATAGGAAAAAGAAAAACTAAAACTAAAAATGCTTGTTTTCATTCATTTAACGATTACCGACATTTGTTACTCAACACTAACGCTTGCATAATAAAACCATAAATCTTCGTTACTCGACATTCGTTTTGCTTTGCCCAAACTAAAACTCCAACGTTATTTTGTATTTCTAAATCTTTTATTCGTTGGCTCGACAATCATTTTGCTTAAGCTTCAATCTTCACATCCTGAACCAGAGCTATTTCTTAGGTACTCATCATATGCGGCTTCATTTCCGGTCAGTCTGGCTTCCACCTCGTCCTCATATATTTCACCTTCGTATTCAAGTGAAGAAAACCTTTTTCGTTCCAAAGCATCCAAGCAATCCTTCAAGCAAATTGCCATCTCAACCGATGCGGGAGCGAGTCTTGTTCGGGAGCGCGTCTTGTTCTTAGTAAAGATATAACCCTACCACCAAAAGAAAGGCAGACTCCGAAGCTATAGTAGAAGCTTGTACGATTAATAAATCTCGAGCCATAGCGGATAGAATTGGAAATTGATCTTCCTTTTCTTTCCACCAATGCAACACATTAAAAGTTTTAAAACTTTGTGAACCTATACCGGTCAAAAAGTCTATTCCGGCATACCCTCTCGAGTTCGCTATATCGAGTGTTTTCTCATTGCCTTTTCATTAGCCAAAGTATTAAACAAGTTTAATAATGGATCGGAGTTACTTGAACTTCACGCTGAACCTCCCATTGATTCATGAATGGATGATGTTGCACAATATTTTGCTTGATAAACATAAAAAAAACTTGATAAATCTTTGTTAAATTTTCTTTTGCATTTTTTTAATATAAAACGGGTCGGCGTCGTCGTGTAAATCCAAATCGTAACCAATTCTTTCAAGTAAAGCTTCCACCTCGTCTAAATTTATAGTTGGGTTCAAATGCATCGGCACAACTAATAACCGGGGCATAAATTTGAAATATTTTGAAAGTTTTTCTTTAATCGGTGGTATTGTATTGAAAAATGGTTTACCTCTAAATGAAAACTCGTTTAATTTGTCACAAATTAGAAAAGTTGGCTAAGTATTAAAGGATTCATGAAATATTAAACTCTTGATACAATAATTGTAACAGTTTTGAAAACAACCATGTCGGTTATTTGTTCAATGATAGCCCAACTCATTGGAGAGAATTCCTTAAACAACAAGGATGACGGCTCACAAGCACACCATGATATTTGATAAATTTTCTTTTCGCTTAATTGCTTTCGCAAGCATTGTACATGTCGAAATCATTTTGTAGGTACGTCCTAAGCAAATGGAATCCGCTTCGTTACAATATTGTGATATATACTAAACGTATTGTTTGAGCTAAAAATGCCACGTAACATTTGTTTAAGGTTATCTCTAAATTTTTCAATTATGTTAACCATCTTGTACCGGCAAATATATGATGTGCGCAGCACATCGACTATTGAAAATTTACCGTTACAAATCAGTTTGTATTTACATTGAAGTTGTCGTATAACACGCATATTATTCTATGCGTTATCAAAGAAATTGAAAGTATTTTTTTTTCCAACTTAAACATTTTAATCACTTTGTCGATTACACAAAATAAATTTTCACCGGTGTGAGGATAATCAAACAATTCAAACATAATCGTACCTTTCATCATCAGCCATATTTTTCTACCCAATGAGCGGTGACATAAATGTACGACTTAGGTGAACCGTGTGGAGCCGACCAAGTGTCACTAGTCAAGTTTCACCGATTTGTAAGTTTGGAAAACATAAAATTGTTTCTTTTTTAGCACTTTGCCACAATTTTAAACAATCTCTTCTAAGGATAGCACGACTTAAGTGTTGATAACGCGATTGAAGAGTTGTTTGAATGAGCCGGGTCAAACAATCGTTGTCAAAGTGATTGAATGGCAAACCTTCTTGGACCATGAAAAGCGCTATTTGGTCCCGACATGTTTCCATGTTAAAAGCCCATAAGGCTCCATCCTTTGCCACTGAAGCTTGACCTTCACCCGGTTGATTTTTTAACGCCTTGCAATACCTCTTTTCAACGTGGTGTCTTAAAGTTGAGTTTATGTCATGTTTAAAAGCTTACCACAAAACTTGCATCGCGCCTTCATCAGAGGACCGCTTGCCATTTGACACAGGTCAAAATCACACCATATTTCCGGGTTCCTATTGGTAGGATGAATTTGAACAACTACGTCGGTTGCACCACAACCAACCGAGGATTGAGTTGGAGCACTTGAAGAAGCCATTTAAATGTTTGAGATTAACCAAGTAAAGAGTCTGCTTTGATATTTAAGCGAGTGAAGAGTGTTGTGAATCAACCAAAACGACGAACACATATTAATACTAGTGTTCGGGGATTCAAACATCAAAAAACGGTCAATTTTGACCTCCAACGGTCAAAAAAACGGTAGCATTACCGTTACCTACATGCTGGTCAATAGAGGTGCACAAATCGGGGTTTTCAAATACCCAGGTTCGGGTATGGAACCAGGTTCGGGTATGACCGGGTATTAGAAAATCGGGTATTGGCAATAACCGGGTCGGGTTTGGGTCCGGGTATTGTCTCTAAAAACCATACCCTATGCATCGGGTTCGGGTCGGGTATAGAACCGAGTATTCTAAAACCGGGTATTTCAATACCCTATTTCCGGGTATTGAATAAACCTTATTTTCAGGGTTTTTTCGGGCTTTTTTCCGGGTATTTTTCGGGTATAGATTGGATTTTTTAAGAGGTTGCACTTTTTAGGGGTATTTTCGGGTATTTTTTAGGTATTTTCGGGTAATTTCAGATATAAATCGGGTATTTTAAAAACCCGGTTTCGGGTATTGGAGAAACCCGGTTCCGGGTATGGAACCGGTTTCTATTTTCGGGTATTGCCAGGTATAAATCGGGTCCGGTTCCGGGTACGGGTTTTGGTACTGAAATACATACCCTATCCGTACCCAACGGGTAGGGTCGGGTACGGGTTCGGGTATCAAAAACCCGGGTATTAAAAAACCGGTTCCGGGTATTTTTTTCGGGTCTGGTTCCGGGGTTCGGGTTTTTTGTGCACCTCTACTGGTCAACACTTTGATGCATGCATGAACTGGTTTCAATCCAGTTTTGCTCCAGTTTTAATAGAACCGGTTTCGCTCTGGTTTTTCAACCTTGAATGCTTGTTTCTAAATGTTTCTCTCGTTTTCTTTAATTTTTCATCACGGAGTTTTGCAATCTTTGCAACCTCTATAGACTTCATTTTGATGTCTCTCTTCAAGTTCCTTCAACAAGAAAAAAAACAATGTGTTAATTTATCCAATTCAATCTGGAGAACAAAAGGAGCATTAATCTTTGAATCACATTTATTTGATTTTATATAAAACAAAACCCATATGTAATAACATGAAAAGATTATAGAGAAATTGAATAAATTTAACTGAGTTCGGTTTTTTTATTTTGTTCAACTATTAGTGTATTCCCCTTACTAGTAGAACCTACTATCACAAGGACGACAAGCATGATGAGACATGTTCCTTTCAAGTTGAAACATTCTTTTGTTGTTGCTTCTCTTTTTGTTTTTGTTTAACTAATGATATCTTGCCTTGTTAGTAGTAGTCATGTTTTCATAAGGACTTAGAGATCTGTTGAGACAGGTAAGTTTCGATTGTTCAAACAAACGAACATGTAATCTTGGAAAATATATCTTACATTTTTTATGTTTTTATCGAGTTATTGGAATCATTCGGCTTTTAATACCAGTAGTGTGTGTGTCTCATGATTTGAACTAGAACAACAAGTGCGGAACATATGCTGAGATAAGCCATAATTGAAATTATGTTCCTCCCTTTCTTCTGGGTCAGTCAAAAGTTCCAAAATTTTTGTGTAGTAAACACAAAGAAATCACCTTTTGCTTCAAGGTATTCAGGGTCGCCCCTGGGATTTCAGCTGCCCTATGCGACTACTAAAGATTGACCCTTATATAAAAAAAGAATTACTAATGCACTCATAATTGTTATCACAATAAACAAAACACAAACACTAACAAAAATTCAAAATCACCAAGTTCATTATTTGCTAATGATTTAGCTTCACATTGTATTTTAGCATCATTATCATGTTCTGCAACTTCAAATGTTTGATGATCGTTATTACTTGTTTAGTGCTTGGATCTTTGGGTTTACTAGCTAGTTTGGATCTCATCGGGGACAACCTCAACGGTTAGTAAAGTGTACGTCCCTAGACGTGTTTACACATCAAGAGCACCACTGCTCGATAATTTTTTACGCTCATCGGATAAGTCCATGGCTGGACAAAACTAATGACCCTCTCGGATACACACATATATATGTGAAGAAACACTATGTGACCCCGGCGGATTATGGATAATCTTAGGGTTAAGTAGATGTTTCCAACGAGGGTTAGGTCCTGCAAAGATGGTTATTCTTCTGATGACCTGCAAAACAGACACCGTGAGCTCGTCACTGAGAAGGGGGGGGTTCCTCCTTGTGACCACCATCCGGCGTGAGAATCAGACTAGATTGCTCTGGATATAAGTGTATATTGAGAGAAATAGCTAGGGAAGATAAGATAATATCAGATGATATCCCCTCATACCGTTCCAAGGTGTTGGAGTATTTATAGCCGAAGGTAGGTTTCCAAGCAGGTACAGCCAGCTGTATAATATTCCTTTTCCACCAACTGTGGGCTACGTACGTGCCATGCTGGTGGTTGGTGGGTAGGCAACGGCTGATAGTGACATGGCCGGCTGTGTACTATTCCTTTTCCACAAACTACAGGCTATGTACGTGCCACGATGAGGGTTGGTGGGTAGGCAGCGGCTGATAGTGACATTTTGTACTGGAGCATGCTCCTCCTCGTACTATTGTCGGTGAGCTGTCACCCTGTGATTGGTTCATGGGCTGCTTTGGTCAGATCTTATCTATTTTGTCCATACCTTGGCAGGTATAGTACAAAAGATCTTTCAGAAGCATACGGACTGGCTCTTTTGGGCGGGAATATTCCCGCCTTGCTCATTCCTTCTTCAGGTGACATTGCTGAAGTATTAAGAGTTAGTGCCTTATGCGTGTAGCTTTACTGTTAGTGCGGGTAGCCTTCCTTCTCAGCTTGTACCCATAGCTGCGGGAACAGGCAGGGTACTGTACCAAGGGAGGCTTTCCTGCGGGAACAGCTGGCTTACTGCGTGTAAGGTCTTCATCTCTCTGAGCATGGTGGGTCTTGCGGAACCAGTTGGTCTTTGCGCAGACGTACCCCATCAAGGTGTGTCTTGCGGGTCCAACTGGGCTTTGCGGGGACCTACCTCTTCAATATGTATCTCAAGTTTCGTTGCATGTATTTTATGTGTCATTCGTCATTTTCATTTGAATTTGGATTTGCGCTCGTTAAACCGACACGCTTCGTCGTTTCATTTTGTGGGTTGTGTTTTGAGTGCATCGCCTAGGAAAACGAGAGGACGTGCTGCGAAGTGTGAAGGATGAGACGTAAATATGAAATTCGTATTAACAATCAAAAGAAATTTTAACATGTAAGTTAGCTCAGGTGGTTAAGACTCTTTGGTTTGACATAACATGAGTCCAAGAAACACCACTCGTGTTCAGTTAGGGTCCTAGCGGATGTAGAGCTTGGCTAGGGTGGGCCGGTGCCCACCTCCATCTACCGGAGTACCGAGTTTGTAGCTACAAATTAGCATGCGATGAGTCAATACTTAGTCCTTGCCACTGTTAATATATGCTTCTTTGAGAATACAAAGATAAAAAAGAAGAGCAAAGACAGGGGCGGATCTACGGTAGTAACGGGTGGTTCCGCGAGTTTCGAAATTATAGTGTATTTATATATAGAAAATAATAAAGGAACCACCCTATAAATTATACAGGAACCATCTTAAAAACATATAAAGTGCTTGCCCGGATGGTAGTTTGTGGGTTTTGTAACCCGGAGGTCGCAGGTTCTATTCCCGTTTTTATAGTTTTTTTTTTTTTTTTGTTTCTTACTAAGTTACCCTAACCGATGTTAGGGTTTTTTATAACAAACATAAGCAAAGCAGCGCCTCTCTTCGCAAACAGGCAACAGCAGTCGTCCACCGCCGTATATGACCACCGTAAGCCACTGACCACCGTCCACCGCCATCCGCCGGCGCCAACAGCCTCCCTCAGCCACTCCCGCTGCCCACCTGTCCCGCACAACCCCTGACCAACCAGTCTATCAGTCTATCAGCCATTCACTCTATCAGTCTATCACTCTATCAGCCACTCAGCCCGTCTTTGATCCCCGTCCTCCTGCCACTGCCTACTCTTACTCGGAGTCTCGAATCCTCTCACTTTGAAGGTAATAATTCATTGTTAAATGTTAATTGTTCATGATTGTTAAGTGTTAACTACTTAATTGTTAAGCTATTTGTTAAATTTAGTTTTAGTTTGTTAGGTTATTGGTTTTAATTTGTTAGTTTGTTAGTTTTTGTTAGATGACGGTGTCTCTTTTATTATTTTATCGTATTTTTATTATGTAATGAACTTTTCCCGAACCTCAAACCGACCCGGAATTTTATATACCTGACTCGGTGAAATTGAAACATATAAAAGTAGTGCACCACCCAAAAAAAATTCCTGAATCCGCTACTGAGCAAAGACATAATTTTAATGGATTTTCCGGCCATCGGTAGCACTCATGCCGTTAACTTCAAAATGAAGGAAGAGGAAGAGAGCTTTATGGGGAGATGTGTTAAAATTATATTCATATCTAACGTGTTATATTTTATACTATTTTTTTAAAAATTGTTGAAAAGATGAACAAGCTAGCGCCTAGCGGTAGCGGCTATAAAACCTATCACGCAGGCTAATTTTTTATTAATTTTTAAAAATATATATAATTTTGTAAACTGATTTTATTTTGTTTACTATAATATTAGATAAAGAAGTGAATACAAATTTCCGTTTTCATAAGTTTTGTTTGGGTTCGTAATAGAGCGAAAATCACTTTTGTTACTTTGGAAGATTGGTAGGTTTTTAGTTTTTAAGCTGGATAATTGCATATGGGGGGAGGTAGTTAGATCATCCGTAGTGGTGGCCTTATTGTGACGTTTTGAAGCCATAATTAGGGGTGCAAACGAGCCGACCCCGAGCTCGACTAGGCTCGAGATCGGCTCGTTTAACTTGTACAGGGCTCGAGCTCGGCTCGTTTCGAGCTCTATTTTCAAAGCTCGAGCTCGGCTCGTGAGTAGATTTTCAAGCTCGAGCTCGGGTCGGGCTCGACTCGTTTACTATATATCAATTATTTTTTTTATATAATTATAATAATTTTTATATATTTTTTTCTATTATAAATTTATGTATAAAATAATATATATTATTTAGTTATTTTTAATTATTTTTTCATAACATTATATATATTAACTAATAATTAATAAATATATATTTTAAAAAATTATATACATGGAAAGCTCGTTAGGCTCGTGAGCCGGCTCGAGCTCGAGAAGTGAAGCTCGGGCTCGGGCTCGTTTATTAAACGAGCTTACTTTTAGGCTTGAGCTCGGGCTCAGGCTCGATCGAGCTTTTTAACGAGCCGATCTCGAGTAGCTCGCGAGCAGCTCGGCTCGTTTGCACCCCTAGCCATAATGCTTGTGAACACCGCCCCCAGGCATTATAGATGGCGTTTTGAGTGGGCATTTTGGAAGGCGTTATGTACATAATTTGCAATGGCTCGCGTTTTGAGGAGAGTTGTGTGTGAGAGAGAGAGAGAGAGAGAGAGAGAGAGTGGAGGAATAAAATAATGATTGTGAGAGAGTTATATGCATTTTTCCACTACACTTGTTTTTTGCAAAACTTTGAAACATGACATAAAATGTTTGGGGTTATATATTTTTGACTACGCATGGTCTTAGATAAATCTTGCATGTATTTGATGGTTGTACTTGTTTGGCTAGCTTCTGGCTAGTTTATTGTAATGATAACTTGTTGGTCTTTTAAAAAGACAGATATTTTCGAAACATGTTTGCTCTAATATCTTGTTTACTTAATTATTTACTTATGTCATGCAATTGATGTATATTAGTATGATTTTTATTGATATGATTTTAACTTTGAAAGAGCGTTGTGTAAAAATGACCAATTTACCCTTTTAGGTGTCCTAAAAGTTCATTTAACTTTAGGTCTCAAGAATAGTTAGTTGGCTTTTTTCTCATTGACCCGACCCATTTTTTAATCGATCCATTTTATGCCCGCCGTAACAAAAATTTCTGGATCCTTCTATGGTTAGAGACTCGACATGGAAAAAAGTTTTGCACGAAAATATTTGATCGCTTGTTAATGTATTTCAAAGACGAGAATACTTTTTCTGGTACGTCTTACACGGGTTTTGAAATGGTAAAAATAAATCGTCTTTTTAAAGTATTTATAAGCATGTGTCTTGAAATAATTCGTGTAATTTTTGAAAAAAAAAAGCCATATAATTCTGATTTTTGTCTCTCAAATAAAAATATTATAAAATTAAAAAGTAATTACACATAAATATTTTTCCTCCGCCGACAAATTCGACTACTGGACACAACAAACACTTTGGATTCCCAAAACCCACGTACGCCTCTGTCATCTTCCCAATCAAAAAACGCCACGTGTCTGATATCATTAAAACTTTTTTATTTTCATTTTATAAAACAAAAAGCCTAAGCGTTTCAGAACATAATTTTGGTTTTGGCGGGCGTTTCAAATTGCTGATTCAAAACCCTAGCACCTCTCATTTCTCGACGGCGGCCTCTATTCACGGTCCAATCGATTTCAGTCAGGTATGTATTTGTGTTTCGATTAATCGATGTTTATTATCATTATGCCTCTGTTCTAATTTTTAGTTGATTTATTTCTGTTTTTGGAGCTTCGATTGGGATTTTGTATCCATTTCGAAGTGTATATACGAAAGCTGTAATCTAGGGTTCTTATTTGCTGGCTTTTGAGGCTGTATGTTTATTGATTACATATAGCTGTTTGGAATTTGAGATGCCAACTGGTGTAATTTGATTGTTGGGAATTTAGGGTTTGTTTATTGCTGATGTTGTATTCACAGTGAATTTTTAGCTGTAATTATCAGATTAATAAATTAAATTGACTGTAAAAAGTCTATGGTGTCAGGTAACCAGGCAACAGTGTAAAGGGATTAGATCAAAAGAGCCAGAAGGAAGCGGAATGGGGAAGGTGTCTAATAAAAACAAAGCGTCTGTGAAATCGAAGCAGAAGCGACGGGTTCATGATTCTAACAAGTATCTGAAGCCGGGAGCTCTTGCTCAGCTTTGTAACAGCAAAGCGTCTGCATCTGCATCTGTGTCTATGTCGATGTCGTTGTTGTGTTTGGATCTTGGGAAGAAACGGGTTGCGGTTTTGGATGCAGAAGAAGCTGGGTGTAATCTTGGGTGTCGGAATAAGTCTGGCAATGAAAGCCCAATAATATTATCTCCGGAACGATTAAGATCTGGTTCTGAACCTGTTGATTTGCTGAATGAGAATAACTTACAGAGAACACCGCGCCCTAATGAAGGGAAAGCGGATTCTGAATCAAGACTTGAGTCTCTTCCAATGGAAATGCTGGTAAATGCCTATTTTATCCTTGTTTTGATGGTTTTGAGGAATTAGTGAATTGTATTTTACTTTAGATCTGACTAGTGCCTAATTCGTCTATGTTTGTGATTGAAGGTTAAAATACTTTGTCACTTGCACCATGATCAGCTTAGAGCTGTTTTCCATGTTTCTGAAAGGATCAGAACGGCTGTGAGCTTCTTTCTTTGTTTTATTTCTTTTTACGTTGTAGAACATGTAAATATAGAAGGGTAATCTTGGAAAATGAATGTTTATGAACCGAAACAGGTTACTATAGCTCGGAAGTTTCATTTTAACTACACTACACCAGATAGAGCTCGACTAGAAATGCTGAATACAACAACTCCAGTCTCTACACAGCACTGGCCTTTTGTGAGGTTGGTATCTTAAAAGTCAACCTACTTTGACCTTTTAGAAATTATAATTAGACAGGTAATTGACATATTTAACTACTAATGACATGATTTTTCATCTACTACAGTAAAGAAGATAAAAGAAGGAAACTCTTGACATTGTCTAGAACTCCAAAAGCACCTAGGCATGGGGCCCGCCCTCCTTCACGTCTCAAAGTGATGGAGATGCGCCAAGTGGCAGCTGTTTTGTTTCACGAATCATCATTTTCTCCAAAGTACACTGTTCCATCTGTACTGCCTAAACCTGTATGCAAACCGTTTCCTTCAAACAGAGCATTGTTTGATGAAGAACTCGAGCTTTGTCAGGCTGTTGCTCAGAATAAACTTTGTTAGTGTTCAAGTAAGCTTTATTTATATACATGTACATGGTGGATCTTTGGAAAGTTTGATGGAACTGTGTTTGTGTTATTATGATAGATCAGTTGTGAAGCAAATTTTGTTTCAGTCTTTCGTTTTTTGATGTTCCGAGGACATGTTTTAGGTGATGTTTTATTATCTTTGAGAAATGTTACTATAGTATTATTATAGTCGTTTTGTGTGGTTTATTCTGTTTACTTTTGAACAGAAGTTTTCCTCATGCAACGTATTTATGTCAAAAGCCATTATCAGATTGATTGAATGTATTGTTTTGTATCTCAATCGTGGTTAAGTTGGGCGGATGCGAATTTTATTTGTAATTTGTATACGGCTTCAATGAGCTTAATTTTAATCATAACTTATTTAGAGGTTCTCAAATGCTTACCGTCAATATACTTAAATTCAACAGTTGAGTGTGAAACAATTTGGTGGTGCTCGGATGACCATGAGACAAATTTGTCTCACACGTATCTTGAAGTAGTTTAACATGTCTACCCTCTTTAGTGAACATTAGTGTAAGAGACTATACAGTTAGCTTATTATATGCAAATATAGAGGCCATGATCAAGTGTGCACTGATTGTTAGGAAAAAAAAGTGTTTTGCGGGCATTCGTAGGTCCTTCATGAGGATCGTGAACATAGTTGCAAAAATCTTTTCTGATATCAAGTTGATATATAAGCCTTTAGTGAGAAAGTGGAATGCTGAAACGTTCTGTCGCAGAACCCAAATACACTTCATAGTTTCAGAAAACGTTGCTACATTTAAAGACTGTTGTGTTAGTCAATCGTGGAGAAAAGAGTCTTTATCAAAGTTGGGTATGCTTCTTAGGCCGTTAATAGACGAGTTGAGGATGTTATATGAGCATGATGTTCTTGTATATAATGTTTATAATAAGAATACTTTCATAATAAAAGTTATACTACTATGGACCATAGATGACTAATGTTGTCTGGTTGAAGCACACATGACAAGTTAGCTTGTTCTGTATGGGTGATGTGCAATATCTTTAGTTACAAAATGGGTGAAATCTTGCTGGTTTTATTTTCATCAAAGATGGTTACCTGAAGGGCACAAAATCCGCGCTGATAGAAAATGATTTCTTTCTAGAAGGTCGTGTTATATGAACAATCACCAATGTTAACTGATGAAAAAATATGGGACACTCACCAATATTTTGTCCTAAAAGAATAGAAAGCTTTAGGAGTTCTAACCGGGTAAAGATTAGCATATTCTAGAAGGTCCGATATTGGAAGACGTTAAGCCATCACATCATCGATGCCATGCACATTAAGAAGAATGTATTGGGTGATCTTTTCAACGTTGTTATTGACAACCAAAATAAAACACGACTTAGAAGAGAAGAAGGGATGTAGTGTAACAACCCTAAATTCCAACCCTGAGTTTCGTTTTTAAACCAATTAATTTCTTTACCAACGAATAAATACTCTACTATACTTCTAAAATCACCATGTCAGCCTACCTGTACTTTTGAACTCACGACTACTTGCTTGGGAAGCATATCACTTTGCCACTAGGATGACCTGTTAAAGTTAAAATTTATGTTTTAATTAATAAAATTTAAAAATCAAAGACAAAAAGAGTGTATGGCAACTTCGTAGATGTTTAACAAACAAAGCTGTGATGCATGTAACTTTCTATCATTTATTTATACCTAGAGGATTCCATGCGTCAAATAAGTTATTTTGAAAGCTCATGATGACGAATGGCCACAATTTTATTACATATGAGTCAGTCGCTACGATATCTAAGATAGCGACTTTAGAGTTGAAAGTCACTATCTCATATGTTGACTTCACTTTACATAATCTAGTCGGATTAAAGTTTCATAATTTTTGTCTATCTGCGGCTAAAGTTGTGACATCCCTCGATTTCGGGTCAAATTGTATTTATTTTGTATTTGTTTTTATGTTGTAAACCGACCCGATTTATATCCCGAACATTTCAAATATATAAAATATTGGATTTTATGTTACTAAAACATTCCCGCTTGTCTAATTTGAAAAACCCCTTTTACGGATTCGAAAACGGACTTAAAACGCTCAAGATACATCAAAAACGAACTTCCGGACGCGAACCGACGTGTAGACCAGCAGCAGACCAGCAGCCCCATCTTTTTTTTTTGTTGTTTTGTGACTTGTCTTGACCCCTCTTGCATGCAAACCTTGATATTAAACCCCATGCTTAACCCTTTCAACCCACCTTATATATACACCCCTATCCCCTTCATTAATCATTGTTCATTCATCTCTTTCTCTTCCAATTCTCAAGCATTCAAAGGTGTTCTTCATATTTTTTGGCAGTTTGACTTTCCAAAGTCAAACTTACCATAGTCTTACATTATAATCAACTTGTTAACACTTATTTATACTTGAAGATTGTTATACAACATATATATAATAGCACCCTTTGTACCTTTGGTGGGCATTTCTCCGGTCTCGGTCGGTTAAGTGTCCGGCCCATAAGACAAAGCTACATGGAGGACTCGTAGTAGTCCTTGATTATATATATTTCCGCATCTAACCCTCAAACTTGTTATACTTGCTTAACTTCTGCTCATCTTAGTTCTATTTTACATTTTGAGTTCCATGGTTATGGGTTTGTAGAGACTAGCCTCGGTTATTCCGTAAATAGCTCCAAACTTGAAGCCGAACTTTTATTTACTAGTTTGTTTAAATAGTTGTATAAACATGTTTTATGTAAG
Organism: Bidens hawaiensis; assembly: GCF_021521415.1. NCBI lineage: Eukaryota > Viridiplantae > Streptophyta > Magnoliopsida > Asterales > Asteraceae > Bidens > Bidens hawaiensis. Next base: position 345,450 of record NW_027491356.1, on the reverse strand, counting down.
ATTTGAGTTTCTAAAAACCATAATAATTAGTTCCATGGTTATGGGTTTGTAGAATCTAACCTCGGTCTTATCCCGAAACAATATCCGAACAGGAAACCGAACTTTCGTTTAAAGACTTTGTTGTTGACTTTTTGTATGTAAGACTTTGGTATTATTATTTATAAATTATTTTACAAGTTCTATGATGTTTGGACATGTGGTAACCATTCTTGGCCTTATTCCAAGATAAAAACCGAACCAAACGGAACTAAACCAAGTCTACTCGCTTAAAACACACAAGTGTGTTTTTAACCATTAAAGCTTATATATTTCTTTAAAAATACTTTATAAACTGATTTTTATTATTTTCACAAAGTACTCGGAATGTTGAATCCAACTTGATCCTATAACAAAGTTTGGACCGACTAAACCGAACACTCGCTTAACGGACGTTGTTAGTTCTAAAACAATAGAACTACATACTTGGTTAAGTCTCTTTAAGATTTATTGAGTTATCTCATACATTTATTATTTTGGGAAAGTTGACTTTGGGTTTGGTCAAGTCACCAAGACCCGAACCGACCACCCGAACACTCGTTAAAACCTGTTTTAGTATCTATATTATAAAGAGACTTGCTTTCTTGCATTTTTACCCACCTTATTACTTAACATAGGTTGAGTAAAATTAAGGGCTAGATACTTTAACCCGGTTCGAGCAAACTTACATTTTTAAAGGACTATTATTATAATTTCTTAAATATTTACATTTTAAACCTTAAACTTTAAATTGTTTACATTTCTTATCATTTATTTTCGTTTAAAGACTTCCAAGACAACTTTTCTAATACAAGACTTCTTCTCCTTTAGGCTTCGGTCGTTAAACTCATCGTTCCGGTTAATCTTCAAATCATCAAATCTTTCAAGTTTATTACTTGAATGTGAGTACTTTCATCCCCCGTTTTCACTCTTTTATATTTTGGGGGTGACATTGCAAACTTATTCAAATCCAAATGATTTATACTTGAGTCTTAAACCACAAACTTTATTGTATACTTTACTTAAATAAATGCTCGATTTGGTGATTATATGCTTATATGCTTAAGTGCTAATGTGTTTACCGCTTTTGGATGGTTGATTTATAAATCCGAGTATATCTGGCATCCCCTTATAGAAAGGTGTCGTTAATGTATTCTTATTAACGGTTTCATTTATCTAAATTGTTGCTATTTTTTATTGTTTTGTATACAAGTTGTGGAATTTCATATTATATATCTATTGTTCAAAAACTATGAAATTGCTCACCAACCTTTGTGTTGACAAAATCTATTTATGCAATGTTACATATTTGACTTTAGGTTGACTCGAGGACTTGAAGAAAAAAAACGTTATCGAGACTATTAGGATATTATCAAAACGAACAATATATTATTTACTATGATTTGAATTCGGTTAGTGTATGAACAAGTTATGTGACTCTTTGTGTTTTTATGAATTTAAATGAGTTGATTAAATATTGTCACTTAATAGTGTCGTGTGCGATGAACAATCGATTGCGTCCCAACGTTTCCGTCATGGTCGGGGTGTGACAAAAGTCGCATGAGATGGCGACTTTTAACAACAAAAAGACGTAAAAGAAAATGTTCCTCCATTCATGGTTTGATAATCAATTTCATTGTTCACACCATTTGAATGATCAAAATATAAAATTTAATGTTAACACCAACTACTACTTCATTCCACATGCATGCTTCCATGGAATCCTCAAACCGGTAAATAAACAGTTACATCCTCGGTATAAGTTACATACGCTCTGACAAACGATCAATCACCTAGAATACAAGTCAATACTGCGCTTTGTGTTGGCAAAGATCAAACATCATATACTATTCTTTCTAGCTACAACTCATTCCCCATGTCTCCATACAGATCAACCTCCACATTACTAGAACACTGCATAATCATACAACTTACCATACTATCCATGATGATCATGTGCACCATCAACCACACCAGTGGTGGTATTTTGTTGGATGTTGCACAACAACAGCAGCAGCACGCAGCACCAGCTCCCCCAGAAGATAGAATCGGAGGCGTGCTCGGAGGTGGTATAAGGGCTCAACAAGTGATGCAATGTTTCACAGGATGTGGTCAAGAAATTGTGGGGTGTGGTGTCACTTGCACCCTTGGGTCATCTCAAAGTATTGCACCATGCTTTATGGATTGTGGTTTGTCTAATTTTGTGTGTATGAACACCTGCTTCCAACCCACTATTCCTCAAGAGGATGTTTCGGATATCGCCATCACTGGTTTGAACCCTAAACACGAGCCCACACCCATTCATTGATCAACCACCACTCAGGTTTCTATTGGCTAAATCATTCAGCTTCCTCATATATAGTTTTCTAATATCATCATGCTTATCATATCATATAAAGAATTAATGATATATATGTAATATGTTCTCATTTAGTTGCAAGTAACATATTGTCACGTTATTTCAGTCTTTTCTTGTACTAGTATGAGTATTTTACTAGTTGCATTACATGTTCGGTTGGTATTTACCAACAGTTTTCAAAAAGGGTTGGTTGATAATGAGTACCAACTGAATCGGTAAAAATCATGTTTGTAGTTCAACCGATCGTAGGGGCGGACCCACATGTGTAGGTAATTGGGCATCACCAAACACTCATGAATTTTTGTTTATGCATAATCGAAATACGAGCGACACCCAAAAATTTTTGATAGCAAGACCCATAAAAATAATTTGCTTGAAAAGTAAACAAATATAATGTTGGCTCAATGGTATTGGCTTGATTAAATCGCTCCCCCCCCCTCGTCATACATAAAGGATGCGTGTTTGTATTTTCAGGGATCCTTTATCAATTTTCCCTCGCCCTCTTAAACTCGTGCTTCTAAACTTTTTACCTAGTCATCTAAAAGTCACGATAAGTGTAAGGAACCTAGTGATGGGTTCTCGATAACAAACGCCAAAACACGTTTAAAAATCAGTAGTTATTTGTTCATTGAAATATTGAATAAGTTATACGTACATATGCGAACTTGAAAACTCTATGACACAAAATTGAAGAAATAGCTTTGAATGTTTTATGTGAACGCTACTTAAGTAGATATGATCCGGAGCTATAACTAAAAAACTAGTTATTTCAACAAGTTTACATTTTAGATAATTTTCAAATGAATTTGGTATTAATTTTTACCCGCTCCAACATGATTGAAATTCTAAATTAACTCATATGCACCCGAACACCAAAAATTTCAAGCACCCATAAACCAATTCCTTGGCCCGTAATAACTGGTCCAACCAACTAATCCGTTTCAGTTTTCAAACCACGAGCCTAACAATTTACTGAATTTTCAACAAAATTCGAAATGGCTTACTGTTCTATTTGATTTTGTTAATCCATATAAATAATAATCATTTCTTAGCATTCTCATAAAACTAACCTCTTTAAAATGAAAGAAATATTAGTGATGCTCTTCTGATCAAAATAAGCTCATATAAGATTCCATTTAAGATGAAAAAAAAAAAAAAAACCCGAAGACAACAATCTTAGTTACCAAGTCACAACTTTAATTGACATGCTTTAATATTTAGTAAAATTATGACTAAAATTTGTTTATAAATTCAATGTTTATGATTATAGAGTATTAACAATCATAAATATTTAGTTTCGACAGCACCAGGCGATTATGGGAAATTAGGCGAGTATGTAACGTTCACTAGTTGAATCCTTGGTCAGGTAATGTATAGTAATGACTCAAAAATCAGCCAATGTAGTTTTTAAAATATTAAGTTTTTTAATATGAAAAAGATAACGGCTTAACTTGTTGTCAGTTTGTCTCGTGTTTAGATGTGATCACTATTTTTTTTCAGTTTAAAAAGATTCTTTCCTAAAAAAATTATTAAACACTGTGTAACTTAAACGACATCATTTCCGTTACGCAACAAAAACATTCGGGTTTCTAATCGGATACCGTCACAAACCTCCCGGAGATTATTATTATTCCGGTGACCTCTTCTCTCAGTCATCCGGTGAAACCAAACCCTAATGAAGCCCTTTCATCACATCCTATCATACATTATTATAATTATATTCTCCTCCTCCGATGTAACTCTAGGTATTAGGTTTCCCAACCCGATGTCTCAGGTGGCCGTAAGCCCTCCAGATCAGTTCCTGAAAACAGCCGTGTTCTCCCTCGGAAGCTTCTGGAGGGCCGAATCCGTGTTCGGTTGCTTGGACGGAGTTGTCAGAACCACCGTCGGTTACGCCGGTGGATCCAAATCTAACCCTGAGTACCGAAGCTTGGGTGATCACGCTGAATCCCTACAAGTATGCATCTTTTACATTTCCAGTTGGTTAATTGGGATTAATCGGTTCAGGATTTATATGTAATTTTTGAAACATACAAATATGTACCAAATTTTATATATAATTTTTCAATTTTGACTTGAGTTTTTTCAAATAGCAATATAACTAATCCGTGGGGTAGGACTAGCGATTAATCAGGATTTTTACAACCATTAGTATAATGCACTTTAATTTGTAGTATTTTAGGTTAATGTTCTATAAATTAATTTGAGGACAATGAAATTGTGCACTCTGTTTACAGATTCAACATTCTTAATATATGCTGAAGATTGTGAGACAGTTTGTTAAAATGTTTTAAGATCATATGAACTCTGTGCAGATTGAATATGATCCTCGGGTGATTAATTTCAGGCAACTTTTGGAAATCTTTTGGTCTAGTCATGACTCTAGGCAAGTGTTTGGTCAAGGTCCTGATGTCGGGAACCAATACAGGTGGCGTGTTGTGTTTTAACATCTTTTCGTGTTTGTGTCTTCAGCTTTTGAATAGTTAAATTTTATGTTTTTGGTTTAACAGGTCTATTATTTTTGTTAATGGAACCGATGAGTCCCGATTGGCTACCGTAAGCAAAGAAAGAGAGCAAACTAAGTCGAGAAGTAGCATTGTGACAACCCAAATTCAACAGCTTGGTACCTTTTATCCTGCAGAGCCAGAACACCAGGTTTGTTTTTTTCTTGATTCTTTGGTGTCGGTAATGATTCATAGTTTGTTTTTACATTCTATCTTAAACAAACATGTTATGTCAGTTATTCTGAGTTTAAGAACAATATAAGCAGTTACGCACAAGCATCCATGATTCAGTCATGACCACAGGAAGTTGCTTATGACTTCTTAAAAATAAATTATTTTTCCAACATCAGTGATATATGGTGCTGGAACTCATATAAAATATATATGTCAGATGTAAATTATAACAAAATATGGTACAGATTTGAACAATCTTAGCATGATTAATGAAAATTAAAGGCTTAATAGAAAGAAGACATTCATCATATCTTGACTCTGGGATCCATAGCACATCCAAAGAGTATGTATGTGAACAATCAAAGAGATCCATTGACTAAAGAAATAGTCAAAACACATAATTTCAAGGATAAATTGTAATCGGGAAAATTTATATCTATTAAGTCCTGTATGGATATAGAGGTGTTCTTCGCAGTAAGTGGTGAATGAATAAATGTGAAAGAATGTATGTGTTATATAACAAATTTGTCAGTTTATTAACTATTTTATTGATAGTCTATATGCGTATATAACTCTGGAAGTCTGGATATAAGACCGCCCCAGTGGTTTTGAAGTATTACTGAAGCCTCAAGGCAATCTACTGACTTGAAATATGCAGAAATTTGAGCTAAAACGAAACCCATTTCTTCTTCAATTGATTGGTAACTTGCCGGAAGAAGAATTGGAAAAATCGAGCTTGGCAGCAAAGCTAAATGGGTATGCAGCAGATTTATGTCCACCAAGAGTTCAAAACCGGATCGATGGAAAAGTGAATGAAATTATAAGAAAAGGGTGGCCTATTCTACAAGACCTGTAGGTTGTTTTTACAGACCTGAAGAGTCACTTGTATCAGTGTTTATGTAAGTTTTTGGTTAATATTTATGGCTTTAGTCACCTCTGTACTTGTATTTCAAGAAAACAGTTGGAACATTGATAAATATGTAGTGCTAAATATTGAGAACCTAATAATTTTTTTATGATAGATTCATGATTGATGGTTCGGAATCTGCAAATGATTTGCTTCAGGCTGATTTGTCTTAAGAGAATGTTTATGTTTGGTTTCATTCGACCTTAAACAGCTGTTTTGTGTTTTGTTCTCATTTCGTCCCAAGTGGTATGTAGGGATGTTCAAAACGGTTTGGGACTAGGAACCGGAACCGGTTCCTAACCGGTTCCTATATTCAAAACCCCCTTTTAAATCGGTTCCAGGCTCGAACCGGTTAGGGAACCGAACCGGTTCTCCCACCCTCGGACCCCTAACCTATCTAACCGGTTCTTACCGGTTCCTACACTGTAACCAGTTCCAACCGGTTACAGTGTAAATTTTTTTTTTTTTTTTCGTTTTTCGTTTGCGATTTGGATTCTAAACTACGATTCGTATTTGTATAGCATGAAAAATAAACAAAACAATTAACATAAAATTCATTTTATTTACTTTAAGAAGTTCAAAAAAAAAAAGGTTACATGTTTTAAAATCTTCAAAAACAAACTAACAAAACATTAAACTTATAAATATAAAGTTGTGACATATTATTTCTAGAAAAGCCTTATTGTTCGTCGTAATTATTGAGCGACGACTTCTTCCTCGGAATTACTTGTAGAAATGCATTCTTGTTCGTCGTGCACTCGAACATCAAGTGGTGTTTCATATTCGAGAGTGGTTACGTGTTGAATACGATCGATTGAGTCCAAGTGATCCTTTAAGCAAATGCACATCTCCACCGACTCCGAATTTAGTCTTGTTCTTCTCACCGATATTACCCTGCCACTAAGAGAAAAAGCAGATTCCGAAGCTACCTTAGAAGCTTGGACGGTTAGTAAATCACGGGCCATGGTGGCAAGAATCGGAAACTCGGTTTCCTTTACCTTCCACCAAGCCAAAACATCAAAAGTGCCATATTCCTCTTCGGATAAACCGGTAGAGTAATCATTTGCACTATACCTTCCTAGTTCGCTTGAAGGGGTGTTACCCCTTTGTTTTTTAGCCGTTACGTTGCGAACGGTGTTCATAAGGCTAATCATGGGATCTCGTACTCTAGTAGCACTTGAACTTGATGAAGACCCCCCCCCGGCATAGGCATGTGTATGTTTGACCCATATTTATTTAAATAAAAGTCATACATAAATTTAAAATTCAAGTTAAAATAATTTTTTGCCTCTGTTGAAAAGTTTGGGTCAATTTCATGCATATCTAAGGCTGAAAAAATTTCGTCTATCACACATTCAACCCCCGTAACATTTAACATTGGGTTTAAAGCGGCGGCGCAAGTAAAAACCGGTGGCAATTCAAGAAAGTATTTTTTTAATTTAAACTTCATTGGTAATATGATGTTTGAAAACATTGGACTTTTATTTTCAAATTCTTTAAGATTGTTAACCATTAAAAATAACTCCGAAAGAACCAAGGGACTTGTCGGATAATACGTTCCCGATAGTTTCGTAGTTGATGTTTTAAAAACTTCAAGAAAAGTCGATAAGTCATTGATAATTTCCCATTTCTCATTTGAAAAGGGGATTGCCAAATCATTCTCGGCAAGACTAGAATGAAACATTTGTAAAGTTTCTCTTTGTTCCAAAGCACTTTGAAACATTATGCAAGTGGAATTCCATCGATGAGGTACATCCCAATTAGCTCCCAAAGCTTTTCTTCCCGTATCTTTACAAAATTTTCTATAATCCATTTGTCTTTTTTTAATTTTCTTAAAAACTTCATGTATCATTAGTCTAAAATCGTTTATAACCGATGTAACCTCATCCGAAGCAAGTCCGTCTTGCACGATTAAATTAATGATATGTGCAACACACCTTGAGTGAAAAAATACACCATTGCAAATCGGCGTATATTTTAATTTTAATTTATCAACTGCAGATGTATTATTCGACGCGTTATCAAATGCCATTGAAAATATTTTATTTTCTAGTTTACAAGTTTTTATAACATAATCTAAAATTTCAAACAAATTATCTCCCGTATGTGGATACTCAAAGAGTTCGAAAGCAATGGTGCGTTTCATCATTTCCCACGATGACGGGTCTACCCAATGAGCGGTGACACAAAGATAAGATTCGGGTAGGCCATGTGGAGCCGACCAAACATCACTAGTTAAGTTTATTCCCGTATTTATATTTTCAAAATATGCAATTAGTATCTCTTTGGCCTTCTTCCACAATTTTAAACAATAACGTTTAAGAGTATGACGACTTACGTGAGTGTATTGTGGTTGAAGCGTATCTCGAATTATGGCGGTTAAGCGAGGGTTGTCGAAGTGGCTAAACGGCAAAGCTTCTTGAATCACAAACTTCGCCATACGATCTTGAACTCGATCAATTTGGTATGTAAATATTCCGCCTTCACTATCCATTTGCGTTTGTTGCGAATCGACTTTCTTTTTCAACGCCTTGCAATACGGTTTTTCGATGTGTTTCTTCAAATTTGAATTCGAAAGTGGGTTTAAATAAACCCCACAAAACTTGCACCGAGCCTTCAATGAATGGTCACTCAATTCAACCAAATCCCAATTGCACCAAATCTCTTGATTACGATTATGAGGTACAATACGAACGAAACTTGGTTCGGCGTTGGAACCTTGACCAACCGATGATTGTGAGGCAGCCATAACAACAAATATGAATATAGAAGAAGAGAAAACAAGAGATTAGAGAACTCAAAACGTTGTAATAGCGTTTTTTTGTATTTTTTTGCGTTCGGGTTTGCGTTTTGAGTGTTGTGATGAACCCATGACACCAAATACCTATTTATACTAGTAGTGGGGTGCTTGGGGGAGCCAAAAAACGGCTATTTTTGACCCCAACAGTCAAAAAACGGCCAAAAAAAAGATTTCCAACGGCTTAATCGATCCAACGGCTAGAACCGGTTCCGGTTCCTACCCGCCCCCACTCAGAATTGCAAGAACCGGTCACGGATCATCGGGTTGAATCAGATAGGGTCCGGTTCCAACCAAAAACGGGTAGGAACAGGTTCGGTTCCGGTTCGGGTCCACCGGTTCGGTTCCAGGAACCGGTTTTTTTGATCAACTCTAGTGGTATGCTCGGTTTCACTTAGTTTGGTGAAATTTTCTATGTAAAGTTTCATATGTGTTTTTTTTTATCCCTTATAAGCTTTAAGAAGGATTTATGATGGTGAAGGCAAGTTGAATTCCAATAGGCGAGTGAATTCACTTACTATCAATCGACATGATTAAGAAGGAATTAACACCAATTTCAGTTTCTTAAAATTGTGTAAAACAACTCAAAGCGGATCGGATTCAAACGAGTCAGTAAAAGCATGTCCAAGTGAGTCGGTTAAAGTACAAGCCTAGCAAATCACGAATTAATTATATGCTCAAATGAGCCCAGTTAGCCTAAAATATGTGTTTTGTTTTCTATTAAAATTGATCAGGCCCCCAACTTAGAGGTGCACAAAAAACCCCGGAAACGAACCCGAAAAAAAATACCAGGAACTGATTTTTTTAATATCCGGGTTTTTGATACCCGACCCTACCCGTTGGGTACGGATAGGGTATGCATTTCAGTACCAAAATTCATACCCGGAACCGGACCCGATTTATAACCGGTAATACCCGAAAACCGGAACCGGTTCATACCTGGAACCGGGTTTCTCCAATACCCGAAAACCGGGTTTTTAACATACCCGATTTATATCCAATATTAACCGAAAATACCTGAAAAATACCCGAAAATATCCCTAAAAAGCGCAACCTCTTAAAAAATCCAATCTATACCCGAAAAAAAGCCCCAAAAAACCCAAAAAAAACCTAAAAATAAGGTTATTCAATACCCGGAAATAGGGTATTGAAATACCCGATTTTAGAATACCCGGTTCTATACCCGACCCGAACCCGATGCATAGGGTATGGTTTTTAAAGACAATACCCGGACCCAAACCCGACCCGGTTATTGCCAATACCCGATTTCTAATACCCAATCATATCTGAACCCGAATATTTGAAAAACTCGATTTGTGCACCTCTACCCCAACTATTCTTTTTACTAGGTCATATCAGCAAATAAATTCCAAGCAATAACTTGATGAATCCGATTAGAGGTGCACAGAAAACCCGAATCCGGAACCGACCCGAAAAAAATACCTGGAACCGATTTTTTTTATACCCGGGTTTTTATTACCCGAACCCGTACCTAACTCTACCCGTAGGGTACGTTTAGGGTATGCATTTTAGTACCAAAACCTGTACCCGGAACCGGGCCCGATATATACCCCGTAATACCCGAAACCCGGAACCGGGTTTTTCCAATACCCGAAACAGGGTTTTTCAAATACCCGATCTATACCCGAAATTACCCGAAAAATACCTGGAAAATACCCGAAAATACCCCTAAAAATTGTAACCCCTTAAAAAATCCAATCTATACCCGGAAAAAAACCTCAAAACCCCAAAATAGGGTTTTTTCAATACCCGAAAATAGGGTATTCAAATACCCGGTTTTAGAATACCCGGTTCCATACCCGAACCGAACCCGATGCATAGGGTATGGCTTTAAAGACAATACCCGGACCCGAACCCGACCCAAGTATTACCAATACCCGGTCATACCTGAACCCTGTTCCATACCCGAACCTGGGTATTTGAAAAACCCGATTTTTGCACCTCTAAATCCGACTCCCAACTGAAGTTGATCAGGCCCAACTGTTTTTCCTCTTAAATGGAGCATGTCCTCAAATGCGTCCGCTTTTGTAGTATCAATTATCTAATTAGTATAAATGAGAAGTTTGGTGCCACAAAAGTGGTTCTTTTTGTTTTTTATATGTATTAATGGTTTTGAGGGATAGCACATGTGTTTTTGTTGGTTGGGTGGTTGTGTTGGTAAGTGAAACTCTTTGTGCCGGTTCACAACCCAGGTTTGAATCATAGCTGCAGTAAATCAGTCTTCTATTTTTTTTAATTGTGTTATTTATGTTTTTGTGTATGATAGAATGCTTTGTCTTTCAACATTAACTTTAACGTGGACCGAATAGTCGTGTTGTTAAGTGAAACCAACCGAGTTTGTGTACAATCACCGCATTTTGTTTTAGCATCGGTACAGTAAAAAAAACTGACAGGATACTTATTTTATTTTTGTTTTTTAGTTCCGGTATCGTAACGAACGTGACAGAGACCGACCAAATTTGTGTAGACTCATCGTCCGAGATCGACAACACTCGGGTTTTACCAAAGCCCGAGCTTTAGTAACCGATAACAGCCAGTTGGTCCACCTTAGTTTTTAAATTGTTTTCGTTTTAGTTCTGATGCCATAATGCACATAAACAAAACTAACCGAATTCGTGTTGACTTACCGCCTCAAAGCAGAGACCTACAATGTTTGGGTTTTACCAACACTCGAGTTTTACCTACATGCTCAGCGCGTTGCGCCGGGTAAAATATTAGTTTATATACATCAGTTAAAGATTAACTAACGTGTCGCTATTCCACTAACCTGGTTGGTGTATAAAACACTTAAGTCTTCTGCACTAATGAACAAACACTTAACCCTCGCATCGGAAGGTAGTTACGAGAAGACCCTCGTATCTCCTTCTCGTAATGAGCTTACAGTGTTCTATTATACCCTTAACCTTTGTGGGAAAAACTAACCTTAACCTAAGGACCAAGTGATTAAGTTAGTGTTTCTTCGATAATTAAAACTTTAATAAATTAAATATTTGCATAGAAAAGGCATACCTAGTAAAAAGAATAGTCGGAGCTTAATTGAGTGAAAATATAATAAGCTTGATAAAACGAGATGTGTAATTGAGCACTGAAGTGATAATAATAATAATAATAATAATAATAATAAGTATATTTTTCGTAGGAAGGATAAGAAGTAATCTTGACCATTGATTTTGAACATGGATGGTTGAGATTTGTTTAGGGGGAAATCAAGTGTGAACATAAGGGGAATGGTATCAAAGGAATAACATATTTGTTGACTTTCTCTCTCCACATGCAAGTCACATGCCAAATTCACTCATCATTTTAAAATGTCCATAACTTTTTTTACTACGTTTTTATTGAAAAACAAATTCACCGTAATAATGAGTGTCTTTTTATCTTTAATGTGAGTACCATATTGTAATATAAAAATTAAAAACAAAATTAGTGGGTTTTTTACAAATTGTGTTTTATAATGTGTTATATAATAGTATTTTTCATTGTGTTTTTTACATTGTGTCATACAACTGTGTTTTTTATTGTGTTTTTATCATTGTGTTTTTTTTTCATAGTGTTTTTTTCTATTGTGTTTTTCATAGCGTTTTTTCGAACTTTTCCGGCTAGGTGGTGGCGATGGGTGGCAGGTGTGGTGGCGGTGGGCGGTGGAGTGGTGGTGAATGTAGAAAATAAGTGAAGATGTAAGTGGGTTTTATATAAGTGGATTTTTGAAATTAACGTAAATGACTTTTGCGTGCTGATCCTTCCAATTTTTCTTTGTAATATCAATCTTCTTATTTTTCCAACTCTCCTTCAAGTTTCTTTTCTTCTTCTTCTTCCCCAGTATCGGATTCTAGGGCTTGTTTATGCACTAGCTGTAAAATAAAACCTAATTAGTTAGTTAGGGTTTCTGTAATTAAATGATGATTGATGAGGAGAATGATTATTATAATTATTATGATTCGAAAACAGATAAGGATGCGGCGTTGTTGGTTGACAGAAGCAGCGTTGAGGGGATAAAAACCTACACCAGAAGAAGAAAACCCAGAGACATGATGACGACTAATCCAATTCAGACTACCACCAACAATCATAAGGTATGCATTTTCATTTACTTACTTTCTCCCTTGTTTTGCTGACTGCTGTTATGAACAATTTGGACGTTAACCTAATTGAATATTGTAGCATATTATAAGCACTCTGATATATGTATGTATGTATTTGAGGCTTCTTTAGCCCTTTATACCTCTCTGCAACTTCAACCTTATATCATTCATATTAGAAACCAAGAATCCCATACTCAAATCTCAATACTCGAAGCATGTTTCTCTTCATAATTTGAACTAGCTCAGGTCCCGTCAATTTCACGGGTTTCCTTTATTTGTTAGATCCCGTGTATTACACAGTTTTCCTACACTTTAACAATGGTCGGTAACCAAGTTAACGCAGTCTGCGAGACTCCTAATCTAATAAGGAAACTGCTCGCCTGATTTAATCCTTACAAACCAATATCGAATCAATCCAAATTGTCCAGCCGATATCTTTCTGATTTCTTTATATCTCAAACACCGTTATTCACCTTTGATTTTTCAACTTTCATAACTGAAGCAAAACAACCTTTCACATGTAAAATCAAGATTAGACCTCCAACATATATAGCTTCTGATTAACTTTAAGTTTGCTGATTTCTAGAGGGGCTGGTATGTCGTAGTCTATTAGGAATTGTAAGTATTTGCTTTCTGTTGGTAATATTCCTCCCTCTTGGAGGGTTAGCTTAGAAGAATTATTTAGTAAACGAAAAAAGAAAAAAAAAGTTAAAGCTAAGAATGATCAAACTGGCACTGAGAATATTTTTAGCGGCTTACTGGACAACAGCTTTATGGTTTGCATTAGTGCCGAAAGTGTCGCAACTAGTCGCGTCTTGTTGTTCTTAACGTTCAACTGAATTGTGGATCAATAAACCTGGTTTCCTGCAGATGAAGGCTGCTGATGTTAGGGCTCCCGATCAAGAGAATCACATATTGAGTTTTGATGCATATACTAGTGGTCCAGGTGAATGCTCTCTTAGACACTGTAGCAATATCGCCTCACAGCAGATGCACCAGTCACTTAATGGGCAGCAAGATGGTCAAAACACTTTTGTGACTCATCAAGAAAGTGGTTGTATGCCTGTTATCAAGGTAAAATACTCTCCTTAGAATTTTGTATTTTAAATTTGATTTCTGATGTGTGATTCCTACTTAATGAACTCTTGATGCTTCTTGTAAAAATGTGAGTTGCTTATTTATTTATTTTTGCAGAAATCTCTTGATAATGTTGAAAGAAGTGACAATCAACCAAATAGTTCTGCTACAGAACCATCTCATGTTACGCTTTGTGGATGGTTAAAACAATCAGAAGGTTCTACAAGCTCTGAGTTGTGTTCGGGTGTGTTATTAAACATTCTAAACTCAGACAAATTCTCTGAACTATGTGGGCTACTTCTCAAGAATTTTGGTGTTGCCAATGTTAAACAAGTTTTAGACATTGATGCTATAAGCTCCAAGATAAAAAATGGAGCTTATGAAACTTCACCACTGCTTTACCTTAAAGACATTCAACAGGTATTCTTTTGTTTAAAGTTTCATTTTTGTTAACTTAACTTTTTGATTTACCGTATAGCCAATGTGGATAGGTATGGACAAAGCTTCAACAAGTTGGATGTGACATAATTACCCTTGCCAGTAATCTTTCTGATATATCTAGGGCTCACTACAATAAGGTAAATAAGAATAAACCTACAAATAGGCCTGTAACGAACCGAACGCTCAGTGAACTATACAACAGAAAGTTTGTTTATGTTCATTTATTAAATAAATGAACAAACACAAACAAAGATGTTTGTTCATTTAGTTAAACGAATGAACAAACATGAACACATGTCTCATTCGTTCATATATGTTCATGAATGCTCGTTTACGTTTGTTCATTTAAATTCATTTATGCCCATTAGTTTACAATGTTTAAGTGCATTCGTTTACATTCGCTTATATATATATATATATAAATTTTTTTAGGTCTGTCTCAATTTAGTCTAGTTTTCATGGAATTAAAATGTCACCCATTACAATTTAGTCTAGTTTTATTAACTTTTTAGGCTCAACTGATTGATGATCATGTTTACTTTTAATTGGTTTTTGTTCGGTTATCTTCGTTCATCTATGTTTAGTTATGTTGGTCCGTTTACATTCGCGAATTGTTTGTTTATACGGTAACAAAAAAAACGCACATGAGCAAATTCATATTATAATGAATGGACACGATCACACAAATAACAAAACCTCATCGTTCGTGTTCATTCGGTTCTTTCACAAGCCTACAGTTACAAAGTCAAAACACTGTGTTCATTTATAACATTTCTTCAACAGTTTGTTACCAAACAACCGACATCAGAAGCGCGCATCTGCCATGAATGCGGAGAAAAAGCAGAAGTTTTCAACTGTTTAGTTTGTGATTCGTGCGAAGATATATACCATCTGCCATGTATCGAGCTTTTAGATACAGCAGTTCCTCCTTCAAGTTGGTATTGTACAACATGTGTTTCAAACAGAGTCGGATCGCCTCACGATAATTGCATGATTTGTGAAAAACTAAACACTTCCGCTTCCACACCACTCGTTAACCGAGTCCCAACAACCAACCAATCACATGTAACCAATGAAAACCAAAGTTCAAACATATGTTTTATGTGCAAAACCGAGGTGAAAATGGGAGACGAGTTTAGAAAATGTGAGCATTTGCTATGTGGTCACAAGTTTTATCACTCTAAATGTTTATCGAGCAGGCAGTTAGGTTTGTGTGGGCTTGTTTGGTACTGCCCGTCTTGTTTATGTAGACGGTGCCGTGTGGATAAAGATGATGATCAGATTGTTTTATGTGACGGGTGTGATGAGGCGTATCATATCTACTGTGCTTCACCACAACTGCTTTCTATACCGAAAGGAAATTGGTATTGTAGAAAGTGTGATAGGAAGTTGAATCAAATGAAAACAATGAGACGGGTTTACGAGAGTATGCAAAAGAAGGTGAAAATTGAAGACGAGTTAGAGAAAGGGCATGAAGAAATGGATGAGCGCGAAGGCTTAGATATGCTTGTAAATGCTGCTAAAACGTTAAGTTATCCAGATGCATTTTGGAATACGCGGTCAAGCGTATAACTTGGAATATGAAAGTTTTTGATAGTTATAATGACGGTGATCGGGGCTATGTTAAGGTTTGTACACTTTTTGTTGTTTTTTTACGGGTGTTAGTAGCCAAAAACATCCGTGAATAGTTGTTATGCAACCCTGATGGAATGATAACATGTTGGGACACTTTTGACTTACAACTATTGGTGCATCAGTATGCTGATATGTGAATTGTTCACTAGAAAGTAGAATGATTTTTTGTTATTATTTTTTAATGAGTTGCATTTTAGATTCCTTTTCGAATCCTAAAGGTGCATATATAGTGCATATATATTATATAATTTCTGGTATGCCTATTCGCGTCAAAGACATCAAATTTAATCCGGACATGCCTAAATTGTATAACTTAAATGCGATTGATTTAACTCAATTATCTAAATAAGTTATGTGAGTAGAAACTAATGTATGTATTATCGCCAAGAATGTAATGAAACAGGGCCGTTTCTAAGAATCGTTAAAAAAATTTTGGGCCGAAGGCGAGTTAAAATTTGGGCCTTCAGTAAAAAAAATAAAAATTATTGGGCTTAAACATTTATACGTTTAAATGGATTTATTTTTTATGATTTGGGTTGTGCAACTGCAAACAATTTTTTTATATAGAAATGAGCTTAAATAAGTCGGGTAATTGGATTTAAACATTAACAATACATATAACTTTTTTTTAATGTGTAAAAAAATTTAAAATATACATTTCGGGCCTGCCAGGGTGATTAGGCGGGGCCATCGGCCACCCAGCCCTCCTTCAAAGCCAGCCTTGTAATGAAAGAATCAGTTGAGTTCATAGGATCAACCGTATGTTCTTAAAGTTATTTAATATTAAGATCAGGATCAAGTTTACAATAGACTTAAATTGATATTACCAGTTTTGTTAGGAATCAAGGATGGTGATCATGACTTTTGTTGTGTTTACCATACTCCCATTGAAAAATATGAGCTGTTATTAATTGAAAAGCTGACACTGTACGTCCTTTTTATTACATGCCATGAAATATTTAAAAGCAAGACCTTAATGGTTGTATCGAAAACATGCACAAGCCATGCCTCTAGAAAATATAAAGTTGTCTCTAAAGCTACATGGTATAAATGCCGCTAACCACTCATGCGTTAAGCTCATGATATGTTAGTGGTATTTGTGTATAGATTTGCCCTTTTAAAAATTTTGTTAAACCCATAAGACCATGTGTAGTTAAAACTAAGCTCTTCTAGACATTTTAAGTTTTATGCCATGTGATGTCCGGTCAATATTTCAGCGTTTTGCAAAAAATGGGCGTAGTCAAAAACTCTCCAGTAATCATTACACAATTATTTCTTTTTAACTAATTAATATAAATAAACATATAAATAAAAAAGAACAAAAAATGATTGGATAAAGTTCCTAAGAATGTCACCCATAATGCCTAGGGGGCGGTGTTCCCAGGCATTATGGCACCAAAGCACCACCATAAAGCCACCACTACGGATGGTCTAAGAATATACGTGTGGTTTAACTAAACAGTGAAAAACATCCCGTCACGTAGGCGCAGGAGTTTTTACTAACTTTTCAACCAAAAAGGCGTAATTATTTAACTAACGATATTGTTATTATTTAATCTTTTAACAAATACGTTGAATTTGTAGTTGGCCTCATACATTGAGCCCCTTGTTCCGTTATTGTAGTGGTGCCCAAAGAGCCTTTTTACCCTTTGGTACCCGTTTGAAAGAAATGTGAATCCATTTAACTAAAAAAAGAGCCATGTTACCTTTGATCCGATGTTTTCACAATAAGCATGATCAAAATTTTGGGGGTGCCATGTAGTTTATTACAGATGAAGCTGACTCCATCGTTCAATTTATTAAACTTTATATGTTTGTTTATGTAACTATAAAAAACGAAAATCCATAAAAAATTATTCAATTCGTCGTTCTTTTTTCTTCATTAATACACAACAAAGAGTGGATTTTTTTTCAATAACATTATACCAAGTTTCATATTTAAGTTGTTGGAGAAAATCCGGTTAACAAAAACCAAAATAAACATCAAAAGCCTTTAATTCTTAGGGGCTTCACGAAAAATAGTGGCTTCAAAAGATGGCACATGTGTGAAACGTTTGCGATGTGGTGGCTTTCTCTGATAGTCGGTCTCACAAACATATCACTTATTTGTTGACAGGTCACACATGACATTTTATTTATTTTTAACTTTTTTCTAAATTTCCATGTAGATATTTCCGTGCATTTTTAGATGTTTCCGTACCTTTTTAGACGTTTCTGTACATTTTTAGACTCTTCTGTGCTTTTCTTAAGCTTCCGTACATTTTAGACGCTTCCATACTTTTTTAGATATTTTCGTTTTTGGGTCCAGCTATCAAAGAAATTCCAGCATTATAGACGTTTCACCCATGTGTCACCCAGCTATCAAGGCTAGACCGAATAAGAAACGTTGTGTTTCGCGAGAGATTAGGGGTGGCGAACATAGCAGACAAGATAAGAGAGTGGAGATTGAGATGGTTTGGACATGTAAAGAGAAGACAGACGACGAATCCTGTTAGATCCGTAGAAAACATTACTATAGAAGGGAGGAGGGGTAGAGGACGACCGAAATTGACTTGGGATGAGAGGATTAGGCATGATTTGATAGACCTAAACCTCTCCGAGGACATGGTTGAGGATAGGAATTCGTGGAGAAGTAGAATTAAAGTTAAGGATTTTTAGAGAGAATTGAATACCTTACGGCTTACACTTAACTTATTTAGGTCGCATACCATAATGGTATTTCCCTTACATATATTATTATTATTATTATAATTATTATTAGCTTTTATATAGCTGTTAAACTGTGATCTTATTATTAATATTATTATAATTAGTAGTAGTTTGTATATAACTGTTAAACTTTGATTTCCTTTATTTTGCTTCATACACATGTACTTAGAGCCGAGGGTCTCTCTGGAAGCCACCTCTTCATTACTTTGGATGGAGGTACGGTGTGCCTACATCCCACCCTCCCCAGACCCTACTTATAGCTTTGCTGTCGGTGGGATTTTACTGGGCATGATTGATTGATTGATTGATTGACCCATGTGTCACCTTCAGAAACCCTTGTTTTCGTTTTTCCAGGAGTCCATATTTATATTTTTGATTTTTTGACGACTAGTCAATGCTTATTTTGATGATATTTCCAATTTACCGGTGCTATCGTTAGAGCGCTTCTGATTACTTTTTTTTTCGAACGGCAGGTCAACATCAAAAATTAAACAAACAGGAAGACTCCAACTAGAAGCTGTAGCACAACCAGAGAGTACAAAGCAAAGGAAAAATAAAAACATAAACAAACTTTGAACCTATGAAATACAGAAGCCATTAAAGAGGAAACAGGGGACTCCATCCAAACAACCCAATCTAATTCATTATGCAAAAAGCGAGACTTGATCCAACCAAATATTTTCGACTTTATTTCTTACAAAACTAACGTCGTGGCCCACTGTCTCACTTCAGTCACTAAGGCTATATTGTCATTTAATAGTGTTACTTAATCTGTAACACCCTGACTTGTAGTTATGGCGAGCGGTGGTTACTTTACACAGGGGCCGCGACGATTTCTTATGGTGATGTTTGATTTGAATGTGAGTTACAATAGTGGTATAGGAAAGAATAGAAAGATGATCTATTGCATTAGAACTGATTGTAGAAGTTTTAAGATGGATGGACCAAATTTTGGGAAAATTTCAATGGATTTGAATCTGGTTTCATGGGATTTTTTTATTGTTTTTAATACTCTCAAGTTTCATCCGTTGGTTGATAACACTTGCAACTTTTACTTTGGTACCCATCACTCCCAACTTTGATCCTAGTTGTTTTTGACACTTCCGAACTTAACGGACCCTAACTCCGTTAGATTTGTTGCTGACTTGACATTTTTTAACACACGTGGCATGCTTACGTGGAAGTACCTCTTAAAAGAAACTAAATCCATATAATATACCACCACCCACCTCCACCACCTATGGCCGGCCACCACCTACCTCCACTACCAACCACTATTCAAATGCAATTCCTTTCATTCAGTTTCCAATATTCAAATGTGATTCCTGATTCTTAAATTCAAAGCATCATTCTCTGATTTATTCTAACACCCCGGCTTAAGCGAAAACGCCTGAGTGTGACGTACAAATTACTCAAAACACGTGTGACACTATTAAGTGACAATATTATCATTAATTAATTTTAACTTCAAGTACACAAGTTGTAACAAAAAATACAAGAAAATTATATGAACAATTAAACAACTTTTCCATTTATTATTATAATATAAGCTCTAGTGTCTTCTCCAAGCATCATCCTCTAATGATTGTCCCTGTAGCATATACATAAATTAAAGGTCAACTAAATGAATAGTTGGTAAGTTCGCACAATTTTTGATATATATAATATAAAAATCATACAATTCCACGAGACGTGTAAATCGAGCAAGTAAGGTCCTTTCCAGTTGGTAACAACCAACGTACTCGGATAATCGCGTAAGTAAGATCCTTTCCAGTTGGTAACAACCAACGTACTCGGATTAGGGGTCCCTTTTCCACTCATAACAAAATGGTCCTGAGTGCAAAGGGAGGCGTATGATCATACTTATTGAGGATACCACATGCAAGTAGTTTTGAGTAAGTAATCAAGTAAACACATAAGTTCATGATACGAATTGTAGTTTGTAAATGAATAAGTAAACAATTGACTCGATATGATATATATGCTACCCCCAAAGAGTGTAAAAGCGTTAAAAATAGGGTGTGAGAAACTCACCTTGAAATTAAAGATAAACTTGAAATAAAAACCAAAACCGAAAGTTGCGAAATATGAGAATCAATGAGGGGCGTAAAGGTAATTAGAAAGCATAGAGAACACATGCAAATTAGTGAATACATCAGGGGCTGTTTCTGCGCATTACTCAAACTAAACGATTAAGGGCGGCGTGTAGGGTTTGAGAGATTGCCACCACTCATCTCTTTAAATAGCAACATGTTTTCACCTAAAAAAATATGAAAAACAAATTACATGTCGGCGGCTCTTAAAAGCTTAGAAAAACGATATCGATACGAACAAGTTTTTCCGGTTGCATTACGTTTTTCTATGTTTTAGAATCGCCTACACTCGTAATTCACTTATCCTCGTCCGAATCGATTTTTTTTTGTGTTTTAATCGCAAGCAGCTTAAGTCCATGAAAAACACTCTACGATGTCGGTGGCTCTTAAAGCCTAGAAAAACGTCATTGTAGCGGACACGATTTTCCGATAGCATGATATTTTTCTAGGTTTTAGAATCGCCCACACTCGTAACTCATATATCATCGTAATTAAGTTTGTTTTTGTGTTAAGAGACAAGTCGAAAAAGAGCAAAAGCGGATGCAAACCGTCGGAAATTTGGCAAAGAATCTCCGACGACAGAAGATATTATTTTTTCTATGTTTAATCCACTTTTCCAAAGTTGATAATTAAATTAATTAATGTATTTTTTTTAAAAGCTTTATTTATTGTTCATTAATTCACACATTAAGAGCATCCACAATAGATGCTTTTAGAGTGTTTTTGAGAGAGAGATATGTGGAAGAGAAAGGGTGATATTTAGTTCTATAAGAATATCCAAAAACAACCTTTTGAGTATGGCTTGAAGAGATGAGAGAGGTGAAAAGAATGGTAGGGGTGCAACGAGCCAAGCTTGAGCCCGGGCTCGACTATGCTTGAGCTCGGCTCGTTTTGTAACATCTCGGACTTTTTCGTATTTGTTTTTCTGATTTGGGAAAGTAATTCAGATTTTTTTTCGTATAAATAAAATCATGCATTTATTAGTTTTTAATTTTTTTTATTTTAGTTTATAATTTTATAAATTTCAAATATGTCAAATGGCCCTTAGAAACTCTTAAAATGGCTTAAAATACATTTTTGGAACTTCAGGGACTAAAAATGCCAAAAATGAAAATTCTGGTAAAAGGAACCCTTAGCACCGCTCGAAGGTGCGTACAACTTAGCGCCGCGCGAAGTTGCGCAGTTTCAGCCAGATTTGTTTTCGATCTTCGTTTAATGCTAAATCTTTCCTTTTTTCAACCTTAAATCACGAAAATTGAGCAACAAGTTATTGTATTTAGTATGTAATAGTGTCTAGGTTCATATCCAATAATTTGGTCAATATATCAATGATTATATGACCCGATTTCATCTTTAATTATGTGATTCGTTTACCAAAAATCGACCCGTTTCTTGTCCAACAAGTTGATTTAACACCTATATAAACACATCATAACTCCAAACCATAGAGTTTACTACAACAAAACATTCTCAGCCGTCACCTACTCTCAACCGACGTTTTCTTGCTAGTTTATTTGAAGACTAAGAGCTGCAGTTTGACTTTGACATTCGTTAAACCTTTGACCTTGATTTCTCTCTAATACAAGCACCATCCGGGTAAGTTGTTAACTGATCAAACGTTCATTAATACTCACTTGCCGATAAACCTCAATCAATTTATGAGATTGTAGAGTATTGATGGGTCAATTAGAGTCAAACCCGTTTAAGGGCAAAATAGTCAATAATTTTGACTATCCGTTTTCTCATACTTTTGATCGGATTCAACGTTCGGTCCAGAAGACGTTTATTCTCGTAACGAAATTTTAAGGCTACTGACCAAAACCCGACTTCCAACTCGCTGTTCGGATTCTGGTCAGTACCAGCTCGCTTAAATCTTAATACAAACATAACTTGAGTTCTAAACGTCTGTTTGGATTGATTCTAGCGGCAACGAGTTCGTTTTTATTCATATTATCATATCTCAAAGTTTCAGGTTCTGAAATTTGTTTATATTGTTTGACATGTAGTGGACGACTCGCTTATTCGTTTTTATATTCGCTTGTCATTAATCTAAAGGTGAGTTTTATCATTCCCCTATTAAGTTTTCTAAACATTTTGGGGACATATGCGTACACATTCGTATTTCATACTATATATACCAAACAATAGCAAACATGTACTTGTGCGTGACTTAATCAAATATACTTGTTTACATGCTTACTTGTGTTAATATTCATTCATTCGTATATTCCCATGTATTGGGTGCTCATCCAACGTATTCCCATGTATTGGGTGCTCATGCTATTGGCCAACGCCCGATTCGCTTGGCAACGGTCTACATACTTGTTTATGGTTTGATTACACTTACCGCATTTATCACGTTATGCTTATTTATATCATTGTAAAACTGGTGGTAACTCTCACTCAACTTATGTTGACAAACTCTGTTTTCTACGCATATACAGGTTGCTTATGTTGAAGATTGAAGTTTGGACACTTAGACAAGACCTTAGGATATAATCAAGATAACACTTATACTCATGTATTTAAATTGTTTGTTATATTTGGACATTTTGTGTATTCTTTCAATAAAATAATTAATTAGATATTGTCACATTTTATGTATGATAGTATCTTCGAGCTGTGAGCAATCGGATCACGCCCCGGCATTTCCGCCTTAGGTTGGGGTGTGACACGTTTAACTTATACAGAGCTCGAGCTCCAGCTCGGCTCGTTTTGAGTTCTATTTTCAAAGCTCGAGCTCGGCTCGTGAGCAGATTTTGAAGCTCGAGTTCGGCTTGTTTACTATTTATTAATTATTTTTTATATAATTATAATTATTTTTATATATATTTTTCTATTTTAATTTTATGTATATAATAATATATATTATTTAGTTATTTTTTTTATTTTTCCATAACATTATATTTATTAATTAATAATTATTATATATATTTAAAATATATATATAAATGACAGGCTCGTTTAGGCCCGCGAGCCGACTCGAGCTCGGTAAGTGAAGCTCAGCTCGGGCTCGTTATTAAACGAGCTTATTTTTAAGGCTCAAGATCGGGCTCATGCTCGATTAAGTTCGGCTCGATCAAGCTTGTTAACAAGCCGATCTCGAGTAGCTCGCGAGCAGCTCGGCTCGTTTGCACCCCTAAAAATGGTATTTTTAAGAGTTTATGAGTAAGACATAAGAGAGAAAGATGATGATTGATTGGGCAAATGCCAACTTAGCACACAGAAACAAATAAAAATGAGCTTGTGGATGCTCTAATGTAAAAATTGCGCCATTAATTATGAAATCACTTGTTTTTGTTTGATACTTTTGTTTAACTAAATTGGAGGAGCTTAGGGTGTTTGTTTAAGTGTCTGATGTTTGATTTTGGTCAGACTGTAAAAGAGGATTATGGCCTAGCTTGTTGTTCACTTACCTACCTCTCTATTGTAATTGGATCTTTTTGTGAAATTATTTATGTGAGTAAAATAATAATAATAATAATAATAATAATCATCATCATCATCATCACAAGCAATTTTTTTATATTAAAAATGGCTTCCAATTATGTGTTTCATTAAAAATTCACATATGAACGGTTCAGCACATCCACCACATCCACATATCTTCACCATCCTTCTCCACCGTTCTTCACCGCGATCTTCGCCATTGTTCTTCACCTTCTCACCGTAAATAACTAGCAAACGCCAGAGACAACAATTCTCGGTTCTTCATTGCTCAATCAAATGTGGCGATGAATAAATAGGATTGAAATTAAATAATAATCATGGATGTAAGTGATAATGGCAGTGAAATTGGTTGTGGAAAAAAGTATACGGTTCAGAGGTCCAATCAATCAACAGTTACTGGCTCAAAATTTCTTAACTAGTCAAACATTTTACTGGTTCAGCACTTAAAGTGTGTGTAGTGGGGCAATAAGTTGGGGCTTTTGCGGCGATGAGGGGCTACAACACTGCCCCTAGGCTACAAATAGGCGACAAGTGGGGGGGCGATATATACACGTCGCCCGACTTGTGTGATAAAGATGCTGACGTGCGATCAAGTATAGGTGGGGGGGGGGTTGGTCTATAACAGCATTGCATCCCTAAAATGAAAATAGCTCTCCGCTAATATGACGCCACGTATTGAAAATCCCTCTTATTTTATAACCCTCCACTACACATAGTTTTAATAGATCACTTGTCAAGTAAGCCCCCTACTCTTTTTGTCTTTTTTTTACTTGAAAAGTGAGCTGTAGTTGGTCTGCACAAATAGTGTAATTCTATAAGTTTTTTTACGGACTGCTTTAAACAAAAGTGAGCTGTAGTCTTTTTGTCCTTTTTTTTCTAGGGACACCACCTCTTTTTTCTAGAAAAAACCCTTAATACGCGAAGCATTGAGGGGTTTTCTAGAAAACCCCACCAATTCTTAGAGAAAATTCTCAAAATAGCCTTTTTAAAATGAGAGTCCCCAAAATAACTCTTTTTTCCTTAAAATCTTTTAAAATTTGGACTGGCAAGACGCTTTGAGAAAAGATAAAAATAAAGAGGGAGCAAGCCAGATTTCGAAAGAAAGTCAGGTAGGAGAAGAGATTTCGAGAAATAATTAAGGTAAAGTCCAAATTATTTTGTAATCTTGGAGCAAAAGTTCTAATTTTTCCAAATTTTTTTTATTCAAAAAACCGTCTTGAGAGACTTTTTTTTATGTTTCCTATATTTCCTATCCATATTTTCAAATTCTTGGAAAAAGAGATTTTGAAATCTCGTCTTGAGAGACGCATTTAGGATGAATTTGTTCTTAACAGATGAGATTCTTTTCTTTCTTCCAACCTTCATGCTACACACACACACACTTATACATACATACATATACATACATACATATATATATATATACATATATATATATGTGTATATATAAATTCCGTATATATATATGTATGTATGTGTGGGGGTGGGATCTAGTGAAAACTCCTATTAAAGAGAAAACTTAAAAACTCCAAAAAAACAATTTTTAACTTTTTTTTAAGTTTCTTTTTTTCCCATTATTCTTATATGTTGTTATTGGTTCAAAAAAAAAACCTTGTCGGTAACGTCGTCGGTATAATGCGCATGTGTAATAGTGTGCATTGCATATATGTAAAAGTGTTTGTATTATATAGAATACAACACTATTGCACATATTTGATACACACTATTGTGTATATGCAATATAAGACTAATACACACATCGAATACACATTAGTACGTATGTGTAATACAACATTAACTCACATGTGCACCACTACTACACATATACAATACACAAATATTTTATTATTATTTTTTTTTCTATATAATGCAACACTACTACACATATACAATACACAAATATTGAATATATGCAATAAAACACTATTAAACTCAAAAATACATAGTAATACACATGTGTAATACAACGGTATCGCACAGTAATACGTATGTGCATTACAACGGGTTTTTTTTTTGTTTTTTTTTTATTTTTTTCGAGTGAAATATAAGAATAATGGCTAAAACAGAATTTTGAAAATATTTTTGTATTTTTAATTAAAAATAATTCTTTAGGAGTTTTTAAGTTTTCTCTCTAAATGTGAGTTTTCTCTTGATGCTCTCCCTGTATGTGTGTGTGTGTGTATTCCGTATATATATATATATATATATATATATATATATATATATACGAAATTTAGATACACATAAATATATATGCACACACACACATACATACATATATATATACGGAATTATATATGTATACACACACACACATACATATACGGAATTTATATATACATATATATGTGTGTGTATATATATATATGTTTATATATATGTATGTATGTATATGTATTTATGTATGTATAAGTGTGTGTGTGTAGCATGAAGGTTGGAAGAAAGAAAAGAATCTAGTCTGTTAAGAACAAATTCATCCTAAATGTGTCTCTCAATACGAGATTTCAAAATCTCTTTTTCTAGGAATTTGAAAATATGGACGGGAAAGGTAGGAAATATAAAAAAAAGTCTCTCAAGACAGTTTTTTGAATAAAAAAGATTTGGAAAAATTTGAACTTTTGCTTCAAGATTACAAAAAAATTTGGACTTTACCTTTATTATTTCCCAAAATCTCGTCTCCTACCTGACTTTCTTTCGAAATTTGGCATGCTTCCTCTTTATTTTATCTTTTCCCAAAGCGTCTTGCCAGTCCAAATTCTAAAATATTTTAAGGAAAAAAGGGCTATTTTGGGGACTCTCTCTCGAAAATGGGCTATTTTGGGAATTTCCCCAATTTTTACTTGTTATGTTTTATTTTCTTTTAATTCTTTTTGTATAATAAAATTTTAAAATAAATATGTTTTTTTTATTTAATATTAATAAATAGTTGTTATTAACAGTCAGCTCGATTTGAAAAGTTCATTCAAAACAACAAACACATAGATACACCAAAACATGTATTATATGCAAAACTATGTATTCGTACACCTAAAACTAAATACAACAACTAAAACAAAATTAAAAAATCTGCATAAACCCCCGAAGTCCTCGTCGCCGGGGGCTGTAAATGCCGCATCATTTACGTCGGCGTCGTCTTCACCTATGCGTCTGGGCCCTGATCCCTGACCGGCGTCATCCACGCCATTTCTCCTTTCGCGTCTGATGCCTGACGTGCTCGCCTTGTGGTCAAAACTGGGCCAGGGCGGGGGCACGCTGTATGTCTGTCCGAGTTGATGCGCTCCCAATCTCCTAGATAGCTAACAATCCAGCTAATCAAGCGTACCATCTGCAGCATCCCCCGCTACATATGTAGCATGCGACACCCAACGGCCTTTAATCGGGTGTCAGCGGCGGGATCCAAAGTTACCATGCGATATGTACGTGGAACATGCTGTGGCGGCGGCTAATAACAAAACAACAAAAAAAAAATGTTTAATAAATACACGAATTAAAAGTAACCGTAAAATGATAATATAATAAAACGTTCCTTATGTGCGTCCAGATAAGGAGGCGCGTCCCCACCAGCATGTGCATCCGCGCCGGCCCCTCCCCAACCCCCTTGTCGACAGGCTGATCGACAATTTGCACATTCGCTGCCGCGAGTGGGGGTGGCTGGACTAAAGGCACTGGGACGTAAGGGACATGTGCCCCAACCCCGACCACGAGTCGGTTCGGATTTTGATCGGTTTTGGTTCGAGTTTTGACCAGTTTTTCCCGGTTTTGGCCAGTTTCGGTTCGGTTAACCGGTTTGGACCCGGTTTTGGCGGAGAAAATTACAAACCGGTTTCGAACCTATGGCTTCAATCGGTTCCAAACCGGTTTCTACATAATCGGTTTCGAACGGTTTCAGTTCAGTTTTCGGGTCAGTTCGGTTAACCGGTTTATTTGTCCACCTCTAGTTGAGATGTCTTTATTTTTAATAACGTGCTGCCATAATTTTGTTTAAAGCTGATACTGGTCAAAATTATATCAAATTTTGAACACAATAATAATAATAATAATAACTTAAAAGGGATTTTCTTTTTCTTTTAATAGTTTTATTAAATTAACAATATCTATTGTTGTTTTTATATTTATCTTTGTGCTATCATAAATTTTGTTTAAAATCGATTCCAGTCAAAATTATATCGAAACATTCGTTAAAAACTTGGCCCAACTTGGTTTTGAGTAAAACTTATGTCGACGCTTAAATAAAAATAAGCACATCTTAACAGTATATTCAGAATTTTGTACAACTTTATATTTTTAAAAGTTAAAAAAAATAAAATATGAGCAAAATTATTTATAATAATATAATATTAAAATAAAACTTCAAAACAAAAGCTGAGCTTCAAAATTTCAAGGATAATGCGGCCGGGGAAACGGCATAGATGGGGATTAACCGATGTTCTTACGACGATTCGGGAAAATCCAAATAATAATGGGCCGTTGTATAGGTGAAGATGGTGGTTGATGTGTGAGAGGAGAGATTGATAATGATGGTGTTGGGTTTCAGTGGTGATCAGCTAAAATTTTATTTATTAAAACCGGTTTAATAAACATGACAAATAATAATTAATCTTATTAATTAATGAATGCGCAGCGGAATATAAACGAGTAATCAGCACCGAAACTGAACCCGACAGGATCCGGTTACAAAACTGTCGGACCGGTGCGGGACACGGTTTCCCAACGATTCACGGGGCAACGTGTTAGAGTGCGGAATCCTCTAACACGGCGATTCGGTGGTGATCAACAACGCGCGGTAACGATTCCTAAGACGGTTTGACACCTAGGGACGGAGGAAAGGACCGACACGTGAAGAACGGGCAGAGAGTATTTCAGCAGAGTGGTGGTTCGTGACTGTGTGTAGAATGTGTGCTCTTTTTCGTGATCCTCCTTAATCTCCAAAGATACCACTTCAACCTCAGGTTCTCCTTCATGGACTTCAGCAGCTGGTTCATCGACAGTATATTCTTCATTGGTCGAGGAAACAACAGACTCTGTTTCAGAGTTTTCATCTACTACTGTGACATCAGCCATGTTGATGCTCAAGTTCCATGTCTCGCCTTCATCCCCTTGAACTGCAAGAGCAGTTTCGTTGTTGATGTCGACGTTGTTTGCTGCGGTTTGATTTTGAGGGACCAGTTGTCTCTCAAGGTTGACAGTTGCAGCTGCTGCAGCAGGAGTGGATGATGATGAAGTGGTTCGGAAGGGATATTGGTGACCTTCCCTTCTTGGCTTCGAGCACTCCTTGGCAAAGTGACCAAGTTCGCCACAGTTGTAGCATTTTACTTTGTTTTTATCAAAGCCGAACTTGGATTTGTTGTTTATTGAGAGGGCCTGACCTGTTTTCTTCGTCCACTTTCTGGCCCTTCGGAACGCACTGCCAAGAGCCCACATAATGTCTATGCGTTCCATATCATCTTCGTCAAGCTGTTCATAGTCATCGCTGTCCAGATGACTATTTCCTAGCTTACCCGCCACCATTAAACTGTAGGACTCAATTATCGTGCCTAGAGTTGCCATGTGTTCTTTGGCAACCTCCACTGTTACTGTTCCCAAGCCTTCAGTATTCAACGTTGCTTTCTCCGTTGACTTGGGTCCGGAGTTAGTACTTGAGTTTCCAGAAGTTGATAGTGGGACGGAAGATCTCGTTTCAGTCCCCTTTGATTGATTTGACGTTGAGGAGACAAAAGCAGTCTTCATCGGAGCATGATCAGTTGAATCTGACAAAGGAGGTTTTGACATGTAAAGTGATTTGTCAGAAGTTGATCTCTGTTTTCTGGAAGAGGCTCTTAGTTCAGCCTCTTCGTGTCTGATTTCTTTAATAAAATCAGACAGGAGAATCGTCTCCAGCTGATGACTTCTTCTCATTACTGTCAGGAAGGTGCTCCAGCTAGGTGGAAGTCCTTGTGCAAGACATCTAACTTTCTCAGTCCCTGTAGTTTTGACGTTATAGGACTTGAGTTCTGACATTAGATGGTAAAATCTCGACAGTAACGACTCAATATCTTCTCCCGACTCTGGACTAAACAGATCAAATTCACGCTTGAGCTCCCGTGCGTGAATTTCTCTAAGGGAATCAGATCCTTCACATCGGTCAACCAGTGCGTTCCAAAGAGTTGACGCTGTAGTAAACTGGTTAAACTGATGAAAAAGATCAGTGGAGAGTGCTTGTGATAGTAAGGAGAAGGCTTTCTTCTCAGCATCGAAGGCTATCTTTTGTTCTTCAGATAGCCTAAAGTAACTCAACGACTCACCATCATCATTCGTTGGATGCACCCAACTTGTTTGGACAGCTTCCCAAAGTCCAGGATTTACACCTGTAAGATGAATCTGGAATCGTGTCTTCCAGGTAGTAAAGTCGTTTAATGTCATCAGCTTTGGTGGCTTGTTGTAGCTTCCCGATTCAGAATCGCTTTCGAGAATCGATTGGATCCTCTTGTTGGTACTCGAACTTGAAGCCATTTTTGATCCTTTGGTTAACTTTGAACTGTTGATCGAATGAGTCTGGTTCGATCGGACGAGTGCCTTATTCGATCGAATATGTTCTGATTCGATCGAATGTCTCTCTGGAAAACCGAACTGATCTTCTGAAAGTTATTCGATCGAATGTGTAACTGGTTCGATCGAATGGGTTAACAGATTCGATCGATTGAGTGTATGGTTTGATCGAACGGGTTCTGACAGTCGAATAAGACAGTGATCGAATGGACGGATCGAATGTGTGACTTATTCGATCAACTGGAGACTGGTTCGATCGAATGAACGAATCTGGTTCGATCGAATGAACTTGGAGTATTTCTAGGCGGGAAAAACTGATTCGGTCCAAGTTCAAACTGGTTCGATCGAATAGGAGGGCTATTCGATCGAATGAGTTCCAAAAATAGACTGGTTCGATCGGAAAATCTGGAAATTCCAAAATTAGGAGATTTTGACGGATTTTCGAATTTTGAACCACAAACACGAATCTTAGAAGATCAAGGAGCAAAGTAAGATCAAAATGAGACTTTTAACACAAAAACAGATGAACACCAACCAAAAAACGGATCAAACACACCAAAAACACGAAGAACACGAAGAACGCGAAGAACGTTCTTGACGAAACTCGAACTTTTAACACACTTTTCCAAGATCAAAACACCAAAATATGACAATTTTAACAGTTTTTGACAAGAACACGACGAACACCAAGATCAAAAACACCAAAAATTCGGAATTTTCCGGCAAAAATAACGATTTTCGCGAGAAAAACACGAATTTCACCACGAATCTAACGTGAATCAAGAACCAAAGGCTCTGATACCAATTGTTGGCTCAGCCGGGACCGAGACGATCCGAGCGCGTTCGAGACGGAAGGTTTGATAACCAAAGACGGACAGAAACAAACACGAAACAAACGATTTCATTGATAAAAACGAAAGATTACATGCTTGTTTAAACACTGAAATCACGATCTATGGCAGGGGGAATCTTGCTGCAATGATGGTATTCTTCAACGTGATTATCAAGATAAAGCAGAAGATTTGACTGAAGATTGCAAGAGGTGTCTACAGCAATTCGCAAGCAACGTCCAAGGGGGAATTTGTTGGTGCACATTTTGTGGCCGTCGCTTGGCGAATAGTTTAGAATGTTTATGTTGTATGCACATTTTGACTTACATTGTAAGTGTCTTCGTTGACTTCTTCAACTTTACCCATAATGTTTTCTTTCTTTCTTACTCAAAAATCTCAAAAAGTTTCAGTAGATGGCCATATACGTCTGTATGATTTCTTATTATAGATCCTTCTCAACCAAAAATAATGTGTTTTAAATTTTTGTACAGTTGTTTATTTCAGTTTGAATATTATAAAAAAAAAAAAGAGTGATTGAAACATTCTAGAGTTAACAATGTCAAGACTTCTCAATCATGGAGTAAGAAAGAAAGAAAACGGGAAGCAGATGAAGACACTTACAACTTTAATCAGACACTATGGGTCAAGGTCAATTCGGGGTGACTTGGGGAAAGCCAAATACGCTTTGAGAATAGATAGGAGGCATCATAATCTCTGAGTTGATACCCACTTAAATTTTGAGACATAATTGTAGGACCGGTGACGATCCGAGCAGGTTCGGGACGGAAGGTTTCAACCACAGATCAAAGATAAAAACAAACACTTTATTGATAAACGCGAACGGTTACATGCTTGTTTAAACACTGAAATCACGATCTATGGCAGGGGGAATCTTGCTGCAATGATGGTATTCTTCAACGTGATTATCAAGATAAAGCAGAAGATTTGACTGAAGATTGCAAGAGGTGTCTACAGCAATTCGCAAGCAACGTCCAAGGGGGAATTTGTTGGTGCACATTTTGTGGCCGTCGCTTGGCGAATAGTTTAGAATGTTTATGTTGTATGCTGTACACCTAGGTAGTGGTTCACGCTGAAAGTGATCCATTTGAAAGAGCATTTTCAAATGGATACTCATTCGATCGAACCAGTTTCTGATTCGATCGAATGAGTCTGCCATTCGATCGAATAGGACTCATTCGATCGAATGAGTCTGCCATTCGATCGAATAGGACTCATTCGATCGAATGAGTCCTGACCGAATGGCAGCGGGTATAAATACCAGCTTTCAGTCGTGAACAGGAAAGGTTTTCGAGGTTTTTGCGTGCCCGGAGCCCAGGTGCTGTCCGGATGAGGGGGGAGGCCATGCTCGACCTCCCCCTGCCATAGATCGTGATTTCTCTGTTTAAACAAGCATGTAACCGTTCGCGTTTATCAATAAAGTGTTTGTTTTTATCTTTGATCTGTGGTTGAAACCTTCCGTCCCGAACCTGCTCGGATCGTCACCGGTCCTACAATTATGTCTCAAAATTTAAGTGGGTATCAACTCAGAGATTATGATGCCTCCTATCTATTCTCAAAGCGTATTTGGCTTTCCCCAAGTCACCCCGAATTGACCTTGACCCATAGTGTCTGATTAAAGTTGTAAGTGTCTTCATCTGCTTCCCGTTTTCTTTCTTTCTTACTCCATGATTGAGAAGTCTTGACATTGTTAACTCTA
Organism: Bidens hawaiensis; assembly: GCF_021521415.1. NCBI lineage: Eukaryota > Viridiplantae > Streptophyta > Magnoliopsida > Asterales > Asteraceae > Bidens > Bidens hawaiensis. The sequence goes on along the minus strand of NW_027491356.1, from coordinate 312,114 downwards.
GAATGTTTCAATCACTCATAATGTAATTTTTTTTTTTTTTTTTTTTTTTTTTTTTTTTTTTTTTTATCACATATATAGTTACAAAAACTTCAGAGTAGTAAACAATTGCAAGTCCCGAATCTGGATCACTGCAGTTTCTTCATGCACTATCTTTACGGGAATCAGAACACTTATGGGCTCGTGTATGACTGGGTAATCGCTTTTCTGCCTATCATTCGGAAAGATATATATGAAGACATACAAAACTCTTAAGGAGTTTCCACGTAAAATCGAGTAGATTTAGTTTGTATCACATCTACTTTTACGCACCATAAAAAGCTACCATGACACACAATGACCGTTCTAAAGCCTTTTAAGCCTAATAACTTCACTAGTTAAGCACACAGAATCAGTGTATCTATCATTTTCCAAGGTTGGATCAATTTCTCATTTTCTGAATATATATGAATGTCTTTTAAAACATATAACGTTTAAATTATTTCGCCCCGATCAAGTCAAAGTCTTCAGGTAAACGGCTATCCTGAAGATCCAATGGATCAACTGGACCGACCACATACGAGTATGTGTCCTTCTAACTAAGTATAACCGACTAATTTTCAGCGAAAGAATAAAAACCCATCAAAACTCGCCCCAATCACTTTCAGTCATCTGGTTAATGGCTATCCTCATAATCTACTAGTAGAAGTAAGGACCAAAACACATCCGAAAATGTGTCCATCAAACTGAGGTAATCGACATAATTTTAAGCGATAGTGATGTATAAAAATTTAAGATAAGAAAAATGAAAATAAGCTGTACAAATCTTTTTGATGTCTCAGTATGATAGCGTCTGTGTACTATCATCTTTCTTATAACAAGATCAACTTCTCAAAATTTTGAAAATTTTATATTGTTTTTGGTTTTGTTTTTGGTTTTTCTTGAAACCTTTCTCCCCCTAAAATTTATAAAAAACAAAATCTTTTTGGACTTTTTCAAATTTTTAAGAAAAGAAAAAAATGAAAACAATTTAAATGATATCTTCAGGAACATCATCTGATATACGTTTAACGCCGTTGATCTCTAGTAAATATAAAAACCGTGGTTTATCAAATGCTTTAGTGAAGTGATCAGCGCGTTGTTCCTGAGTGGGGATTTTTATCACATCGATTAACTTCTTTTCGTAGCAATCACGAAGGAAGTGATATCGAATTTCGATGTGCTTCGTTTTGCTAAAATGGACCGGATTTTTGGTAATTGAAATTGCAGCAGAATTATCAATATATATGGGAGTAGTAGAACATTCAATACCGTAGTCACGCATTTGTTGCTGAATCCAAATAACTTGAGAACAGCAACTGGCAGCCGCAATATATTCCGCCTCAGCTGTTGAAGTGGAGACTGACGTCTGCTTTTTGCATTGCCACGTTACTAAACGACTTCCAAAGAACTGACATCCTGCTGTTGTTGATTTGTAATCGAGTTTACAACCACCATAGTCCGAATCACTGTACGCATGTAGATCAAAGTTATCATCATGAGGATACCAAAGACCCCAATCTGGAGTACCCTTCAGATAACGCAAAGTTCTTTTGACTGCAATCAGATGGGAGACCTTCGGCTTTGACTGGTAACGTGCACAGAGACACGTAGCAAACATTATGTCTGGCCGAGAAGCAGTCAGGTACATTAGAGATCCGATGATCCCTCTATAGTGAGTTGGATTGATCAATTCACCCTTCTCGTCAGGATTAATCCCGTGATTAACCTCTAAAGGAGTTCCCTGTGAAGAAGAACTCAACATCTCAAACCGTTTCAAGATGTCATTGACGTATTTTGTCTGGTGAATGAAGATACCGGAATCTTTTTGATCAACTTGAAGTCCTAAGAAGAACTTCATCTCACCCATGGAGCTCATTTCAAATTTTTCTTTCATCACTTGTTCGAACTCCTTACAAAGTGTTTTATTCGTGGACCCGAAGATGATGTCGTCCACGTACACTTGTACCATAATTAGATCTCCTTCTTTTTCTTTTGAGAATAGTGTGCAGTCAATGGTTCCCCTTCTAAACCCGTTGTTCAGAAGGTGTTTGGATAGTTCTTTATACCAAGCTCTCGGGGCTTGGTGAAGACCGTACAAAGCCTTGTTGAGCAGATAGGCTTTGTCCTTGTGATATGGGTCTTCAAAACCTGGAGGTTGTGCCACATATACGGTCTCTTCGATGTGACCGTACAAAAAGGCACTCTTGACGTCCATTTGATATACTTTGAATTTCTTGAAAGATGCATACGCCAAGAACATCCGGATTGCCTCCAAACGAGCAACCGGAGCATATACCTCATTGTAGTCTAGGCCTTCGATTTGCCTAAACCCTTGGACCACCAGGCGGGCTTTGTTGCGAACAATCACTCCACGATCGTCACGTTTACATTTTAGTACCCACTTAGTGCCAATTTTCTTCTGTCCTTTGGGGAGATCCACCAGCTTCCACACACCAAGTCTTTTAAACTGCAATAATTCCTCTTGCATGGCTGAGACCCAGTTGGAATCTTTCAGCGCATCGGTGGTGCTGTGTGGTTCTTCTTGTGCTAAGAAGCATTCATGGGCATTAAGAGCAACTGATCCTGACTCCATCATTTCTGTGTAGAGACCAAAATTCAGCTGTCGCCGAGTTTTGACACCCTGTTGAAAGTCCCCTATAATGTTGTCTTGTGGATGATCACGTTCAGTCCTAACAACCGGATTGTCAGAAACGACAACATTTTGTTCCAAGTTAGTTAAGTTCGGCTCAGGAACTGGAGCGGATTGTGGTGCCTCTGAAGTAGACGTTAGAGGCTGATCTGCATTCGGCACTTCTTGATTTGACGATGAAGGTTGTGACGTAACCTGAGTTGGTGCCGATTGTACATCATCTGCTGGAGATTCATCTTCAGATTCAGATTCGGAAGATTCTTGAACTTGATCGCTAGACTCTGTGGAGGAAGATGATGACGGACCAGGATGAGTTGAAGATTGCAAAGATTCATCAGGAGGTGCATTTTGCGCCTCATACATCATTTGAATAGCAATCTCATACAGATTGAATGACTTGAACAGTTTGTCATAATCAAACAACCAGTCTTCTCCTGTCCCCTTGGCTGGTTCTGTGTAGCGTTGAACATCGACATGGTACCATTCTTCAACTAATTTTGTTGTTCTGTTGAAGACCCTTTTGAGAGGTATGCTGTAACCCAGAAAATAGCCGTTGATGATCTTCTCCTCGAACTTATTATCGACTTGCCTTTTAAGTAACGTGCAAAGAGCCCCGAATGGTTCCAGGTGCTCTAAGTTAGGCCTTCGTCGTTGAAGAAGCTCGAAACTTGTCTTGCCGTGGCGCTTGACGATGCCTACCCGATTTAATGTGAAACAGGCGTTGGCAATTGCCTCACTCCAAAACGTAACAGGTAACACTGAGTCGGCTAACATTGTTCTTGCTGTCTCGATTAACGTACGATTTTTCCTTTCAGCAACCCCGTTCATTTGTGGAACATATGGGGCACTGAACTCCTGAACGATCCCTTTTTCTTTGCAGAAATTTTCAACATTCGCATTTTTAAATTCTGTACCGTTATCTGACCGCATTCTTCGAACCTTCAGATTGTATTGAGACTCAATAGTTGTAACCAGCAGTTGTATACACCCAAACGTTTCTGATTTTACTTTCAAGAAAAACACCCAAGAGAATCTAGAATATTCATCAGTAACCACTAGACAGTATGAGTGCCCAGAGATACTTTTGACGCTTATTGGGCCAAAAAGATCCATATGAAGGAGTTCCAACGGAATATCAATTGAGTGGAAACTCTTAGACTTGTGGGACCTTTTTATCTGCTTTCCGGCTTTGCACTTCACACATGAATCAGGGAGACGAAAACTTCTCAGATTAACTCCCTCAACTAGTCTGCGGTGCACAAGCTTGTTCATGTTCCTGACATTTATGTGTCCCATCCGTCTATGCCATAAGACAGTATCACGTTCGGATGCCTTGGACACGAAACATGTCGCCGTTGGAGACGTTGACCCTGCCTTAGCCATATCCAGAATGTAAAGATCACTCTGGCGTGCAGCTGACATTAAAACCTTGTCTTCAGGAAAGTTGAAATCCTTAGGCAAGATGTGGCAATCTCGGTCGTCAAACATAACTTTGAAACCTTTGTCGCAGATTTGACTTATCGACAACAGGTTGTTCTCCAACTCTTTGATGAAATTTACTTTCTCAAACGAAATTCGCCCATTAGACACCATTCCTTGGGCCGTGATATAACCTCCTTGATTTCCTGCAAAGGAAACTGCACCTCCTTTTATTTGTCTGACACTTGAAAGGAGATTCATGTTTCCAGTCATGTGCCTGGAAGCTCCTGAGTCTATGATCCACATGTTGAATCTTGGATCATATAGAGCAACCTGCACACAAAAACAAAAGGTTTAAATATCATTGGAAACCCAAGCCCTTAAGGTCTTGGGTTTTCCATCTTCATCACGAATGAACAATTCAATCCATTTACCCTCATTAACACTGTTTTCAGATTTGACGTTGTTATCAACAGTGTTAGTTTTCTTAGGTTTCCAAAAGTCAGTCTTCTTCTCAGCATGTTTGAGATAGCTGGTTGAAGACTGAGTTTCACTTGTCGAAGTGGAAATACTTGGATCTGAGGGGTTTGGGGATTGGTGTGGTGAGGTTGGCTGAGGTTTCCGAGGAGAAACCGACCTCGGTGTGTGAAACCGTTCTTGACCTTGAATGTCAATGGTCGGTCGCCTCCTAGGAGGTGACTTGACATACCTCGGATCCGGAGTCGATATGTACTGCTTAGGATCCGTGTACTTATAGCAAAATCTTGCTATATGCCCTACCTCTCCACACGAAAAACAGTAGTTTCTCCCCCTTTGACTTGGTGGAGAGAAATAACTCTGGTTTTGTCTGTTATCATAGTACCCCCTGGATTTGACATTTTGGGGTGAAGTTTGTCTAGGAGGGTGTTTTGGGAAATTATGTTTTTCATTAACGTTACCCTCCTTTACAAACTGGGTACTATGTTCCACATAGACTTTCTCAGATTTAGGATTAAACTTTTTCTTCTGAGAACTTCTTGTTGTTGTTGCCTTTGACTTAGATGGTGGTGGGCCCGATTTAGTTGTGGAACCTAAGTCTGTGGCATCAACATTTTGTTTGGACTCAGGAGCCGGGTCAATGACTTCTTTACCCTTAGACTTAGAAATTTGGTTTGTGTCCTCGGGTATATAATCATTTGATTCATCATCCGGCACAGCTCCTGGTGTGCTTGAAAATTGATTCAGGATCGGGGGTGGGACATTGTTATATCCCACGCCTCTTTCCTTTTTGCCTCGGAACTCGGGAATGATGTGTTCTAATAAATAAGATGAATTTGAGTAACTTTTTAATTTGAAATTCAATGATTCAAAATCAGCTTTCAAGTTTTCCAATTCTTTTTTCAAAACATTATTCTTATTTATGTGAAAATTGATAGAGTCTTGTTGATTCAGAACACATATTTCAAGTTCCTTGTTCTGACGCTTAAGGCTATCAATCTTTTCTTTAAAAACAGACTCTTTCTGCTTCCAAGCCTTATTCTGTGCAAGCGCGTCAGTCAGTTCCATTAAAGATCTTGAGGCTGCTTGTTTGTAAGCCTCGAGATCTTCAATTCTCTCTTTTAGAGATTGAATTTCTTGTTCATACAATTCACATTTTAAACATTTAACATTTTCTGGTTTGGGAGTTGATGGGTTAGAACTTACCTTGGCATTTGATGTCTCTGCCATGAATGCAAAGCAAAGATTCCCAGCTTTTTCCAGAAACGATGCAGAAGTTGCTTTAGACTCTACTTCGTTGACTTCTTCAACTTTAGCAGCCTCTGCGGGAATTGTCGAACATGGAGATGTTTGAGGAACATTTGACTTACAATGTTTTAAATTTTTTGAGTAGATGGCCATCTACAATGTTTTAAATTTTTGACTTCTTCAACATTTTTTGAGATTTTTAAATTCCCATCTACAATGTTTTTAAATTTTTTGACGTATATGGCCATCTTTCCTTTTTGCCTCGGAACTCGGGAATGATGTGTTCTAATAAATAAGATGAATTTGAGTAACTTTTTAATTTGAAATTCAATGATTCAAAATCAGCTTTCAAGTTTTCCAATTCTTTTTTCAAAACATTATTCTTATTTATGTGAAAATTGATAGAGTCTTGTTGATTCAGAACACATATTTCAAGTTCCTTGTTCTGACGCTTAAGGCTATCAATCTTTTCTTTAAAAACAGACTCTTTCTGCTTCCAAGCCTTATTCTGTGCAAGCGCGTCAGTCAGTTCCATTAAAGATCTTGAGGCTGCTTGTTTGTAAGCCTCGAGATCTTCAATTCTCTCTTTTAGAGATTGAATTTCTTGTTCATACAATTCACATTTTAAACATTTAACATTTTCTGGTTTGGGAGTTGATGGGTTAGAACTTACCTTGGCATTTGATGTCTCTGCCATGAATGCAAAGCAAAGATTCCCAGCTTTTTCCAGAAACGATGCAGAAGTTGCTTTAGACTCTACATTGTTATATCCCACGCCTCTTTCCTTTTTGCCTCGGAACTCGGGAATGATGTGTTCTAATAAATAAGATGAATTTGAGTAACTTTTTAATTTGAAATTCAATGATTCAAAATCAGCTTTCAAGTTTTCCAATTCTTTTTTCAAAACATTATTCTTATTTATGTGAAAATTGATAGAGTCTTGTTGATTCAGAACACATATTTCAAGTTCCTTGTTCTGACGCTTAAGGCTATCAATCTTTTCTTTAAAAACAGACTCTTTCTGCTTCCAAGCCTTATTCTGTGCAAGCGCGTCAGTCAGTTCCATTAAAGATCTTGAGGCTGCTTGTTTGTAAGCCTCGAGATCTTCAATTCTCTCTTTTAGAGATTGAATTTCTTGTTCATACAATTCACATTTTAAACATTTAACATTTTCTGGTTTGGGAGTTGATGGGTTAGAACTTACCTTGGCATTTGATGTCTCTGCCATGAATGCAAAGCAAAGATTCCCAGCTTTTTCCAGAAACGATGCAGAAGTTGCTTTAGACTCTACTTCGTTGACTTCTTCAACTTTAGCAGCCTCTGCGGGAATTGTCGAACATGGAGATGTTTGAGGAACATTTGACTTACAATGTTTTAAATTTTTTGAGTAGATGGCCATCTACAATGTTTTAAATTTTTGACTTCTTCAACATTTTTTGAGATTTTTAAATTCCCATCTACAATGTTTTTAAATTTTTTGACGTATATGGCCATCTACAATGTTTTAAATTTTTGAGTAAGGAACACGTAGATGTTTGAGTAAGAAAGAAAGAAAACGGGAAGCAGATGAAGACACTTACAACTTTAATCAGACACTATGGGTCAAGGTCAATTCGGGGTGACTTGGGGAAAGCCAAATACGCTTTGAGAATAGATAGGAGGCATCATAATCTCTGAGTTGATACCCACTTAAATTTTGAGACATAATTGTAGGACCGGTGACGATCCGAGCAGGTTCGGGACGGAAGGTTTCAACCACAGATCAAAGATAAAAACAAACACTTTATTGATAAACGCGAACGGTTACATGCTTGTTTAAACAGAGAAATCACGATCTATGGCAGGGGGAGGTCGAGCATGGCCTCCCCCCTCATCCGGACAGCACCTGGGCTCCGGGCACGCAAAAACCTCGAAAACCTTTCCTGTTCACGACTGAAAGCTGGTATTTATACCCGCTGCCATTCGGTCAGGACTCATTCGATCGAATGAGTCCTATTCGATCGAATGGCAGACTCATTCGATCGAATGAGTCCTATTCGATCGAATGGCAGACTCATTCGATCGAATCAGAAACTGGTTCGATCGAATGAGTATCCATTTGAAAATGCTCTTTCAAATGGATCACTTTCAGCGTGAACCACTACCTAGGTGTACAGCATACAACATAAACATTCTAAACTATTCGCCAAGCGACGGCCACAAAATGTGCACCAACAAAAACCATACTAGCACGGTAATATTAAACAATATATTATTAACTACCAATGAGATAATATATACCTCGGTTAATGAATAACTAGTTGAGACACGGAGGTTCAACGAACGTTGCTAGTTAACGAACCGAAACAAAGGGCGGCTTTGCGATAACACCGAACTGTAACAGCAGCGGTGGCAGCGGACAGGTGCGGCGTAGTGACGGACCTGATGTGCGGAACAAGCGGCACAACAGGTGGTGACCGGTTTCCAACGAATAGCTTAAGGCAAATTATATATTAACAAAACGTAAAAGTCAAACCCTTGTACGTAAGGCTAGCTCCAAAAGATGATCAGGTCATCCTTTTATAAATCATAATATATGATTTCCTTATAATTCCCTCAACCCCATTCGATTAAACACTTGTTTGAAAGCCCATCTAGTTTATTATAAATAAACATTAGATATTGTTTATTATTTATATCTCATATAAATAATAAATCTATATGTTCATTATTTATCGGTTAAACAATTTTAAGCAGATTTTGGTTCGTTGTCCAAAGTGTAACTCTCACGAGTCGTAACTTGGTCAGCCGTGTTGACTTGACCGAACCAATCCATAAATCCAACAGATGGGCGGTAAGCGAAAGGCGTGGTGTCACGGAGGGGTGGAAAGAATGACACCTACGACTTTTTTGTAGTCAATTATATGGAGTATTGATGGACGTATAAATTATTTAAAAATCAATAAACAAGTTGTAGGCCTTCGATATAAAAAAAATAATAAGAAATGTTAATCCATGGTTGGGATCAAATCATCAAATATTGACCATTTGAGTTTTGTGGACAGAAAGAAGTATGTACTTATTCTAATAAAACAAAATAAATGTGGACACTTGTCATGTTTTGGTTAATTCTCAAAAAATTTTCCCCTCCAAAACTAATACATCCTAATATATGTAATAAATCAATAATTATTCACTTTCCTTTTACACTATATTTATATAATATCTATATATTTTTATAAATATAAATATTAACATATTATTTTACTATATATTTCAAAATAACTGGTGGATTCCAAAAATTAACAACAAACCATGTTTCTCAAACAAAAATTGTTTTGGGTTTTTTTGTGAAAGCTAAATTTGATTTTATGGGTCAAAAGTTGGTAAATAGATTGTTTGGTACAAGTTAACTATATTTATGTCAAAATTTGTTACGGGTCAAAAATGAAAATTTTGAGTATTTTTAAAAGTTTGAGAATGCAAAATAGATTTATCGTCAAATTTTTTATGGGTCTATAGTGTTGACTTTAAAATGTCAAAAGTATGAAAGTTAGAATTTTAAACATGATTCGGGTTTCAAGTTTATTTTTAAGAGCATTTTTTGAAATAATCAAAAGGTTCGGGATTTGGCAAATTGACTATTTTTCCCTCAACTATTAAAATTTAAGAAAAAATTACGAACACTTTTGACATGCCACCCCATGCCTATCAATGCTTCTAACTTTTATCAAATTTGAAATATTTATGTCAACATTAATTTTTCTATCAATGGTGATCAGAACGTTGTATGAGAAGCATGTCATGCAAAACTATGCTCAAAAGAAACAAAATATTCACAAAATTGAATGGTTAACATGCTATTTTTTATGTTGTCATTATGACAAAATCGAAAAGCCCTGTGAAACTTGTCAAAATCTTTTTTATGGTGTAGCTCAGAAAAACATAGTCCTCAAAGAAAATCCATTGCTACAATTTAATATCCTACTTTCCTAAGAAGGGTGGTAAATTGATAAATCAATAAAGGTAGCGTCTCTTTTGTATTTAGGCTGAGTAGTTATGACTACTATCATATGAGAAGTCTTATTTTCGAAATTGGTTCATAACCAAAATTCTTTCAATTATACATATATGACACCGAGAATGAATTTTTCAACAGAAAGAAGCATTCTCAGGTACGATTTTGCACGGACATTTTTTTATTAAATTCATTTAAAAAAATCATTTTGTGATATAAATAAAATCAATTTATGTACACATTGTATAGATACAAGCATAGATGAAATATATTATTTTTCGTATACGCTATGTAATTATTTGTTTTACTTATAATTTTATAATTTGAATTATCCCGTGTGTGACACGGGCTCTAAAACTAGTAAACTAATAAAGCAATAGTTGAGAACCAATGAGTGGCGTAAATGGAATTTTAAAGTATACACAACAAACTTGCAAATCAGTGAATAGAACCAACGGGGGGCTATTTTTGCACATTACTGAAACTGAAAGCATGAGGACCGCGTGTAAGGTTCAGCGGTTCACCACCTCTTTAAATAGAAGCATGCTTCCGCTTTTAAAAACATCCGAAAATAAACAGCCTACGACGCCGGTAGCTCTTAAAGCGTAGAAAAACGTTATCCATACGGGCTCTCCGGTTGCATTACGTTTTTCTATGTTTTAGAATTGCCTACACTCGTAATTCACTTATCTTCACTGTTTTTTATTTTTTGGTTTTTTCTGAAGCGTGTTAAGTCCGTGAAAAGCACTCTATGATGCCGGTGGCTCTTAAAGCTTAGAAAAACGTCATCGTAATGGACAAAGCATGACGTTTTTCTTGGTTTTAGAATCGCTTACACTCATAATTTATTGATCATCGGTGACAAATCGGAGAAGAGCAAAAGTAGATGGAAACCGCCGGTGCTCTAGCGGAAAATACCGATGACAGAACTGGAAGATATATAACGGATGCTATTTTTTCTGTGATTAATTTATGTATTTCTTTTTTTAAAGCTTTATTTGTTGTTCATTAATTCATGCATTAATGTAAAACTCCCAACTGTTTTTTTCCTTAACGATCTTGTTATTTGGACATGAAACCAAACCAAACCCATTCCCAAATCCAGGCCTTTAAAAGGCTAAAAGGCTGTGCCTTTTGGTTAAAACTAGCACTGTTAATTATGAAATCATTCTTTAAATTTAATATTTTCGTTCTACTGAAATGGAGAAACTTAACTCTTTTGTCTTTTCTCTTGAAAAGTGAAATATGTATATAGTCTAGTCTGCAATAAAGTTGAAAAAGTTAAGGTTTCTCTCTTTTTTTAATGGCCAACAGAGAATTAACTAGATCACACATTAGCATCTCTAAATATTTGTAGTTTATCATCAAAAAGTAAGTTTTCTTTATAATAAATTGATTATTACGGTGTACAACAATATTCTCTAAATTTTTTTGACACTTCAAACAGGAGCAAACCCAGCTGTCCTTACTGATACAATAATATTCTCTAAATTTTTTGACATCCTATTCATGCAACAGTTTTATTTTCTAATTTTTTTGGTTTTTGTTTTCATCCATTAACTTCTAGTAATGTACTATTTAAGAATTTAAACCTATAAATTATACCATTCATAGCATTTTGACAGTTTCTCTATCTCTAAAATGGGTTAGGTTCAAATAATAAGTTTGATTTTATTAAGAAGGCTAGAAAGTAGGGTATTTTAGTCTAACACTTAAATATCAAAACCCACTTACTTTAATTTCAAAAACCCACTTACATAAAACCCAATTACATATTTACTCTCTACAACCACCACCACTCCATCGCCCACCGCCACCACAACCGTCACCCACCTCGCCGGAAAAGTCCGGAAAAACACAATGGAAAACTCTATGAAAAACACAATGTAAAAAAACACAATGAAAAATACATAATAAAAAACACAATTGTAAGACACAATGTAAAAAATACAATGGAAAAAACACAATGAAAAATATTATTGTATAACACAATTTGTAAAAAATCCACTAATTTTTTTTAAATTTTATATTACAATATGGTACTCATATGAAAGATAAAAAGGCACTCGTTATTATGGCAAATTTGTTTTTCAATAAAAACGTCGTAAAAAAAGTTATTAACGTTTTAAAATGATGGGGGAATTTGGCATGTGCCTTGTATGTGAAGAGAGAAGGTCAACAAACATGTTATTCCTTTTATGCCCTTTACCTTGTGTTCATACTTGATTTCCCCCTAAACTAATCTCAACCCTCCATATTCAAAATCAATTGACAAGATTACTTCTTATCCTTCCTACAAAAACTATAGTTCCTATTATAACATAACCCTCTCTATAATTATACTAAAAACATTAAATTTTCTTTCTCATATAAAATTAAATAATAATTTTTTATATATTTATCATTATCTTTTCTCTTTTATAGACTCTCCATCACTTTCAAATATATGAAAAATAAAATAAATAATGAATACTTTTCTTCAAATTTACTCAACATAAACTCTCTTTCTTTAAAATTCTCTGTCAACCCCCCCCCCCTCCCCCACCACTCACAACCACTTATAATTCTCTACTCTTTAAATCTCCCCCCCCCCCCAACCACTTATATTTCTCTAAAAAAATTTAGAGAATTAATTCAGATGATTATAGAGAAGCTGTCGGAAATGCTCTTATAATATGAAATCTATTGTTTTCTGACCCAAACCGAACACCGACCCGGACGCCTTAGCGGGTCACAAGTCAGACCGCCCCAGACAAGACCCATATGACATCATTAGGGTTAGGCTATAGTAGGAAATATGGTTTTTTAAGAAGGAAATATGGTGCGACGATAACTGGGCTGCTACAAAAATTGTGTTTTACAAAATTGTATTATACAGCTATGTTTTTCATTGTGTTTTTTTTAATAGTGTTTTTTTCCATTTTTTACATTGTGTTATACAATCGTGTTTATACCATTGTGTGTGTTTTTTTTCATAATGTTCTTTCCATTGTGTTTTTTTCATTATGTTTTTTCATAGTGTTTTCCATTATGTTTTTTCTAGTGGCCATTTTCCGATGACCTTTTCCTGTGACTATTTTAGACGACTTTTTGGTGAATTTTTCGGCGATTTTTTCCGGGGTTTGGTTTGTGGTGGCTTTCCGACGACTTTTCTGTTAAAATTTCCGGAGATTTTTCCAGCAAGGTGGTGGCGGTGGGTGGTGGAGTGGTGATGGTTGTTGTCACACCCCGACCAAAGACGGAACATGCCAGGGCGTAACGTATTGATTGGACAGTAGCTCAAAAGACACCATTTAAAGTGACAATAATTACCAACTTCATTAACAATAAATAAGTACACAAATTCAATAAGTAAATACATCATAACTTGCAATTTGAATGAATATCCTAAGGTCAACTAACTATCTTCGTTCTTGAATATATCAAATACCTGTACCTGTAATATGTATAAAAATAAAGTTTGTCAACACGAATGTTGGTGAGAATACATAAGTATAGTTGTGTGTGTGTATATATATATAGGTAAATCACAATTCATGTGTAAATGGTGAGCATTACAACACTTATGAAAATGTAAACAACTAAATAGATGTGGACATGTTCCTATTGATATAAAATCAATATAATTGGGTAAGTGTATGATCATAATAGATAAAAATAGATGAGGATGAGATACCAACCACCAAACATAAAATAAACATTTAAGCACATAGAACATAATCATACAGCATGCAATAATCACACATAGACATAAATTGAATTGTGTTTTCAATAGATGAAGAAATAAAAATGAGTACAGTTGATAAGGTATACATGCTACCCCAAAATATATAAGATGGAAAAAGGGGGTATATAAACTCACATGAAAGGTAAGCACTTGAGATACAGGGTAAAGAGGCTTAAGCGAGTGAACTGGACTAGTTGGCTCCGATAAGAGATCCTAAACGAATAGCAATATCCGCATGAGATAATCCTTGGGAAGAAGTAATTGATACAAAAGTCTGTAATTATTATTGATACTTACAATTATTTCACTTTAGACGTTAGTGGAATCCATAAAACGTTTGCCTTTGAACCCAAACTTTCGTTTAAGAAACAACAACGATAGTTTCAATTCCCCCCTTTTTTTACAATATTTCATAAGGAAATTTTAACAATTACAAAACGTTGGATTAATTTTGTCTCTCTTTTATTTATTTAATACTACTACTACTACTTATTATTATTATTATTATTATTATTAAATCACTTTTAATTAGACACAGAGACTAATAATAAGTAAAGGGGATTTGTTTTAAACAAATAACTAAACATAAATTAGAGTCGAAATTTTGTTTTAGAATTTAGTTTATGAAGATTAATGAAATAATATATTAATAAAATAATTCAGTTTGGAGGAAAAATAATATGTTAATGTTTAAAAGAAAGCGGAAGCCACATATAATGATATAATCCTTTTAATTATACAGTAGCCATTTATGCTTTCATTTGCAAGCCTAAAACAAACCCCAGCTTCATATCAAAAAAATTTAATCTTGCAAACAAGAGTTGGTGTTCGGAATATTAAGACTTTCATTCAGAACTTGAAAACGAGTAAAACACTATAATGATTACCTCAACAGAGCTTGGTTGGATTCTAGCGGCGGTGGCCGTTGAACTCGATGAACAGGAGGCCGATTTAGAGAAGGGGATTGACTACGGAGGGTGTAACTGTAACGAATGTGGGGGTTGGTTTATATACTTAAAACACACGCGTAAACCATATACAGGAACGCCTTGATTTCGGTCGGTGATTTGGGACTAAAATTGGAAGGTTTGACGGTAGAAAAACGCGTAGTAATAATTGCATGATTCTCGGAAAAAGATCTCCAACCCAACTGTGTAATCAATTTAACGTTTCTGTCACTAAATTTGCGTTTAAAGATGTCGCCGGAAAACGGTGGTGGCCGGAAGTAGCCGCCGGCAATGCGTAACGTGTTGCAGACACTAATAACTAACTTTCATGCTTTGACAGAAATGGTCCTTCAGCCTTTTAAATTCCAAAACACCCCCCTAGACCTTTTATTTTATACCATTTTCATTTAACACAAAAACCCTTTTTTTTTAGCCAAAAACTATATATTGCTAATTAATCCAACAATTGAATGGTGAGTATTTTCTTGCAACGCATTCATGATCGAAGAGAGCATTTAAATTTCAAGTTTTCAAAAATCGCAGTATAATTAGAGTTTATATATATTTAGAGGTATGAAATGGACCGGATTTATAACACGTAGAACATAACGAAAAATAAACCACATACATAAATAAATATTTGACATAAAACATTAATTACTTTAATGATCCAAAAGTAGTTTGAGTTACAACAAGAGCCCAAACGGGTCGGGTTTCAGATATGAAAAATTAACGAATGTTACAGTTGTAGTAGACGAGTGAATATGTAAGTGGGTTTTTTATATTATGTAAGTGAGTTTTTGAGATTAAAAATAAGTAGGTTTTTTATATTAAATTGGTAGACTAAAATACTCTCCTTCATAACCGTCTTAGAAACCAAACTTCTTATTTTAAACCTAACCCTATAATTATATATGTATATATATATATACACACCCTATTTATATATACCTGTATAATTTATATATATAGAAAAAATAATAATAAGCAACTTTCATGTTCAGTTATAATATTTATTTTTCACTACAGGTCTTATATTTCAACTAAAGAAGTATAACTTAAGATTAGTTGGTTGGCATGCGTGTGTTTATTAAGCATTTCATCTCGGAAGGCTCCTGGGTTTGATTCCTAAAGTGACCAAAAGTTTTGATTTAATAAAAAAAGCTTTTATTGATTCAACAGGCGGTTCATCAGTTCCGGTCAAACGCAAACAGTCAAACCCGGCCGCGTATTGTTGTATTGTTGTAAGCTACATGGCCCGAGTTCGAATCTCCATCTAGTTGGTTTTTGGTGTTTTTTTTAAATAGCAATAAATTTTTGTATTTATAGATTTCATACTAAATTAATGTAATATCTCGGATTTTTCGTATATGAATTCGTATTCATTTACCCGACTCAGGAATGTGTTCAAATCTTTCTTATTTATAAGAAAAAATTATAATTTTTGTCCTTTTGAATTAACAAAATTATGTAATGGGTCATTTTCAAAAATAAGTTTCAATCTTTATCCTTTATTTGCATGTTTCCCTCAAGTTTTGTCCTTTACACTAACGGTCGTCCATTTTCTCAGTTAGGTCTTCTCATGTGCCTTGCACATGAGGGCGTTTTGGTAATTTAACTTGAAAAGGTCTATATATGTAATTACTATAATTTAAAGACCATTTATGTTACTTAATAAAATTTAAACTTGATGCCCACTTGTATAGTTTTATACACACACGTACATACCCAGTACTCTCCCTCTCTATGAATTCAGATTCACCATTTGTATGTCTCTCTCTCTACCACCACAACCCTAGAACAAATTAAACATCTGAACCATT
The DNA here is from genome assembly GCF_021521415.1 of Bidens hawaiensis. NCBI lineage: Eukaryota > Viridiplantae > Streptophyta > Magnoliopsida > Asterales > Asteraceae > Bidens > Bidens hawaiensis. The sequence goes on along the minus strand of NW_027491356.1, from coordinate 295,808 downwards.
TATTTTCGGAGAGAATTAATAAAATCGAACAGGGAGGCTCAAGATCAAAGAAAAAAGAGAGGTGGGTGTTAATGTAGCCAGAGATGGTGGAGGTTCATAGATCTGGGTGTCATCGGTTAAGAGATGTTAACAGTGGTCTCATATCTAATTTACTAGTGATGGTTCATGTATTTGGTCGTTTTAGATCGGATATGTGATGGTTCACATGTCGGTGGTGGTTGGCAAACAAGAACTCATCCATCGAACGGTGGTGGATGACGTGGCGGCGACGGTGAACGGCGGTGGCGTTAAAAAAATGATGCTATTGGAAGCTATTAATAGGGCTGTCACTTTTACCCGAAACCCGAAAAAACTTGTACCCGAACTAACACGGCCTGAAAAACCCAAACCCGAACCCGAACCGAAATAATTCGGGTTGGTTCTCGGGTTTGATTTATAAGTTTCGGGTTAACCCGAATAAACTTTTAGTTTTGAAATTAAATATATTGTTAGGTATAATATGCTTAGTCTTAGTAACTAAAGTTATCAGAATCTGAGTCTAATCGACTGTTGTCATTCCAACTATTATGGATCGATTGTTTATTGTTAATTTATGTTTTCCGTTTATTACTAATAGCAATCGTAATCGAACAACCAAATCACGTCTGATCGAAGACGATTATAATTCGAGTTAGTTACTTAGTTTTACTCTTCTTTTGAATTGTTTTATGACTATATCAAGTTATGTTGGTTTATTATTTGATTATTTGCGTTACGAGCAAAGAAGAATATGTTGTTTTAATTTTAGCATTGAAGTTTTTTAAAATTTTTTTGTTTTTAGTTTTATTTTCTAGGATACTCGAAACCCGAATTACCCGAGCCCGAAAAACCCGTCAGAGATTTGGGTTGGGTTTCGGGTTAAGATTTAAAACTTTGAAACCTGAACAACCCGAACTGAAAAACCCGAAACCCGAAAAACAAACCCGAAGAACACCCCTAGCTATTAACAACGAATTGATGTTATATTATTGATTCGTAACATTCGTTGAACGGTGGTGGATGACGTGGCGACGGCGAGGTGGCGAAGGTTAAGGGTTTTGATCGGAGTGAGTGGTGGATGATGTGGTTGGATTATTGAAGCAATTGGTGGTGTGATTTGAGAGAATTTGAAGGTTTGAAGGATGGAATCTAGGGTTTGGTTTAATAATATGAAGAAGAAGATGAATGCAAGGTTGTGAATCTGTGAGAGAGAGAGAGAGAGACACGTGAATATGATATGTTTATTATTATTATTTTTAATTAAACTATAAGAATGGTCCCTATATTTACATATAGTCTCTATAAATTTTTATTAACTTTACATTTTTGTTATGTTTGCACAAATAGGACTTTAAGGGGTCAAAAGACTGAAATACCCTCATGTACAATGCACATAGGGTGAGTTAACTGAAAAACTTAATATTCGTTAGTGTAAATGACAAAAAGTTGAGGGAAACATGCAAATAAAGGATAAAGATTGAAACTCATTTTCGAAAATGACCCATTCCATAATTTTGTTAATTCAAAAAGGACAAAAATTGTAATTTTTTCTATTTATAAAGTCTTAAATTTATTAGCATTTAGATTGGTTAAACTTAATTTATATTCTGTTAACTTTCAAACTCGTCAAACAACTTTTAGAAACCCTTACAATCGCTTAAAACGACTAAAAATCGCGTTTATAAAAGTGCATGGACTAATTTTGTCAAAAATCAAAGTTGAGAAACCCCCTCACCACGCCGCGTCACGCGTGGGAGCCCCATGCAGGCCACGTGACGTGGGCTACAATCTGTATCAGTTTGTGTTTTCGTTTCATTCGCTTATTCGTTTTTAATGCTAAATCGAGTCTACTTTGACCGAATTAATGAAACCTAAGCCCCAAGATAAGCCCTATAATGTTATAGCAGGTCCAAACTCGTTTTCTTGTTGTTAAATTCGAAATCTCTAGGTTAATTGACCCGATTTTGTCATGATAAGCTTATTCGGTTTCCTAACAAACTATTTTGCTAATAAACGATTTTGGTGTATAATAATTAATCATAATACATCCCTAAACCCTAAAATCTTCTGTAACTCATCCACCACCTCTGTATATCACGAAATCCTTTCCTCCATTGTCGGTTCCTTCAAGTGTCTTTATGAACTTTAAGCTTTAGTTTGACTTTGGTATTCAAGACCTCTTTAACCTCCATTATCTCCTAGTTTTAATCATTGTTTGGGTAAGATGTCTTCTATGTTTTTGTATTTTTCATTCACTTAAATTTATATAATTAACAAAAGTATGCCAAACTGAAACATCATTACAAATGCATAAATGACGGAACTAGAAAATTTTAAGTGGAGAGTCGTAGTGTACATTTTGTTTAGGATTACAATATTATACAAGTCTTTTACTTATACAAAATAACAAAAGTTTAGGGTCCTAGTGTATATATTTTTTTAACTGTTGCTTGTTATCAAAACGAATTTACACAATAGAATGAGTAAATAGTATTTGAACAATGCTTAAGTTTGTACAATTGAAAAATATTTGATAAAGTAGTAAAAGACAAAATGATGGCTCAATTTTAAACTTTCAAATGTCAGAATCAATATGTATAAATTAAAAAAAAAAATTAGATTAAATCATCGCATAGATCATATTATTTAAAAACCATAAACCGGTTATTGTCTTTGATAAAAAAAAATGCCATCTTTTAATCCATGGATCTTGACTTTTGAGGAATTAAAGAAATAAAACAATAGTTGGGAATCGAAGAGGGGCGTAAAGGTAATTAGAAAGCATAGAGGACATACATGCAAATTAGTTAATATATAGGGGCTATTTTTACACATTACTAAAACTGAAAGGTTAAGGACGGCTTGTAGGGTTTGAGAGATTGCCACCACCCACCTCTTTAAATAGCAGCACAATTCAACCTCAAAAAACATCCCAAAAACAACCTACGATGATGCCCGTGGCTCTTAAAGCTTAGAAAAACGTTATCTATACGGACCAGTTCTCCTGTTGTATAACGTTTTTCTATGTTTTAGAATTGCGTACACTCGTACTAATTCACTTATCTTCGTCCGAATAGATATTTGTTTTTGTGTTTGATTCTACGATGCCGGCGGCTCTTAAAGCTTAGAAAAACGTCATCGTAACGGACAAAGCATGACGTTTTTCTTGGTTTTAGAATCACCTACATTCGTAATTCGCTTATCTTCATCGGAAACGTTGTATTTTCTGTTTTGATTCGCATTAACGTGGTTCTCTGTATGATATTAGTGTTATTCGTCTACTACATATTTCTTTTAGGGTTTGATTATTTTTTTCTGTTGCAAACATGGATTTGTAGATCACTACTAGACTACGATCGAGGAGATGAAAACAGATAGATCGGAGCGGAGTACGTAAAGGCCAAGCCTGAGAATCTCCGGCATGAAAGATACATCGCCGATGTTATTTTTTTTTATTAATATTAATAAATAAATTATAAATATATCAAATCCTCTTTTCCAAAGCTTACTCATTTTGTCTTTTTCTTCTTAAAAAAATAATTATGAATAGTCCTGCAATAAACTTAGAAAAACTGAAAAAGTAACGTCTTACAGCTGGTGGTATTTCATGCTTAATTTAACTGAATGTACTTTTGTATTGTTCATTAAAGGAGCGTTTGTCTTGTGGACAATGAATTGTTTTTATTTTTTATTGTTTAATTCACAATCAGTTGTTTATATTGTTCATTGATGGTTGCCTTTTTCAGTTATTACTTTGTCCATCAAAGAACTAATTTCACTTGTTTCAAGAGATTTTCGTTCGTACTAATTAATTAAAAAGAAATTGACATTGAATGTTATCGTTGAACTGTGCACTAATTTTTAGTCTATAATTCTACGTTGTAGTTGAATGGTAACAGTGAAAGTGGGTAAATGAACTAATAAATGATGGATATTACAAGAAACAAAAATTTCTAAAATAACCATTTATAAAAACAAATTTCAAGTTTTAAATATTATTTGTAATAAATTACATAAATAGATATTATAAACTAGTCGTGACGAGTAGTTTGTAGAACCAATTAGAACTTGTCACGCGTTAAACTAACTGTAACGCGCATGTTCAGTAATCATTTACTCGTCACGACTAAGTAAGTTTCATGTCTCGTAATCAACGCCCACGAGTGATTCATAAGTCCTTTAGTCGCGACGAGTAGATTATAAGGTTAAACTAGTCGCGACAAGTTAACTACTAATAAACAACTCGTGTAGGGATGTAAACCGGGTAAACTAGTCGTCGCGACTAAAGGACTTATAAATTATCCGTGGGCGTTGATTACGAGACATGAAACTTATTTAGTCGTGACGGGTAAATAATTAGTGAACGTGCTCGTTACGGTTAGATTACGGACACGCGACAAGTTTTAAATGGTTATACAAACTACTCGTCACGATTAGTTTATAATACCTATTTCTGAAATTTTTTACAATTAATATCTAAAACTTGAAATTTGTTTTCATAAATGCTTGATTTAAGAATTTTCCCTTAAAAAAATATATAAGACACCGCCTAGGAGTTGGAGAGAACAAATGAACCACAGAGAAAACAAAAATAAACAAAACAACACGCATCAGCTAAACCATAATAAAATAAAAAAATGCTATGATAACGGTGAATTTGTTTTAACAATTTTGTCTTTTAGCAAAATCATGTACATTGATTTATGTAACATTTTGTTCCCTAATTCACCGTTAAAGAAAATAAGAGTTGTCAGATCCATATGATAGGTGTTTATGACCATATTAAAACAATTAGGTGAAAATACATCAATAGGCGGTGTCTTATATTGCAAAACAATTTGGTGAAAATATATCTTAGGCGGTGTCTTATATTGCATCAAACTATACAACACATCAAATTTCACAGACGGCAAAGATTAAAGCAAATTCACCGTTAAAATAAATAGGAGTTCTCAGATCCATATGATAGGTGTTTATGACCATATTAAAACAATTTGGTGAAAATAGGAGTTGTCAGATCCATATGCGGTGTCTTATATTTTTTTAACAATAGGAGTTGTCAGATCCATATGATAGGTGTCAGATCCATTAAAACAATTTTGTCTTTTAGCAAAACCATGTACACTGTTTTAACAATTCACTGTTAAAAAAAATAGGAGTTGTCAGATCCATATGATAGTTGTCAGATTGTCAGATCCATATAATTTTTTTTAATAATTTTGTCTTTTAGCAAAATCATGTACACTGATTTTAATTTATTAAAAATAATTACAATTTTAGTCCTTTAACTTTAATCATATTTTATTAATTTATTGAATAGTTATACATATACCCCTTATTTTAAACCAACTACCCCACGAAGTTTAAACATTTATAACTTTTTCACACGTTAATATTTTTTAAAAAACATTATACCATAAAAAAGAGTATTTTATTTTCTTTAATTTGAGTATGGTATTGTTATACTTTTCTTATTTTAGAAACTTAATGTGTTACGTGATTACCATTAGGGATCGTCAAACGGGTTGAGCTGGTTCGGATGTTTGGCTCATGGGTCGAAAAGGTTAATTTGGTTTGGGTTGGGTTGGGACGGATTCGGGTCGAAAGGGGTCAAGTCAGAATAGATTTCGGGTTAAAACAGTGTCAGGCGGAACGGGTTGCAGGCCAAGACACGATCAATTTAGCTTTACGTGCACACCGACACCTAATTGAGCGCTTACAGTCGTTGTGTGACGTGCTTACTAATACCGGTTAAGCTTCCAATGCCACATTACGAGCATACTATCGTCGGGTTACGTGCGCACTGTTGTGAAGTCACACACATACTGAAATGGTAACACCGGTTACACATTCGATGTAATGTTTGCGTGCATACCTCGCCGCATCACGCGAGCTCCCAGCTAGTATAATATTAAAATAAAACTTCAAAACAAAAGCTGAGCTTCAAAATTCGAGTATAATGTGGGCAGGAAGACAAAATAAAATGAGTGGGGCGACGAGGATTTGTTTTCAAACAAGTCGTCATGACGCATTTGGTATGCAAACACGTAGCTACGCTAGATTTAGTGACAAGTGTCGTCTTCTTCTTGGACAATCAAACACGTCGTCGCCAACGTGTTTGAGGAGACATGCCTGAAATTTTTTTGTTTTCCGAAAAATTCTCGAGCCTCATTTTACAAAAGGGACATTTTAGGAATTATTCCTATTTTACGTTCCCTTAAAGGGGGTATCCTTGTACTGATGGTGGTGATGGTGATGGTGATGGTGATGGTGATGGTAAAGACTAACCAAAAAGGTGAGGATTCAAACATAGGAAGTGCCGCTAAAATAATGATATTTAAGGTTAAGTTGGACACATGATATCACACCAAATGCGTAGGGTAACATAACCCAGTTAGGTGAATTTTGTCGTCTTAAATACTACTATTATATGATGATATTCTATTTTTACATATACCATTATTAGTTTTAGAATCCGTGTTACATGCGAGATAATTCAAATTATAAAATTATAAGTAAAACAAATAATTACATGGTGTATATGAAAAAAAAATGTATTACATCTATGCTTGTATCTATACAATGTGTATATAAATTGATTTTATTTATATCACAAAATGATTTTTTTAAATGAATTTAATAAAAAAATGTCCGTGCAAAATCGTACCTGAGAATGCTTCTTTCTGTTGAAAAATTCATTCTCGGTGTCATATATGTATAATTGAAAGAATTTTGGTTATGAACCAATTTCGAAAATAAGACTTCTCATATGATAGTAGTCATAACTACTCAGCCTAAATACAAAAGAGACGCTACCTTTATTGATTTATCAATTTACCACCCTTCTAAGGAAAGTAGGATATTAAATTGTAGCAATGGATTTTCTTTGAGGACTATGTTTTTCTGAGCTACACCATAAAAAAGATTTTGACAAGTTTCACAGGGCTTTTCGATTTTGTCATAATGACAACATAAAAAATAGCATGTTAACCATTCAATTTTGTGAATATTTTGTTTCTTTTGAGCATAGTTTTGCATGACATGCTTCTCATACAACGTTCTGATCACCATTGATGGAAAAATTAATGTTGACATAAATATTTCAAATTTGATAAAAGTTAGAAGCATTGATAGGCATGGGGTGGCATGTCAAAAGTGTTCGTAATTTTTTCTTAAATTTTAATAGTTGAGGGAAAAATAGTCAATTTGCCAAATCCCGAACCTTTTGATTATTTCAAAAAATGCTCTTAAAAAATAAACTTGAAACCCGAATCATGTTTAAAATTCTAACTTTCATAATTTTGACATTTTAAGATCAACATTTTGAACTCATAACAAATTTGACGATATATCTATTTTGCATTCTCAAACTTTTATAAATACTCAAAAATTTTCATTTTTGACCCGTAACAAAATTTGACCTAAATGTAGTTAACTTGTACCAAACAATTTATTTACCAACTTTTGACCTATAAAATCAAATTTAACTTTCACAAAAAACCCAAAACAATTTTCATTTAAGAAACATGATTTGTTGTTGATTTTTGGAATTCACCAAGTATTTTGAAATATATAGTAAAATAATATGTTAATATTTATATTTATAAAAATATATAGATATTATATAAATATAGTTTAAAAGGAAAGTGAATAATTATTGATTTATTACATATATTAGGGTATATTAGTTTTGGAGGGAAAAAAATTGTAAGAATTAATCAAAACATGACAAACGTCTCTATTTATTTTACTTTATTGGAATAGGTAGATTGCGAGTTTTAATAAAAAAATTTATATGCTATGATATATTTTCACCAAATTGTTTTAGTATGGTAATAAACACCTGTCATATGGATCTGACAACTTCTATTTTTTTTAACGGTAAATTTGTTTTAATCTTTGCCGTCTGTGAAATTTGATGTGTTTTATAGTTTGATGCACAAAGCTATATATTTTGTTTATACAACTTTTTCCTAACAACTTCTTACAGGGCGGCTAATTATTAATTATTTTGTAAGGCACGTTTAATCAAATTTTCTTATTCACTATGGTGTTTTACATGTTTATGTAGATTTGATTTATGTAACTTTTTGTTCCCTAAACAACTTGTACCGTGTAAGATACGTTAATCAAATTATTGTAACTTTTTGATCAAATTTTCCCTAAACAATTTGATTTATGTAACCTTTTGTTCCCTAATCAAATTATTGTGTTGGACACGTTTAATCAAATTTTCTTTTATGCTATGTTTACATGTGTAGGGCCCGGAGGGGCAACAAACAATGAAACAATCACATCCAGCCAATGTTATTCCGACTACAAATCTACAATATGATCTGGGAGTGATTATCTTGTAACGACAAAAGTATTACACGCGACAATAAAGAATATTCGACTTGTCGCGCCAAAGGGGAATGCAATTTTCTGATCAAGACTTCTTTCATTAAACTGAAACATCAATTTAGTACCAAAACAACTCCTTAGAAACAACACATCAATTTAGTACCAAAACAATTCCTTAGAAACACCCCAACAAGAATTCAATTAGAAACCTCAAAACACAAATAAAACGCAAATACTAAACAATCATAGGTGTCACAAGTAACGACACCCAAACCAATCAACATCGTATTATAACTTCAGAACATTCAAACCCCTCTTTGTTCTTCACTTTCGGAGTCTCTGGTCTTCGATGATGATGACAACTCTCCTTCAAGTTCACCATCACTATTGTACACAAATCTTATATGTCGCCCAGTAAACTTACCACCATTGTAGACACTTATCTTGCTCATTCCTTCACACAACTCATCCACATCACTTGTGCTTGCATTTACCTGAACCGACCACTTGGATGCATCCAAATCTTGACATGTCAGCCGAGAGTTACACTCAGACGAATCAGAATCATGGGACTTCTCGAAGACATCCGAGAACAACGACCTGGTTATCACCTTCTTTTCAACCTTTTCACTCTTTTCTTGATTTGGCTCACAAATGACCTCATTCAGCATCTATACACAATCAGTCAAAAAACAACCAAATTATAAGAAAAATTTGCAATAGTCTAACTAACATGAATCTCTCAGCCTGTCACTTAACGGCAACCCGAAAACCAGACCCAAGAAAATCCTAGAACCCGAGAAAACACTTTAACCAAAAAAAAACCCTAATAATTCGGTTCTGTTACTTATTGGGTCTTCGCGCGGGTCAACCCGAAAAACCCTACTCATTCTTCTTATCCATCCTTGAATATTCAGCTCTGTTTGCATATTATTCAATTTATGGATGATCGATTGTTCACCGTATATATTCAACTTAATGCTGATCGGTTATGTTCGCATTCTTGTTATAGCTTTTTATAATTTGTATTATGTTTTGTTTCTTAGATACTCAAAACCAGATTAACCCAACCCGAAAAAAGCCGAACCTGAAAAACCGTGAGCGATTAGTGCCAGGTTTCGGGTATGCATTTAAAACTACGAACCCCCCAAAACCCAAAATTTTAACCCGAAGAACACCCCAAACACCCATAAATATACTGGGATTGATTCAAACCTGAGTAAAAGTATTGCTACCAGTCAAAAAGTTACAAACTTTAGGCGTATTATGACACCAAAGATAGAAATCAAAACCATTCTTCGAAACCCCACTTTCTTCTTCAACCTTTTGCAGTAGAGTTTTAACTTGCCCCCTCAACAATGACTCGCCAGAACCCGGAGTCATAGTATTATTCTTCGCGATCATCCGCTTCTTCGAACACCTAGACGATGGGGTCTTCAAACTCCCAATCGCAAGCCCAACAATCGGTGACCCATTTGTGATATCAATCAATGCTGGTTTCTCTTTATCTTGATTTGATTGTTTAGCCATAATTGAAGCTTGTGATCTTGTGATTCTGCGTGAAGGCAGTGGAGTCTCCATTGAAACGATTTAGGGGTTTTCCGGTGATGGGTCGCTGGGGAATTGGTTTAATTGAGTAATACGGGATGATTTGATTAGGGTTTTAAGGATGATTTATGGCAATTGAGAAAGTATTAGGGTTCTAATGACGGTGAAAAGGGGGGAAAATATGACCGTTGGGAAATTGAGAGCGTGTTATTTGCGTACTAGCCGTTGCGAGTGGACGAGTTTCCGTTGTACCGGTTTAAGGTTGGGCTTAGATGTTTATGGGCTTATTAGCTTCAAGCCCAAACTTATACATATGCAAACTCCTTTTTTAATGCTGTTTTCAATCGGACCCGTTTAAAGTTCGGAGCTGGTTATACGTTATAGCCTTATAGGGCCGTCTAACGGTGGCAAAACAAACCAAAATTGAATTGGTTGTTTTTGTTCGGTATGGATAACTTTTAAAATTGAAATGAGTCAGGATGGATTAAAATAATTTTGCAAGAAGGTCAAGATGGGTTGGGCAAATGCTATTGACTTTTGGTTATGGGTTAGAATGAGTTTATTTATAGGTTAAAATGGACTAAATTAAACAAGCTCCATCCAATTTTGTCTCAAACAAAGCCCACGAAACCGCATAGAAATCGAGAAATCAAAATCGTACAGAAACCAAAAACATTGAAACCGAATAGATAACGAAACCGACCGAAACGAAAAAAAGCAAAACCGAACCGGAAAAAACCCGAAAAAACCGAACTTGAACCGAGACAAAACCTATTTGTTTATTTATTTATTTTAAATGAACGAGGACGATGGAAAAAACTTTTTAGTTATTTTACTTTTTGCGTTTTTATTTATATTTTGAGTTTTTTTTAGGGAAGTTTTTGAAACTCTTTGTATCTTAACCTTTACTTGGGTCAAGATGGGTTAACTTGAACCATACCCATCCTATTCCTAACTCTCTATTTTAAAAAACTCATTCTGACCCATGACCCATTCCAACCCAACCCATTCATATTGCCACCTGATAAGCCTTTTACCCACTGACCCGATGTCGGCTTTTTATTACCCAATGAAATACACAAAATTATTTTTATCTTATGATTTTTATGTTTAAGTTTTTAAGAATGCATATTATAAAGTAAATAATTTGTGCTTGATGAATTTACAGTTATTGTAAATTTGTAATGTATTTTAGACTTTATAAATTATAAAAGCAAATTTAATTTTTAAACGATCTTATTTTCACGTAAATTGATTAGGTTGGGGTTTTCTCCGTAATACCCGTACTCGAACACTGACCGGTTTATCTCAATACCCGATTTCCCAATGCCTGATAATACCGGAACCTGATTCTATGCCCAGAACGGGGTGTTATAAAAACATGTTTTGTGCACCTCTCATTGAAAGTAGATGTGTGGGAATCGGCTTCTCGGCTCAAACCGGTTAGAGTTAAAACCGGATCTGTTTGGTCAAGTATGGTAAAAACCCGTTTGACTAGAAATTGGTTCGAGTTGAAACCCGTTTTGGAGGAAAATACTCGAACCTGTAGGAAGTGACTAGTGTCGGTTTGAAAACGGTTAATTGATTTCATACATGTTTTTCAAAGCGGATTGGGTCGAAACAAATGTCAAGGCACGAGAATACAAGCTGATCTACAAATCATCAGGTAGGATCATGTTGGGAACCGGTTTTAGTGTGATGTTAGGTCTGATCAGAAGCCGGTTTACAAGGCCCAAACCGATTTTTTCCCATCTCTAATAGAAAGAAAATAGAAATATGCACTAAATTCATTTTTAAAATTTCCGATGAAAAAAAAAATAGCATTGTTCTCATTAATCAGTAAATAGATGAGTTGTTGCCAATGAGGGTGGAGTGGTAAGGTAGAAACTTGGTGTTTCATGTGACTCAGGTTTGATTTATGCCCACATCATTTAGTTTCGATGGAACAAGGTGATGATAGAAGAAGAGGCGAGTATGTGTCGTTCACTGGTTGGATCTTTGAACTAAACGGGTTTTGTCTCACCACACTGTTGTGCATTCGAACGAGTGTTACGGGCGTTGGTCTTAGGTGAGGGATTTCCCTGAATCTGAAGACGAGTGCATCTCGAAATGATAAATTTAGCCAGTAGCTCATTTAAAAAATTCGTTAAATGTTTAACAAACGAAAAAAAAAGGGAAAAATAGACAATTTGTTACTCTTCCTTCAAAGATACTCCAACTTCAGTCGTGTATGTTTTCATCACTATCAAAACATATGCTATTTAAGGACTTAACGTGAGAAAATACTCAAACTTGTTTACATTCGGTTATTATCAATAAAACAAACTCATTTAATCTCATATAAAAAGATACACTATTTTTCTGCCCTACACCCTACACTACTAAGGTTAAAAAGCGTCATGTAAAATCATTCAACCTGTTAATACGGGTCTAGCTTACTTGACAGAGGTACATTCCTTTTAAAGGGGAGATCACAAGTTCAAACTAATACAAAAAAAATATATTATTGGTGTAAAATATAGTAGAAATAACATTCGCCATTAAAATAAAAAACAAATGTATAACTTACTATAGAAATATCCTGTTTCTCAAATTGTTAGAATTAAATATAAGGAATAGGTTAAAATACAAAGTACAACAAAAATGAGGAGAATGAGAAGGAATTTAATTTATTGATCTTAAATTTGAATTGTGAAGATTAATTTAACAATAAAAAATGATGATAATGGCATTAAGGTAATAACCCACTTATGATGATTTTCTCTTTCTACATGCAAGACATATGTTAATTTTCCCATTATTTTAAAACGCTCATAACTTTTTCATACGACATTTTTTTTTAAAATTTCACAATAATAACAAGCATTTTTTAATCTTTAATATGAATATCATATTGTTATATAAAAATAAAAAAAATAGTTGGTTTTTTTATATTGTGTTATTGGTTGTTCATTGTATTTTTTAACTGGGATTTTCTATCATTTGTGTTTTAGTTTTGGTCATTGTGTTTTTCATTGTTACTCATATTAAAGATAAAATAAAAAACAAAGATTACGTCATTGTGTCTTTTTGTTCGTCATTATGTTTTTGTGCTTAGTATTTGTCTTTCTACTTATCATTGTGTTTTAGTCATTGTGTAATACGTTCATTGTCTTTTGTTCGGAATTGACATGTGGCATTCACTTAATTTGAGAATAATAGTATTATGTTTATTGTGTATTAGGTTCAAGTCATTGTGTAATATGTAGTTTCCATTGTGTTTTATGTTTCAGGTCATTGTGTTATATGTATTCAACATTATGTCTTACGTTTCAAGTCGTTGTTTCATATGTATTAATCATTTTGTTTTACGATTCAGGTATTGTGTAATATGTATTTATCATTGTGTTTTATGTATTGGACAATTTGTTGGTATTTTTCATTATATTTATATACTATTATTACATAACGGTGTTATTAGTATTTAAAAAAAACACACAATGATGAATAGAAAGACACAAAGACGAAAATAACAAACAGAAAGACACAATGACGAAAAAAACACAATGGTAATCAAAGACACAATGACGTAATTTTTGTTTTAATTTTTATATAAAAAAATCATACTCATATTAAAGATAAAAAAACGCTTGTTATTACGGTGAGTTTTTCTTTTTCTTTTTTTAAATATCATATGAAAATGTTATAGACGTTTTAAAATGATGTAAGAATTAACATATGACTTGCATGAATAGAGAGAAAATGCGTACTATTACTTTTATACCATTTTTTTCTTTGGTCCTCACTTGACATATGTTAATTAACTATGACCTCTCACACTTTTAATTGTTGTTGGCTTTGCAGAATAACTCAACACTGAAATCTAATTAGAAAACAGAATTAAATTTGTGCATATAATAACATGTCTTGTATATTAACATCAGCTTTTATCCCCCCGTATTACGGGGTTATTTTACATTATTCATTTATAATATTTTTTAGGATTTTAATTTTATTTGTTGTAAGGAAGTTAATAACACACTTAACATTTGATGATGAAAGGGTTTCACAAATAAATGAGATGTATAACCAGGTTTAAAAGCTATCCGGGTTTGGTGTCACACCCCAACCTAAAGCGGAAATGCCCGGGCGTGATACGATTGCTCACAGCTCGAAGATACTATCATACATAAAAGGTGACAATATCTAGTTATGTAACATCCATCTTTTGTTAAATAATACATAATAGAAAGTTTGTTATTAACTGTGTGTCGTTAAGTTAGTCGTGTGTTAAGTATTTGGATAATATTTGGAGTAGGAATTGGGAATGGGTGGTGGGACCCATGAAACCCCCTCTATATAAACCCAACTACTTCTTCCTTTCTTTTCTTTTCTCATCCAAACACACACTCAAGAAACACACACATACTCTCTCTCAAGCACTCGAATTTAAAATCCAAGCCAAAGAAGGGTAGAATCTCGTGTTTAACACCGTCAAGCAACAAGAATCACGTCCAGATCTACGTATTGTCCAGATCTGAACTCGAACCCGAAGCAAAAAGGTAGGTTTCGGTTTAAATGGTTAAGTTTTATGGTTAGAATCGTCATGCAAACAGACATAATGATAGATCGGGTTGTAAAATGTAAGAAAAATATAAACTTGGTAAGTTATAACCTCTTGGGTACACTTTAAGATGAAAATGTGGCGTTGGACTATGAGAGATATGGGTTCAGGATCAGGTGCATGGGGACAGAATGTGTCGGAAGATGGCTTTAAAATGGTAAAAACGACGAAAGGCAGGAATTTCGCATCGCACAACCATGCGAAGCGAAATCAATAATTTCGCATCGTATGACCATACGAAGCGAAACAGTTTCATGCGAAGCGAAATAGTTGCATGCGAAGCGAAATTCTTCCATGCGAAATTTTATAAAATTAATTTTCTGATACGTTTTTGTTAAAGGACTGTTAATGAAACAGTTCCAAGTCAGCTCAACCCCAGCCAGGGGCGCTGCCCCTTGGACCCTGCTAGGGGCTGTCGCCCCTAGACCCCACTACCTGGGGCGCTGCCCCCGGACCCCCGTTAGTTGAGGGTTTCATAAATGTAGATGTAGGAAGTAGTGGTAATAGATAATTGACACACGTAATGTATTGTACAGTTAGCCGTGCACAACTAAAAAAGGGAATTACCATTAACGGCGAGAGAAATCGACTCCAGGTGAGTTCTAGCCTCATTTCTCTTTGAAATGTTTTCGGGGCTGTGTGCATACTCATATGTGATAGTTAATACATTTATTTAATGGATAAGTGTATGATACGTGTATGACTATGTATTGAATGTTATTACCATATATTGATAGTATGAATGAGCATGTGTGTGTGTATATGTTATTATGTACACGAGACAGGTATGCTGGTATGGGTACTTGAGGCAGAAAGGACCAGACCCTTATAATATCTGTGATGTTAGGGACCAGACCCTTATAATATCTGTGATGTTTAAGATAGAGTAGCTTATGGTATACCATAGGGTTGTATGAAAGAAAGTATGTAAGTACGTATGCATGTAAGTAAGGTATGAATACGCATCTTCGGATACGTATAAGTAAGGATGTGAATGTATTGTATGCTAATTGATTTTCTAGAACTCACTCAGCGTAGCTGACTTTTAGTATGCACGCAGGCAAATAGGTTGAGGCAGCTGGCTTGAGGAGGGACACATGGCATGGACTGAAGAGACTGGCATCCATGACGAAGTGTTATGACTGTTTTAATTAATTATTTATGAAAAGACAATTTGTATGTTAAGACAAGAATGAATGTTTTGTAATGTGATGTTTGAAGTTTTTAATTATTCCGTGAAGTTTTTAATTTACTCTGATTTTAGAACTGTGTTTATGAGTAAATCCAACACCAAAGTAGGGTTACCGGGAACGGGGCCTTACAAGTTAATTATTTTATTGAAAGTAAATACACACAATATCCAAATAGAACAACCAATTTAAATATATGAATGTAAACTCAAATAATGGTTATCTCGTTTATATCCTAAGGTCTAGTCTAAGTGTCCAACTTCAATCTTCAATAAAAAGCAACCTACATATGCGTAGAAAATGGAGTTTGTCAACAACACATGTTGAGTGAGATGATCACCAATTTTGACACAACAAATAATATATATAATATGTGATAGATAATTGATAAATAATAAGTAATAAATGCGCAAACCAACCATGTGATAGTAATCAATCAATTCATAACAAAACATGTATATAATCAAATCACAACCAAAGACTTTGTAACATCTCGGATTTTTCGTATTTGTATTCGTTTAAGTTTAAATCGATTCGGGAACGTAATTTGGATCTTTCGAACTATTTAAAACTTGTATTTATCGGTATTTAACTTGGTTTAACTTATTTTATAATTTCATAACTTTCAATTATGTCAAATAGCCCTTAGAAACTTTTAAAATCGCTTAAAACGGCTAAAAATCGCATTTTCGGGAACTACAGGGACTAGTTTTGCCAATTCTTTCCTATTTTTGATTAAATTAACGAAACTTAAACTCCAATAAATGTTATAGATGGTTCAATTTCGTTTTCTTGGTGTCCAAGGAAAATTTTGTTAGTTATTGTACTAGATTTTCTCATTAAATAACTTATTTTGTTTTCTAATTTGTTTTTAGCATCCAAATTGCTTATTTTAGGCATAAATCGGGTGAATTAAGGTCCAATAAAAGGATATTTACTAAATATACAAGTCCATACTCTAAAATACTGATCATGAACGACATCTACAACTCATTTCTATGATTTAATCATTAAATGCATATTCGGTTTCCTAAACGAGTGAATTTACTAAATATAGTTCGTATTTGTAATCTCTATATAAACACATCATAATTCTTTGCCACAAACCTGTATCCTAACCCTAGAGAGACCCTACAACCATCACTTACCTTCAACCTTCACCATCTTCTTCGGTTTTTTGCATTATTGTTGAAGATACACTCATAAATGGTTGACTTTGCATACATGTGGACCTTTGACTCTTCGTTTCTAATCGATCCTTTCACTTTCCGGGTAAGTTGTAAACATAGGAATCATTCATACATATTCCCTAGTCAATAACCTTCAATCAATTTCGATGGTTGAAGGGTGTTGACTGGTCAAATCGTTTAAATTCGTAAAAGGGCAAAATAGTCAACTAGTTTGACTTAAAGTTTTCTCATACTTCTGATCGGATTCAACGTTCGGTCCAGAAGACTTTTATTCTTGAAACGAAATTTTAAGGCTACTGACCAAAACCTGACTTCCGAATCGCTGTTCGGATTCTGGTCAGCACCAGCTCGCTTAAATCTTAAAACAAACATAACTTGAGTTCTAAACGTCCGTTTGGATTAATTCCAGCGGCAACGAGTTCGTTTTTATACATATTATCATATCCTAAAATATCAGATTCTGAATCGTATATATCATTTGACGTGTAGTGGACGACTCGCTTATTCGTTAGCTCGCTTATTCATATTTATATTCGTTCGCTATTAATCTAAGGTGAGTTTGATCATTCCCCTTTTTATATACTGTTTTCAAATGTTGGGGACATATGCGTACTTACTTATATTTTCTATCATATATATATATCTCAAACAATCGCAAACATGATCATTGTGTGTTGTATCAATTAAATGCTATCTGCTAATTGCTATTTGTTTAAGTGTGTTTGTATTCTATCAAGTCTTGGATTCTCATTAGTATGATCATACGACCGTCTTAGTAACCGGAGCCCGATTCGCTTGGCAACGATTCATTGGCACACTATCAAGTCTTTGGTTGTGATTTGGTTATATACATGTTTGTTATGATTTGATTGATTACTATCACATGGTTGGTTTGCGCATTTATCACTTATCATTTATCAATTATCTATTCTGTGTGTGTATATATATATATATTATTGTTGTGTCAAAATTGGTGATCATCTCACTCAACATGTGTTGTTGACAAAACTCCATTTTCTATACATATGCAGGTTGCCTGAGTTGAAGGATGGACACTTAGAAAGACCTTAGGGTTATATTGAAGACAAACTTGAATTTAAATGATTGTATTTATTTATTTGAATTGTTTCGTTGTATTTGGATATTGTGTGTATTCTTGAATAAAATAATTAATTAGATATTGTCACCTTTTATGTATTATAGTATCTTTGAGCTGTGAGCAATCGGATCATGCCTCGGCATTTCCGCCTTAGGTTGGGGTGTGACAGATTGGTATCAGAGCCCAAGGTTATAAGATAGGTCGTTAGAAATTGTCCTAGACATATGTTAGGAACCCTATACGTGCTTATCTAAACTGCCTTATGTGCTATTTAATTGTTTACAGCTTGCTTAGATTAATTATTTTATTGTATTTATCTTATTTATGTATTACACACACACACAAATTCCGAGGCTATGCCTCACATTCAAAATATTTTTCTAAATATTTTATTTTGGTAGATTATCTTTTATTGTGGGAAATTCCGTAAGAATTCCTGTGTTTTGTTTTTGCTCTTTCACCTTAAAGCATGGGGGTATGACAAATTTCGTACAACCATAACTTTAAGTGGTACCCGTAATCGGCTAAACGGTTGCGTGGTAAACATAACCGGCTAAACGGTTATACTTCCAAATTGTATTTTTAAATTATTTAAATGCTCAGTTGGGTGAAAAATCCATGGAAATCCATGGGCACTCCAACTATCCATTTCTTAAACCATTTTCGATTTGATTTTTGGGTTGGAACGTATCGTCCGGGGTGGTTCCCGAAATACACCAACTACTTATATTTGATTCACGGATTCGATATTTAGTTGAGTCGGTTATATGTCATGTAACGCTCATGGTCCGAACAACTCCATTGACTTGATAATTCGTTAATTAGTTGGGTCAGTTAAATGCCATGTACACGCTCATGGGCTAACAAACTCAATTGTTTGTTACTCGTTATTTGAATTGGGCCAATAAATTGCCATGGAACGCTCCTAGAAGGCCAATTCACAAACTTTGTGTTGCTTTATTTAGTTGGGTCATTCAAATTGCCATGGAAAGCTCATGAGAGGTCAACTCGTTTGATATGCATGGTTATTTTATTCTTGGAAAAATATTATAAACATTGTTCATTTACTTAAATGCTTCAAACTTATACATATTATTTTCAATCCCGACTCGTCCTCGAGTCTTCACTAGCACGAATTCATATACATACATATACATATACATACGCATCTCTTATTTCATATCAACTCATTCCTACAACTCACCTGTCATCTTACGCATTTTCATTGATTGATCCTTGTAGAATGTCTTTTCAATCTCATCGTCGTAATCAACGTCGTTCACCTGTTTCTCGTGATTGGGTTCGACTACTAGAATCGACAAGGAGTTTGCTGCTGTACTCCGTTAACCAAACGTCCGCCAATCTCGACAAAACTAAAATACATCGAACAAGAAATCTTATACTAACTATATCTGTTATAATGTTATTTAAATTATATACTCTCATTTATTTCCTTGAACTATAAATTAACAAGTATATTTCAATCCTTACCCTCAACTTTAAACTATAAATATTTCACTATTTCTTGTCTTTCCTTAACCTCATATTAGTTTTCACGACTTACTCTCCATTTTATAGATCTTTATTATTAAGACATCAACTATTGTAAATTTTATTATTATTAAATTAAAATTTTCATCATTCAAATTTAATTCTCATTATTAAATTAAACCTTCCATTAATTAAATTTTTACCATTAAAATTGACTTTTTGATAAATCTCCATTAAAACCCATCACTCACTTTATTTGTTGATTAAGTTCGTTATTTGAAACTAAACGTTGGTTAGTAAATATTTCAACTCCCTACTTTGATTTTTGAAAATTTTGAACGTTTTAAATGATAAATTCGTAGTTGTTAGAATAGTCATGGTGGTTCATGCATTTCTAGCCTCGCATTTATCTTATTTTATTATATGCTTCACTTTAATTTAAAATTTGTTATTTACTTAACTTTCCATTATCGATAATTCAATTTACTTATTTCCTAATATTTGTAACGATTTTATGAAAAAAAAAAGAAAAATCCATGAATTCCTAATTTAATCTAATTTAATTACCTACTTTATATTTTATCTAATTTTAAAGATTTAATTGGAATAAGACTATCTCGGTTATTCGGGAATATCCGCTTCCCGGCTTAATCTATTAACAATTTGATTCAAATATGTATATTTCCGCATTATCACTGATATTTAAATCATTAATTACTAACTATTATAATATTTTGGAATATCTTAATTGAATTAATCTAATCTCAAAATCACCAACTTGAAAAGCTATAACTTTATATTAACTTCTCTTTAATCTCATAAGTACTCAAATTAATCAAACTCGACTCATCAAAATTTTCATTAATTATGTTCAAGCATATACTCTCGATCTTAAAAAAAGAAAAAAAACCTTCATTCCTAAAGAATACGATCTTTAAGGATTCTACATGCTATTAACTATTTTAAGATTTGTTATAAATTAAACCTTTGCGTAATTCATTTCCTCAATAAAATTCTTTTTATCAAGGTAGACTTATTAGAAGCTTATACTTAGACCTCAATTCCTTAGTCTCAATTTTCACAATTCATAAATAACCTTTATTTCACGAAATTTGTTTCCTTCATAAGCAAAAGATATTTTAGAACTTACCTTATTTTATTAATCAAACTTGAACATTTATTAAAAATCTCTTGAATTTAAAAATTTTTCTAAAACATTTGCTTCTTCTAAATGATGATTTTAAATGTTTTATAAACCATATGATGGAAGTGATTATGTGGACCATCCGATGATCTAAGTAATTATGGGTCGAGTGGTCGACACGTAATTACCAAAGTCCTCGCATGGAAATCATAATACGTAAAATTGTGTGTCATGATTTAGAACCTAAGGTAGCTTGGGTAACGGTACAAAGGATGAGATGATAAGGACATGGTGTATACGCCACTGGTACATCCTATATATAAGTGCCCTTATCGGATTGTCATTTGAAGCGTTGCTTCGGTTATTAGAAGTTCTAGGTTATGATATTTTTCTTAAAAAGTTTAATTATTTTCAAAAAGATAATGTTTTGGTTTTTCTTAGTTTCGGGACGAAATCCCCTAAACTAGGGGAGACTGTAATATCTTGGATTTTCGTATTTGTATTCCTTTAAGTTTAAATCGATTTGGGAACGTAATTTGGATCTTCCAAACTATTTAAAACTTGTATTTATTGGTATTTAACTTATTTTATAATTTCATAACTTTCAATCATGCCAAATAGCCCTTAGAAACCTTAAAAATCGCTTAAAACGGCTAAAAATCGCATTTTCGGGAACTACAGGGACTAGTTTTGCCAATTCTTTCCTATTTTTGATTAAATTAACGAAACTTAAACTCTAAGAAATGTTATAGATGTGCCAATGAATCGTTGCCAAGCGAATCGCGCATTGATTACAATGACTAAGATTGTCGGTTTACCTTCGCCAAGCGAATCCGGCTCCGGTTACTAAGACGGTCGTATGATCATACTAATGAGAATCCAAGACTTGATAGAATACAAACACACTTAAACAAATAGCAATTAGCAGATAGCATTTAATTGATACAACACACAATGATCATGTTTGCGATTGTTTGAGATATATATATACGATAGAAAATATGAGTAAGTACGCATATGTCCCCAAAACATTTGAAAACAGTATATAAAAAGGGGAATGATCAAACTCACCTTAGATCAATGATAAGCGATTAATAAATGCGATTAGATAAGCTATGGAATAAGCGAGTCGTCCACTACAGGTCAAATGTTATAAATGATCAGAATATGAATATGTGGGATATGAAAATGCAATTAAAAATGAACTCGTGTCCACTGGAATCAATCCAAACGGACATCTAGAACTCAAGTTATGTTATATTTAAGATTTAAGCGAGCTGGTACTGACCAGAATCTGAACAGCGAGTCGGGAGTCAGGTTTTGGTAAGTAGCCTTAAAATTTCATTACGAGAATAAAAGTCTTCTGGGACCGAATGTTGAATCCGACCAGAAGTATGAGAAAACGTTAAGTCAAACTTGTTGACTATTATGCCCTTAAACGGGTTTGAGTCCAATTGACCATCGAGACTCCTTCAATCAGCAAAATTGATTGAGGTCTTTTGTTCTACAGATAAAAATCTACAATATTGAAGAAGACAACTTACCCGAACGATGAATGGAACAAGAGATAATCGAGGTCAAAGGGTCTTTAAGCTTGAAAGTCAACAAAGCAATATGAACTTGATAAATTCTTGAAGAAATCGACAATGGGGAAAGGAATTTTGAGGGATATAGGGATGGTGGCTGGTATTGAAGTTATAATTTAGGGTTTTATGATATGCCTTGTTTAAATATTAAGGGTTAAGATTTGTTTATTAAGAAATAACTATCTTAGGAAACCGAATTGTCACACCCCGACCAAAGGCGGCGGAACATGCCGAGGTGTAACGATTGTCCATAAGCACATGACACTAATTAAAGTGACAGTATTTAATAAACTCATTTCATTTCACAACATCGAAAATGTCACATAAAAATTATCCATAAAATAACCATAAACAAGATATCACAAAATATGGAAAATTTGATATTATTCATTTTTACTAATATCCTAAGGTCTTTGATGTCGTTTTCTTCATAATCATAAATCAACCAAGATGCAAACCTGCAATATTTCATAAAATAAAGTTTGTCAACACAAAGGTTGGTGAACAATTCATAAGTTTAATCATATTAGTATATAATAAAGATAGCTACAAAACTTGCATACGAAACGATAAATAAAAGTGGTAATTTAGATAAATAGATATCGCTAAACACATTAGCGACACCTAGCTATAAGGGGATGCCAAATAGTCTAGGATTTTATAGTTATCGTTAATTGCATTACGTAAACGACACCTTGCTATAAGGGGATGCCAAATAGTCTAGGATTTTATAGTTCCACCAACCAAAAGCGATAAACACATAATGCATAAGCATAGAACACCAAATCGAGCAATTATTTAGGTAAAGTATACAACTACGTTTGTGGTTTAAGATTCAAATATAAAGCATTTTGTTGAATAAGTATGAAATGTCACCCCCAAAATAAAAGACGGAAAATGGGGTATGAAGTACTCACCTTCAAGTAGTAAACTTGAAAGATGATAATTTGGAGATTTGCCAGAACGACGAGTTTAACGCACAATGCCTAAAAAGAAAATAAGTCTTGAATTTGGAAAGGCTGTCTTGAAGGTCTTTAAACAAAATAAATGTTGAGAAATGTAAATAATTAAAGTTCAAGGTTTAAAATGTAACTATTTAAGAATTTATAATAATAACCCTTTAAAAATGTAAGTTTGCTCGAAACCGGGTTAAAGTATCTAACCTTAATATTTACTCAACCTATGTTAAGTATTAGGTGGGTAAAATGTAAGAATGCAAATCCCTTTGGAATAAAGATACTAAAACGGTTTTTTTTATCGAGTGTTCGGGTTGTCGGTTCGGGTCTTGATAATTGGTCAAACCCAAAGTCAACTTTCCAAAATATTGAATGTTATGAGATAACTCAATAAAATTTAATAAGACTTAACCAAGTATGTAGTTCCATTGTTTTAGAACTAACAACGCATGTTAAGCGAGTGTTCGGTTTTGTCGGTCCAAACTTTGTTATGAGATCAAGTTGAATCCAACATTTCCAAGTACTTAAGAAAATATTTAAAAATCAATTTGTAACTATTTTTAAAGAAATATACAAGTCTTGATGGCTAAAAAAAACACACTTGTGTGTCTTAAGCGATCAAGAATCAGTTTGGTTCGGTTTCCATCTCACAACAAGTTCATAGATGGTTTCCACATGTCCAAACACTAAAGAACTTGTATAATAATGTACAAATAAAAAATACCAAAAGTTAACAATAAAGTCTTTAAACAAAAGTTCGGTTTTCGGTTCGGATCGTGTTTCGGGTTAAGACCGAGGTAAGATTCTACAAACCCATAACCATAGAATTTTTAAAAATGATTTTAGAAACTTAGATCTAACACTAAGTATGTTTAAATAAACAAAACTAGTAACAAAGTTCGGTTTACAGTTTAGAGCTATTTACGGTTAAACCGAAGCATAGACTCTTAAAAACCCATAACCATGGAACTTGTAAACATGACCAACAAACTAAAATAAGCAAGATTAATATGTATGAACAAGTTATATAGATGTATATATATCAAGAACACGAAGTCCTCCATGAAGGTCCGAAACCTTATGAGGTCCGAAAGCTCACCGACCGGAATCGGAGAAGTAACTACCAAAGGTAAACAAGGGGTGTATATTATATATATGTTGCACAACCATAAAAAAGTATTAATAAGGCTACATAAACTAATTAAGATGAAAGACTAAAAACCTTCAAGAACACTTAAGAAGATAACCTTGAATCTTTAATGTTTGAGAGAGTTTTTTTTTTTTTTTTTTTTTTTTTTTTTTTTTTTTTTTTTGGAGTTGTAGCAAGGGAAAATGAAGAGGAAAGGTGGTGTATATATAGGGTAAATAGGTTAGTTACCCGTGTAGCACACGGGTTAAAATAAATAAATTTATTTAAATAATAACATAATGTAAAATACAAAAAATATTTTCAATAAATATAAAAATATATTATATGGTAGAATAAATTACACAATACACAATATGGAAATAAAAAGTTGTTACAAAATTCATAAATTTTAAAATATTTCTTTGTACACAATATTTGTAATTTTATTTGTAACTTTATTTTATATATCAAAACTTAGTAGTTTCACATTGTTTTTGCTTTAAACTCTAAATAATCCAACACATAACTGACCATAAGCTAAATAAATTGCCTAAAGATTAAATTTAGTTTTTATTAATCGTCATTGCAAAACAAAAATAAAGTGAAATTTCATTCTTTGAAATTGATTATTTTATCTAAAGGTGTAGGATTTTTTTACGAATAAAAGTATGTGTTCCAATATTAATTCTGGATATGATTTCGGCTTTTATAGCACGACTATCATATTGTATTTTCATATGTAGTTTAGTTTCATTGCATAGACCAATTTTCTAGTTTTTTTTTATTTTAAGTAACATCACTTCAACATCGGCTTTAGGACTAATCTATGACTTGACAACCTTAGATTTGAGGCCATTTAAAACATCATAAAACTAATACTTTCTTGTAACGTATCATTTTACTGAAAAATGGTAATATTTTCATCTCCCGGACACATGGATAACAAACGTTTGCTAATTTTTTTGTACGACCTCATTTTTTTGGTGCAAGTACAACTCATTCACTAAAGAATTCTATATTTTTGAAAACTTCAATAATAGAAGGATATACAAAGTCAATTTTTCATCTAATTAACAGTGTGCTAATGTCTAACATTTGTATGCCAAAGGTAAGAAGTTGTCTTATCTACCTGAAAACCAAAACATGTAGTCTAGTGTTTATATATATATATATATATATATATATAAACACTAGACTACATGTTTTGGTTTTCAGGTAGATAAGACAACTGTTTTAATTTTTAAACCAACCCGTGACCGAACTCGTTCTAATCATAAACTGTTTTAACCTTAACCATGTTTGATACATTAATCAGTTAAAAAACCGGCTCATTTAAACTAACATAAACACTGAATTTGTCTTTTAAGGTTTTGAAAGAAAAAACTTGAAATTTAGTGAACAGTCATATATATTTAGACCATGTGTAGTCATAAAGCTCCACTACCAGGGGTTATGCGTCACGTGGCGCCCAGTCAGAGTTATGGTTTTGTACAAAAACAGGCTGTAGTCATAACTCTCCACCCCCAGGCATTATGCGCCACGTGGCGCCCGGTCATTATTAATTTTATTTGTTTTTTTTAAATACTAAATCATTTAAATAAATTAACATAAAATTAAAAATTACATTAAACTTCCAAATAAAAAATACAATAAACTAAATTAAAAAAAATACATCAAATTAAAATAAAAAAACATAAATAATACTAATAAAACTAAAACTCATTTATATTTTTCTAAAATTTTCGCTCGTCGAGCGGCTTTTAAAGATTGGACTATCGGGTCGTTTTCGGATAGCTCGTTTGATAAACACTCGATGTCTTTGTCCATCTCATTCCTTTGAAGTAGGTCGACGGCGTCCAAATTTACTTGAAGTCGTTGGGTTCCAAGTTGGTGTAAATCTTGGAGTCGAGAGTTCATTAATTAGAATTGGCTTTCCAATTTGGGATTCGAACCCGTTGCCGACGACGAACAGGCCCCTTTCCCCTTTCCTTTGCCTTTGGTTCTTCTACCCCCAGGCCGAGGCATGTCGGTAGTATTCACGGGGTCATTATCGCTTAAGTTGAAGTTTCGAGCGTCGGAACTGGTCGTGTCTGGATCAACCGAAGACGATGTTTTAGACTTTTTTTTACTCGGGCCACCGTCGTTCGGCTTCGACACCCAACACCAAGCCCCATTTTGGGTGAAACCTCAATAGGTCTTTCCAAATGTCAAAGTAGTTGAAGGTCCCGCCGACCTTATGTTGAAACTCAACCAACGCGTTATCCATAACTTCCGCGTCCGAGACACCGCTACTCCTAATTCGATTCATCTGAGAGAAAACCGTATGGAAAGCCATGCATTTAGTGTTTATGTCGCCCCATTTCGACAGTAATGAATCTTTTTCTCGACGCGAGTCCCCGCCAAGGTTGTGAAACCTCTCTATAATTTTATGCCAAAATACCCCCGTTTTTTGATAGTTCGCTAAAAAATAAAAACATTACAATTTTAATGTTTGTTATAAGAAATTTAAAAAAATATATATGCATGTTAAAAACCTACCGCATTTGGCATCTTCCGATATCTGGCACCAAGCACGAGCACATAGTACGCACTCGTCGGGACTCCACTGGATCACCGTCTTTCTAACCCGAGGTTCCCCGGCGGGCTTCTTTGCGTGTTTTTTCGAACGTCTGCGTTGGCTCGAACCGCCTACGGTCTCCGGGACGGGTTGTGTCTCCGGCACGAACTCGACCTCGGGTTGGGTCTCCGGGGCGGGTTGGGAACCCGAACCGGCAAAAATGTTCGCCGTCGGGTTTTGAAAACCGGGCACCGCATTTGGCATACCGTTTTGTAGATATGCAATGTATGCGACCATTTGCGGGTCATACATTTGCGGGACGGGTACGGTTGGCGTCGGGGCGGTAGATTGGTTCGGTTGTGGATTTTGGTTGGGTTGACGGGCATATTGACCGAAACCGAGAATATTTTGGTTTGTTGTTTGGAAACATGATGATAGAAATATTAGTGTAAAAGATATAAATATTTGTGTAAATTGGTATATATTGGAAGGAATGTGTTAAAAAATATGAGTTTGGTTTGTTTATATAGTATAAATATAATTGATATAATTTTTTTTTAAAAAGCCCAACGGCTCCAAGACCAACGGTTTTCTTTTGGATCTGCGTGCCATTTTCCGCGTTTTAGATACAATGCACAAAAAAAAAATCAACATAACGCGGGGGAGGGGGAGGCGGTGTACCCCCCGCGTTTTCACCAAAACGTTGGCCACTACACCTGGTCTTAGTAGGTAAAAGTTTATAGAAATTTTAAATTTAAGTTAACCTTGTCTCTTCATCCAATAATATCATTTATTATAAAACCTTAATATTAATTAACTAATTTATAATATATTTAAAACATTAAAATTTTCAATCATTATTCAAAACCAATGTGAAAATTGGTTACTTACAAAAACTGATATTAATAACCAATACAATAAATTTATACAGAAAAATAACATATTTATGCTGGTATTTAATTTTTTAAAATCAAGAAAAAAATTATTAAAAAGAGAAAAATGAAAGATTAAAAAGAAAAAAAAATGAAGTACAAAACTATTAATAAGAAGGATAAATGTATTTAATATGAGAGAGAGGAGGAAAAATTTGGTAAGAAACATTTTGGTGATGACATGTGGCATTAGAAAGCTTTATTTATTATTTAGTATAGATTCATTTTATGTTAACAAAAATACATTAAATTTAAAAGTTATAAATTAATCAGTGCCCATGATTTACGTTAGTAAATTTTGACCTTAATTAAAGCAATTATAAATTGAGGTAAATATATATTTATATAAGTCAAAAGTTAACATAGATAATGGATTGAGCATAAATCAGTCAACCTAAAAAATTATATATTTAATATAAATTTACCAAATTAAAGAATTATTGAATGAGCGTATATTAGTCCGAATTTTAAGCTGCATAAGTATTCAATTTTCGTCATGATTAATATAAATTTAATGTCTTTACGAAAAAAAATTTGTATTATAATTTATTTGAATATCTATTTTTTTATAAATTTTTCGTATCTCATGTTACAAAAAAAGATTCTCTTTTTAAAAGTTCAGACTTAACATAGTAATTTGATTGAGCATAAATCAATCAAGTTAACAAATTGTATATATAAAATAAATTTAACGAACAACGAATGTATTCAAGTTGATGACAGAGTAATATAACTTGATCTAACTTAATTATATAAATAACTAACGAAC
The DNA here is from genome assembly GCF_021521415.1 of Bidens hawaiensis. NCBI lineage: Eukaryota > Viridiplantae > Streptophyta > Magnoliopsida > Asterales > Asteraceae > Bidens > Bidens hawaiensis. Next base: position 267,253 of record NW_027491356.1, on the reverse strand, counting down.
ACCGAAGAAGACGCTTATTAATCAATTAATGCCTAAGCAGATAATGAAGTTGATTTAGTGTTTATATAAATAATTAACGAACACCAAATCAAATGAGAAAGCAATTATAACATACCGGCGGTCCGAACATGCTGCTGCAACACCGGAGAAGTGGAATCGATTAATGCCTAAATACATAATGAAATCAATTTAGTGTTTATATAAATAATTAACGAAGACCGAATCAAATGAGAAAGCAACAACTATAACATACTGGCGGTCCGAACATGCTGCTGCAACACCGGAGAAGTGGAATCGATTAATGCCTAAATACATAATCAAATCGATTTAGGGTTTATATTAATAGTTAAAGAACAACGAATCAAATCAGAAAGCAAAAACTATAGCATACTGGCGGTGGCGATGGCTGGTGCGGTGGCGGTGGTGGGTGCTGCAACAGAGTAATATATAAAATAACTTGATCTAACTTAATTATATAAATAACTAACGAACACCGAAGATGACGCTTATTAATCAATTAATGCCTAAGTACATAATGAAGTCGATTTAGTGTTTGTATAAATAATTAACGAACACCAAATCAAATGAGAAAGCAACTATAACATACCTGCGGTCCGAACATGCTGCTGCAACACCGGAGAAGTGGAATCGATTAATGCCTAAATACATAATGAAATCAGTTTAGTGTTTATATAAAATAAATTTAACGAACAGCGAATGTAATCGAGTTGATGACAGAGTAATATAACTTGATCTAACTTAATTATATAAATAACTAACGAACACCGAAGATGACGCTTATTAATCAATTAATGCCTAAGTACATAATGAAGTCGATTTAGTGTTTATATAAATAATTAACGAACACCAAATCAAATGAGAAAGCAACTATAACATACTGGCGGTCCGAACATGCTGCTGCAACACCGGAGAAGTGGAATCGATGAATGCCTAAATACATAATCAAATCGATTTAGGGTTTATATTAATAGTTAACGAAGACCGAATCAAATGAGAAAGCAACAACTATAACATACCGGCGGTCTGAACATGCAGCTGCAACACCGGAGAAGTGGAATCGATTAATGCCTAAATACATAATCAAATCGATTTAGGGTTTATATTAATAGTTAAAGAACAACGAATCAAATCAGAAAGCAAAAACTATAGCATACCGGCGGTCCGAACATGCTGCTGCAACACCGGAGAAGTGGAATCGATTAATGCCTAAATACATAATGAAATCAGTTTAGTGTTTATATAAAATAAATTTAACGAACAGCGAATGTAATCGAGTTGATGACAGAGTAATATTACTTGATCTAACTTAATTATATAAATAACTAACGAACACCGAAGATGACGCTTATTAATCAATTAATGCCTAAGTACATAATGAAGTCGATTTAGTGTTTATAAAAATAATTAACGAACACCAAATCAAATGAGAAAGCAACTATAACATATCGGCGGTCCGAACATGCTGCTGCAACACCGGAGAAGTGGAATCGATTAATGCCTAAATACATAATCAAATCGATTTAGGGTTTATATTAATAGTTAAAGAACAACAAATCAAATCATAAAGCAACAACTATAACATACCGGCGGTCTGAACATGTTGCTGCAACACCGGAGAAGTGGAATCGATTAATGCCTAAATACATAATCAAATCGATTTAGGGTTTATATTAATAGTTAAAGAACAACGAATCAAATCAGAAAGCAAAAACTATAGAATACTGGCGGTCCGAATATGCTGCTGCAACACCGGAGAAGTGGAATCGATTAATGCCTAAATACATAATCAAATCGATTTAAGGTTTATATTAATAGTTAAAGAACAACGAATCAAATCAGAAAGCAAAAACTATAGTATACCGGCGGTGGCGGTGGCTGGTGCGGTGGCGGTGGCGGGTGCTGCAACACCGGAGAAGTGGAATCCGGTGAGAAAACGGGGTTGGCGATGGCGGTGGCGGGTGTGGGTGCGGCTGCAACACAGGAGAGGAGACGAACGGAGATGAAGGCATTCTACAGCCTGATTACACCAGTGAGGAGGACATGAAGGATGAATTAGGGTTTGTTTGAAAGATCTGGTGGTAACAATTAGAATCGGGCCGGGTTAATGGTTTCTAAATGGATTGTGGACATAGGCGGGAATGGATGAGTGAGGGTGGGCTAAATGAATGACACGTGGCTAGAGGAAAGCTTTATTTATTTAATTGTATAGATGTTGGTGGTCAAATATGGGTGTGAGACACAAGAGTTTTCATGCAAAATGGATCAAGACAAAAACACAAAACAACAATAAAATAAAATAAATAAATAATAAATAAATAAATAAAAATAAAAATAAAAATAGGATGTTTTCAAGACCCAACAAGTGTGAAACAATATTGTAACATAAATCCATCATTTTGATTATAACATAAGCTTCGGTTTACAAATCGGGTCAGTTTACATAACAAACAAATACAAAAACGAATACAAACAAGACCCAAAATTGACGAATGTCACACGAATAATCAATTAATGACAAAATCAGGTATAATAACTTAAAGATTCGGTTTGGACAGCAATAAAACAAAATTTGAATATTTTATATAATTAGTTAACATATCTTGAAGCTTAAGTTTCGTTAATTTAATCGAAAATATGAAAGAATTGACAAAAGTAGTCTTGTAGTTCCCGAAAATGCAATTTTTAGCTGTTTTAAGCGATTTGAAAGGTTTCTAAGGGCTATTTGGCATAATTGAAAGTTATGATATTATAAAATAAGTTAGGTAACAATAAATACAAGTTTTAAATAGTTCGAAAGATCCGAATTACGTTCCCGAATCGGTTAAACTTAAACAATACAAATACGAAAAATCCGAGATGTTACATTTGGTGAGACCCATGACCCGCTTTTTTTTTAACTATAAAATTGTTTTCTAATTATAAATAATATCTTTAAAAGATATTAATTTTTAGTATATCCCTATTTTATAGGATTTTCATATCAAATATTTGATGAGATTAATTTTTAATATACTAGGATGTTTGATGTAGTCTAAAATATACATGTTATTATATAAATGTTTCCTATACTTTTATTACTTTTGAGCCATGTTTTTATTAAATATTATTCTTAATTGGTTCATATATGGGTTTTTAAGATTTCAAGAGACAACGACTAAAAACGATTAATTTGTTATAATAATAATATTACTAATAGAAATACTCAACACTATAATGCAAGTTCACGTTTTTGTTAATTGCCACAATATTAATTTACATTTAATGATTAAATAAATTTTACAAAAGTTGAAATATGATCCAGAAAGAAACAAAAATCTAAAAGGCTATATCAATGTTACTAACTTATTCTTGTTTAATTGGAGTTTTAGACAAGACGTAATAATTGAGCCATGTGGGTTTTGGAACGAGCTTTACAATTTTCTTGGGCCATCAATTTGACTATTGGGCTGTAAAGAAATCTTATTGCAAACATAAATTGAAGTCGGTGGAGGCTCGTAAATAAAAGGAGGGCATCTTGAAAGTTTCGGAATTAATTAGACACGGACGAACAGAAGGCAGGGATCGGAACAAAAGGCAACCGTGAACGCTAGTAAAAGAGAGAGAAAGTCCCTGGTTCAACCAGATAGCGTCCGGGTTCAACACCGACTCATCAAAGCATCCTTATTATTCGGTTTAAATTTATTATTTTCATTATGAATTTATTTTTTGAACCTATTTACTTTATTTTGTTCTTGAGTATGGTTGTTGGCTAAACTCTTAGACCGCCTAGGCTTATGATGAACCTTTGATTTACGTTTTTATTTTATTTGGGATTTGCCTTTTGTTATGGGTTCATGAATCAGTAAAGAGTTTAATATTATTTATTTGATGCATATGTGTGTTTGGTTTTATTTGGTGTTGTTTCACAGAGTCTTTAGTGATTGTTTGTCATATAATAGGATTATGTTAGGTCATTTATTGTGTATTCTTGACTAGTTTGTGATTGATTTATAATAAGATCATAGAAACAATATTATTAACCAAATAAATAAAAGTGTGCTGATAACCTAAAAAACTGCAAGGTGATAGGTTATTTGATAGGTCTTGGTTGATTAAGATTGCTAGATTTAGTTCTTCGTAAGGAGTCCGTCTAGGTTTGATTTTTCATCTTTGTCTATTAATGTCGAATGAATTTATTAGATTGCCTTTGATTTTCACGCTGTCAGGTAGGATTTCGTATAAAGGTACTCGTTCATAATTAATTAGATAACCGTAAGGAAGTTTAATATTAAAACCGATGTTCTTAAGAATTTATTAGAAATCCATAGGTGTCTTCTTGAGAAGGGTCAGGGGTCCTATTCGGGTTTTCTTTTAAATAAATATTTTATGATCCCGGTTCCATAATAAAGCATTTTTCCAATTAATTGATAACTGAAACTTTATGGATTCTAGCCTAGGTGGTTTTTCACCGTCATCTGATTTCAAATCACTTTAATTGTCTTTTGTTTATTTCATTTGTTTTTCTTAATTAGTTTTCAGTAAACCCCCCCCCCCCCCCCACCCTTAAAATAATAATAATTAAATAGTCGTGTCAGTCAGTCGAGTCTAATTAGTTAATTTACGTAATTTAAAGAGTCTCGTGGGTTCGATATCCGGACTTACTTAGCTGTACTAGAGTCGACCGGTTCACTTGCCGGTTAGTAGTTTTAGTTAGGTTAAGAGTCTAGAATTATTACTTAGTGTATAGATTAGCGTAATTTTAGTTAATAAATTTATAACTACTTTTAACACATCAATGTTACCGATTTAAGGGCTATCTGGATTTGGTGAGACCCATGATTTTAATTTAAGTTTCAAATAGAATCGAATAAATCAAAACTAGATTAAATTTAAGTAAAAAAAATCAAAAAAGTCAATTTGATTAATTCAAAAATTCGTTATTCGATTCGTTGAACACCCTGGACGCTAGTTTTTGGGGTGATTTGAGAATCGATTTGTATCAAGTTGAACAAAGTCAGAATTAGTCAAGCCCAAATCAAATATGTTTAGAACCTGAACTCTAAAGTAAAACCATACTGAATTGGCTGATATCGGTTTCACGCATGATTCAAAATAGGTTTCATTCCAAAAGTATTTCAAAACAGGATGCCACACACACACACCCTAAAGTGATTTTAAATTGACAGATCAGATGAGATTGTACCGGTTTCACTAAACCCAGTTTTGGATCCGAAGCTGATTTGGTTTTGCACCTATATCCTATGATCATTTTTATGGGTCTTACCTTAATTTGTTTTCTCCTCATGATGCTTGTTTCACTAATACAAAAATACAAACATACAATCTGCCATCTTGTTATTATAACTTCTTAAAGTTATCTAAGATCTTTTAGCTAAAATGTTTTATTTCAAGTTTTTATTTAAAAAAATAGAATAAAATGTAAAACTCGGGAATGATTAATGACTTGTTGAGACCTCGTCAAATGTGTGACACATGTTTGTTGAAAACTAATATCCTCTTTATTTTCCATACAAAAATCTCCTTTCATAACACTATTATTTTGTTGTTGATAGAATAAAACTGATTTTGGTAGTAATAGTTATATTAATTAAGTAAAAATTAAATAAATAATACATTTGTAAGCTAACTCGAGCTTGATCAATTAAGTTGAGATTTCGGTCTATTCATTTAAAAAAAAATATTTATTTTAAGGCTTGAACTCGTTTAAGCTCATTTTGATTCGAGCTTTTAACAAACTAATCTCGAGTACCTTACGAGCCTGCTTGACTCGTTTACACCTCTAACATTACAAACTCTCTTGTAAATATTCGCGAGCAGATAAGAGTAAAAGTAAAGCTCGTCTTAGAACCGTAATAAGAAAATTTATTATTATAGGATTCACATTGTAAACTCACCCCTGTCCCCATCATGTTGTAGTCATGAATCTTTATTGTAACCGTCAAACGTGTTGTTGAGCTGTTCTACGGTTACATTTACATTATAACAAGACAGAATTACAAATTTTGTCCTTTAAAAAAAGCCAAATTACGGTTCGTGTCCTTTTTTTAGTTTCCTTGCAGGCGGTGTACTTTAAACTTTTTTTTCTACACGTTATGTTCTTTACGCTAACTGGGTTAGAAAAACTCAGTTAAATGCCCTCACGTGAGGCGCATGTGAGGGCATTTTTATCTTTTCGTCTACCCTGCAACTTCTTCTTCCTCTTTCTTCTTCATTTTTGTACGACTCTCTCTCTTTCTCCCCCCCTTCTCTTTCTCTCTCTGTTTAAACCTTTAAGTGATTTTGTTGCGTAGCAGCGGCTCCTCGCTGTCGGCTCCGGCGTCGAAGTCGGCGGCTCATCAGTTTCACGGCGCGTTGGCGCTTGCACACCACCCGTTTGAAGAAGGGTTTTCACAAATGTTGGGGTTTCATCATCACCAGCAGCACCACGGCCAACACCCACATCAAAACCCTAATAATAATATTCTCACCGCTGACCAGATCGCCGACGCAATTTCCACTGGCGGCGGTGATTCAACCGATTACATGAGAAAACGGTACCGAGAAGATTTATTCAAAGACGAAAGTAATCAAACCGAAACAACCGTCGGAGCATCGTCATCCTCACCGTCAAACAAACAGTTAAAAACCCAGCAAGAAGCCGGTCCTTCCTCCGGCAATAATATTCTCCGGCAAAATATGATGCCGACAGCCGCCATGTGGGCGGTCGCTCCTGCCGCCGCCACCGCCGGAGCCGGAGGTGGCAACACGTTATGGATGCTACCAGTTTCCACCAGCAGCAGTAGCAGTAACCACCACACGACACCGGAGTCTCAGCCGATGTGGCCGTTTCCGGCAGCCGGCGGCGGAAACACGATACAAGCGCCACTACATTTTCTCCCGATAATTAATCTTCCAGGGGCAAATTTGGAATTTCAGCAGAATTCGAGGAGTAATCCGCTGCAACTCGGGTCTATGATAATGAACCAACACCCTCAGCAGCAGCCATCTCAACATTTGGGACTGGGAATGAGTGAGGGTTTGATTGTGGTGAATGCAATTTGGTAAGTTTGATGGAAAAAGATTCAAGAGAGATTGTATAGAAGGATAGATTGATTTGTGCTTAGTATTATAATTTTATAAATTTGGTTTGTTAATTAAGTCCAATCAAGTGAGGGGGGAAATATCTAGAAATGTGATTGACAGATCTCTGCAAAAATGAAGAAGAAAGAGGAAGAAGAAGTTGCAGGGTAGACGAAAAGACAAAAATGCCCTTACATGCGCCTCACGTGAGGGCATTTAACTGAGTTTTTCTAACCCAGTTAGCGTAAAGGACATAACGTGTAGAAAAAAAAAGTTTAAAGTACACCGCCTGCAAGGAAACTAAAAAAAGGACACGAACCGTAATTTGGCTTTTTTTAACGGACAAAATATTATTATTATTATTATTATTATTTTGACCACCTCCCTTTCTCCTCTCTTTCCTCCTATCTGCTACAAACTTTCCTCTTATTATTATTACTATTATTATTATTATTATTATTATTATTTATTTATTAATCCATTTCTCACTACATCTACTTTACTTTTATTATTATTATGAATTGTATTCCAATTCATCATCATCATCATCATCATCATACCATTACCTCCAATGGGTAGCTGTTTCTCAACCACCAAGATCAGTGGCTCCAACAGCAAGTCCCGATCATCCTCCACCTCCACCACCGCCGTCAACCACCACCGCCGGACAACCAACAAGAAGAAAAACAAGGAACGCCGACAAAATGGAGTCATCCCGTGTGGCAAAAGAACCGATTTCGGGTATCTTAAGGATTTTGATCAGAGGTATTCGGTTGGGAAGTTGTTGGGTCATGGTCAATTTGGGTATACGTATGTTGCTACCGACAAAGCTACTGGTGATCGTATTGCTGTCAAGAAAATTGACAAAAATAAGGTTGCTACTTCTTTCATTGGAATCTTTAAACTTATTATGTCTTGTCTTTTCCTTTTTTGACATTTTTTATTTATTAATTTATTATCAACTTTAGCTAATTTGTAATGAACAATGTAAGCTGCTTTTATATACAGGACTTGCTGATTAATTTGACATTTTATTTATTAATTTGGTTATTAATTTTTGATCAACTATAGCTAATTTGTGATGAGAATGTAATTTATTATATACAGGACTTGTTGCTGATTAATTTGACATTTTAGTTAATTATATTGTAGACCCTTAACTCGTCTAATTTAACAAGAACAGTGTTTGGTGATGTTAAATAGTTTTTTGCATTTTGTGACAGATGATTCTTCCGGCTGCTGTTGAGGATGTGAAGCGTGAAGTCAAAATATTACAAGCGTTGAGTGGTCACGAAAACGTGGTTCAGTTTTACAATGCATTTGAAGATGATTCATATGTGTATATAGCTATGGAGTATGTTCTGCATCTTGAAATCTTGTTAAAATGATTATTTAATAGATTTTGATTACGAATTTGCTTATTTTCAGGTTATGTGAAGGCGGTGAATTACTGGATCGGATTTTATCAAAGTAAGAACTCGTTATCTTTAGAGTTTAGATTCATAAAGTCGGTATAGATAATTTGCAATTAAGATATGCTGTTATAATGTTCTTATTTCCTATTGCAACTCCTAAAATTGTAGATTGTTTGCCCTAAAAAGTTAAGTAACACACGCTTACAAATCTCAATTTATGATATTTTTAGGAAAGACAGTCGTTACACCGAGAAAGATGCCGCAATAGTTGTAAGACAGATGCTTAAAGTTGCAGCACAATGCCATTTACATGGTTTAGTACACCGTGACATGAAACCAGAGGTATAACTATCAATAAGTAAAGATTATTAACTCGCGAAGGTCAATACTCAACAGTCAACCTTACCGTTATTTCATTATTTTTGTAGAATTTTCTTTTCAAGTCACGAAAAGAAGATTCGCCTTTAAAGGCTACAGATTTTGGATTATCAGACTTCATAAGACCGGGAAAGAAGTTTACAGATATTGTCGGTAGTGCATATTATGTTGCCCCAGAAGTATTAAAACGTAGATCGGGACCCGCTTCTGATGTATGGAGTATAGGCGTTATTACATATATTTTGCTATGCGGGCGTAGACCCTTTTGGGATAAAACTGAAGAGGGCATTTTTAAAGAGGTATTTTTACATGAAACGTTGCGATACGTATTAATATTTTTAAACTTACCCTTTTAATCGAAGTTATATTAATATTAATTTAAAAGGTGATGAGAAATAAGCCCGATTTCCGGCGAAAACCGTGGCCGAGCATAAGCACTAGCGCTAAAGATTTTGTGAGAAAGTTGCTTGTTAAAGATCCCCGAGCACGGTTCACTGCGGCTCAAGCACTATGTATGTTTCTTACTACATTTTTAGCTTTAATGTGTTGTATGACTTGTATCATTCGTAGGCTTGTAAATGAACACGAACAATTAAACGAATGGGGTTTTCTTTTCGTGTTCATTTATTTTTGTTTGTTAATAGTATCAACGAATGGTTCACGAACGTAAACGAAAGAAAATAACTGAACTTAGATGAACGAACATGACTGTGCGAACACCATTAAATAGTATAAAGTGAATGTCAATCCGTTGTGCCTAAAAAGTTAATAAAACTTCAGTAAATTGTAATAGGTGATATCTTAATATCATAAACTCTAAATTATAATGTGCCAGAAAAATTGAGTGAATATACAAACAAACATAAATGGACAAATGTAAATGAACGTTCACGAACAAGGCATGCGTTCACATTCGTTCGTTTATTAAATAAATGAGTTGAGCGTTTCACAAACGGTTCGCTGAACCTTCGGTTCGTTTACAAGCCTAATTATACACCAGTATGTGTTTTAACTTGTTGAACTTTTATAGCACACCCGTGGGTTCGGGAAGGTGGAAACGCATCTGGAATTCCTCTCGACATTTCGGTTTTATCAAACATGCGGCAGTTTGTGAAATACGGACGGTTGAAACAGTTTGCTTTACGGGTACATGGTTTTATGTATTTTATTTGAATTTTATTTTTCTTGATCACCCGATTAGTGTTACTAAAGATGGATATTATGTTGCAGGCATTGGCTAGCACTCTTGATGAAGAGGAACTAGCTGATCTTAGAGATCAGTTTCATGCAATTGATGTAGATAAAAGTGGTGCTATAAGTCTTGAGGAAATGAGACAGGTATGTTGAATTAGGGGGTGTTACAGATATAGGTTTTAAAGATACTTTTATTGGTGTAAAATATAAATTTAGATTGATGTTTGATTAGGCTTTAGCTAAAGACATACCGTGGAAGATTAAAGAATCACGTGTTTCAGAGATTCTAGAAGCGGTAAGTTTGTCATTTTGATAAACTAGCATGTGGTTGTTATTATTATTGTCATTGTTATTGTTATTGTTATTGTTATTGTTATTATTGTTATTATTATTATCATTATTATTATTATTATATCGTATCCCCTTTGGGTTCTATAATAGTTCTTGCAATTAGGCCTTTAAACGAACTGAACGAACACGAACGGGCATGTTTGTGTTCGTTTGTTTAGCCTTAACTGAACAAATGATCAAACACAAACAGTTAAACAAACAGGGTTTTCTTGTTCGTAAGAAAATAGAGCATGCTCTTGTTCGTGTTTGTTCGTTCAGAAAGTGAACGTGTTCACAAACGTAAGCGAACATAAACGAATGGATATAACTGAACATAGATTAATGAATATAAACGGACATAACTGAGCAGATACCAATTAAAAGTAAACGTAAATATCAATTTGTTGGGCCTGAAAGAATAGTAAAACTAGGCTAAATTGTAACGGGTGATATTTAATTTAGTAAAGCTACAGTAAATTGTAACGGGCCTGACAATTTAACATTAATACACAAACGTAAACTAACGAACATAAATGAACGTAAACGAATGAACGGACATGAATGAACGAATGAGACACGTGTTCACATTCGTTCGTTTAACGCTTACCAAACAAACAATCAAACACGAACAGGTACACGAACGATGTTTTCTTGTTCGTGTTCGTTGGCTATGAAAATGAATATGTTTGTTTTAATAGTATTAACTGACGGTTCATGAAGGAACGAACGACCATGACTTAACATAGATAAACGAATATACATGAACTAACTGAGCTAACACCAATTAAAAGTAAAAGGGAATATAATCTCTTAGGCCTCAAAAAATAATAAAACTAGATTAAATTGTAATGGGCCTAACAATTTAAATGAATACACAAACGAACAAAGTTAAACAAAGGTAAACTCAAGAACATAGATGTACGTAAACGAACGAACGTAAACTTATTTATGGACATAAGTGAATGCACAGGGAATGTATTTTATGTCCGTTCGTTCATTTAACTAGATGAACAAAAAGGTTTTTTACAGGCCTACTTGCAGTCATGTTTTTAGTACAAGGCAAACATACATAAGTGAATGAAGAGACGTGTTCATGTTCGCTCGTTCGTTTCACTAAAAGAACAAAACAGTCTGTTCGTCAAACATACATAAGTGAATGAAGAGACATGTGTTCATGTTCGCTCGTTCGTTTCACTAAAAGAACAAAACAGTCTGTTCGTGTTCGTTTACAGGCCTGCTTGCAATCATGTGTTTTATACAAAGCAAACTATTATGCTCTTGTTTTGTTCGGCCCAACCCGACCTGTTTTACCCATGAGTTTAACCGGGTTTCTGTATGCAGATAGACAGCAACACGGATGGGCTAGTTGATTTCTCAGAGTTTGTAGCGGCAACTCTTCATGTTCATCAACTGGAAGAACATAACTCTGAAAAATGGCAACAATTATCACAGGCTGCTTTTGAAAAATTTGATGTGGATAGAGATGGGTACATAACTCCGGAAGAAATCAAAATGGTAAGACATGTTTTCAATGATTTTACATGTCATTAACTATTCATGTCAAACAAATGTGCCTAATTGTTGACTTTTGCAGCATACGGGCTTGAAAGGGTCGGTGGATCCGATTATAGAGGAGGCCGATATAGACAAAGATGGGAGGATTAGCTTGCCTGAGTTTAGGAGACTTTTAAGAACCGCAAGCAATGTTTCTAGCCCGACTGCGCATAGAGCTTCGCGTAAAAGTAGGGTTTAAAAACGTAAAGAAACAGAATAACGAGACTTCATGTTTACATATGTTTTATACCGCGAATGCAAGAACAGAGTTTATGTCAGTCTTTTAAGTTATTGCTGTGGTGTGTATAGTTTATGTGCCTTAAGGTTCATCATTCACAGTGTAAGTGAAAATGTTGTTTCTATAAGCAGTTTATATTTCGACTATGTTACCTGTTTTAAATGGTTTAAGTTGGTTTAAGTGAGCTAAAGACTAGCCAATATAATCATTATATTCAAGGTTGACTTTATGACCTTGTAAAACCACACTAGATCATTAAAGACCAAGCCATCACCCAAAATGATACTTATGCCATAAGGTATTCAAGCTATGGTTTTACTAGTTTCTAATTATGTATCACACTATCATTAATCGATTTAGTTTTTATTTATTTATCACTATTTAGACGTATTGGTTTCCGTGGAAAGCCAAATAGAGACTAGAGAGTTTTGCGTGTGCCTGCTTTAGTAAGAGTAAGGAAAAAGCTTGAAAGGCCTACTTGCTTTAACAACGGAAAGATGTTCCTTTCCTTCAGCGGTTCAGCTTTAAGTCTCGGTTCAGGTGCTTTTCATGATTGTGGTGTTTGATTGGGCACGGCCGTTTCTGTCCTTACTTAGAGGTCAAGTTGCCACCTGTTTTTCGAAGGGGGATTTCCCAGCCTATCTCGGTATATGTTGCTGAAAGAAGGAAGAAGAATCTAATGATTTCCCTAATTCTGTGAGAAAGAAAAACCAGTTTGTTAGAGCTGGGGCGGAGAAGCAATCAACAAACAATTACCCTGGGCAGAACCATGCTCAAATTGAACACTGTCTTCTTGCTTATCGAGATAATCTAAACAATTTCAAGTTCATAATGGATAATGACAATCTCACCAATTATAGCTTACATTATTAAATAAGAAAAGAAAAAATGAAAGTGCTAAACCAGAGCGATCTTTCGGCATAGGAAATCGGACTGTCTTTCTTACTTAAACTAAGTTAAGGGAACCAAAGAGCTTTCTCCGCGATTCACCGGAATCGTATTTCCTACCGATCCATGCCATTCTTCGTAGTATTCCGGACAAAGCAGGAGGTGTAGCCGCAATAGCACCAGTTTTTTTTATGTCTGTTGGCTTTGCCTTTTTTTAAAAGTATGTATGTACGTAGTTCAAGCTTCGGGCGAAACCTATTCCTAGGGTATGACGGATGGTGTGTACAGGGCCCGGGTACATATTCACCGGGGTATGCTGATTCGCGATTACTAGCGATTCCAACTTCATGTTCCCGAGTTGCAGAGAACAATTCGAACTGAGACAATCTTTTCGGATTCGCTTCGCCTTACAGTCTTGCTTCCCATTGTAATTGCAATTGTTGCACGTGTGTGGCCCAGCCTATTTACATGTTGTTTACAATCAAATTGTTTTTAATACCAACTCAAATTATTTATGATAATGTTATTAAATTATTCTTATAATAAATATTTTATATGTAAAGTAAGTTATATAAATCTACCTATTCTAATAAAATAAAATAAATAGAGACACTTGTCATGTTTTGGTTAATTCTCACAATTTTTTCCCTTCAAAACTAATATACCATAATATATGTAATAAATAATTATTCACTTTCCTTTTACACTATATTTATATAATATATATATTTTTATAAATATAAATATTAACATATTATTTTACTATATATTTCAAAATACTTGGTGAATTCCAAAAATCAACAACAAATCATGTGTTCTCAAATGAAAATTGTTTAGGTTTTTTGTGGAAGTTAAATTTGATTTTATGGGTTAAAAGTTGGTAAATAGATTGTTTGGTACAAGTTAACTACATTTAGGTCAAAATTTGTTACGGGCCAAAAATAAAAATTTTGAGTATTTTTAAAAGTTTGAGAATGCAAAATAGATTTATCGTCAAATTTGTTATGGGTTCAAAGTGTTAACTTTAAAATGTCAAAAGTATGAAAGTTAGAATTTTAAACATGATTCGGGTTTCAAGTTTATTTTTAAGGGCATTTTTTAAAATAATCAAAAGGTTCGGGATTTGGCAAAGTGACTATTTTTCCCTCAACTATTAAAATTTAAGAAAAGATTGCGAACACTTTCGGCATGCCACCCCCATGCCTATCAATGTTTCTAACTTTTATCAAATTTGAAATATTTATGTCAACATTAATTTTTCCTTCAATAGTGATCAGAACGTTGTATGGGAAGCATGTAATGCAAAACTATGCTCATATGAAACAAAATATACACAAAATTGAATGGGTTAACATGCTATTTTTTATGTTGTCATTATGACAAAATCGAGAAGCCATCTGAAACTTATCAAAATCTTTCTTATGGTGTAGCTCAGAAAAACATAGTTCTTGAAGAACATATATTGCTACAATTTAATATCCTACTTTCCTTTGATGGGTGCTAAATTGATAAATATATCAATAAAGATAACGCCTCTTTTGTATTTAGGCTGAGTGACTAGAACTACTATCGTATGAAAAGTCTTATTTTTGAAATTGGTTCATAACCAAAATTCTTTCAATTATACATATATGACACCGAGAATGAATTTTTCAATAGAAGAAGCATTCTGGGGTACGATTTTGCACGGACATTTTTTTATTAAGTTCATTTAAAAAAATCATTTTGTGATATAAATAAAATCAATTTATGTACACATTGTATAGATACAAACATAGATGTAATACATTTTTTTTTCATATACGCTATGTAATTATTTGTTTTACTTATAATTTTATAATTTGAATTATTCCATGTATAACACGGGCTCTAAAACTAGTTAAAGTATAAAATAAATAAAAATAGTGTAAAACTATATGAATTAATGATTTTAAAATTAGCAATTATATATTTTTAATTATTTTACATAATTACTACATTTAAAGTGATTTAAATTTAAAAGTAAATATATCGTACAAGCATGGGCGAAGCTTGGATATAAACACGGAGGGGACCAGACTTTATGCCAGGGCTGGCCTTAGGATATGGCTAGGTAGTCGACGGTCACAGGCCCGACACCCCGCTAGGCCCGATTTTTTTTAATAAAAATTATATGTACTTTTATTAAAATAATATGTATATTTAGTGTTTAAACTTAATTACATAACCATTAGCTTGGTCTAGTGGCAAATGGGTATTACTTCTAACCAAAAGGTTTTGGGTTCCAGTCTTATTTGAAACATGTTTAATCTTGTTTTTATACAAAAGTTTTTTGCACAACCTAAAGTATAACCAAGTAAGTCCATATCAAAATTAAATTGTTTAAACTCAACAAAATACTTCTTTTACTTAAGGTCCAAAAAAATTTTCGCCTTTGACCCAAATTTTTTTTTTCTTTTGCTTTCTCGGAACCGGCCGTGCTTTATGCGTATAAAAATGCATGAAAAACATACAAGTGGCAGAGTGTTTCGATAGGCCTTTACGTGCGTGGGATTGGAAATGAAAGAGGAAAATTTTAAACAAGATTTAAGTTTTGAAACTCGAGGATATGTGTACTCTTCATGTAATGAGTAGTTTTGATAACTACTAAGGATGAATGGACTTGGTTAGGGGATGCAACTTCAATTCATCCGTGAAGAAGGCTTTGTTTAACGCTAGCGGAACCAGTAGTTACTTTGATATGTGTTGAAATAACTGGGTCCCGAATAAGAGCAACGTGTTCATGTGAAAGGCGGACATGGACAGATTGACAACTAGATAAGGTCTAGCGTTTCATTCTACCCTGATCACCTTCTCACCTCGTGTTATCTTTCTGTGTCGCTCTGGATGTCGATCAGTTCATGGAGTAGGATCCCCCGGTTTTGCTTTTTTGTTCGAAATTTACTCACATTACATGCCTCGGCCCTGGCAATAAAAAGAAAAAAGAAGTTAAACGTTATTCTCATGAATGCTTGTTGGTGTATTTGGCTGGTGAGGAATTAGGCTATATTTTCGGGAAAGACTCCGGCGGCTTCCGAGGTGGTGAAGTGAAGTATATAAAACTTGGGTTATCTTTGGATTAAAAATGGGTCCTCATTTAAGTCGTCGCTGTGGATCAATTAGTGTAAGTTTGATTTCTGATGTAGTTTGTTTTAGCGTCTAGCGGCTTGTTAAGTGTGTTTTATTTTTTTTTTTAATGAAAATCGTTGTTTGAAAAAAAAGAAAAGGCAGCTGGCCCCATACTCCATCACCCTTATGCACGGGCGCTTATCCATCCATGATCCATCCAAGCACTCCAGCGCATGTTCGAACATGCATGCCCACAAGAAAGAAATCGTTTGGTAAACAAAATTATTTGGTTAATGCATATAGCCACGAAGGAACATTAGCATCTGAATTGTGGAACTAAGCCCAAAATTTTTTGATTTATACATCACCAAGAATCATTTACCACATAAATGTTCATCGCTTTTTGGTTTTCTTTCGATCTAGTGACATTAGGTGTTTATCTTCATTAAAGTTTACGGGTACAAGTCTAATAAAGTGAATATTAGGTGAATTTTAGGAGTAACTTTTAGTCGGGGGTGTGTTTTCCATTCAAGAAAAAAACAAAATTTTCTACACAAAAATGTTTAACTTATACATGATGAGTTATCATTCGATTTTTTACAGTCGCTCTAAACAACAAACTAAGTTGTCTAGCACATCTTCAAAATGTTTAAGCCGACCAATCAAAAGTTTTTCAGAAAAACTAACTCTCTATTTTTGGAAAGTTTAGGGGTGTTTATGTTTCGTTTTTTAATTGAGTTGGCTTGCTCCCAAAGACAGACGAAAGTCGGTTATTATTAACAAACAAGCTCTCTATTTTACATTCAAATCCAATACCAAAACCTAATTCTAATTTTTTATTAATTGCAATCTGATCGATCGATCACATATGGCGAGATACGACTGAGCTATCACGGTTTTCTCGCCGGACGGCCATCTGTTCCAAGTCGAATACGCCTTGGAAGCCGTACGCAAGGGTAACGCCGCCGTCGGCGTTCGTGGCACCGACAACATCGTCCTTGGTGTCGAGAAGAAGTCCACCGTTAAGCTTCAGGATTCCAGGTCCCACTCTCAATTTCTTCAATAATAATTATTATTTTATATTTGTTTAATTGTGATCCAGTAGTTACAGCTTTTGTGGCAGTTAACATTTACCTGTTCAATTTCACTGTAAATTGATAATTGAACACATCAAGTGTTTTGCTGTGTTCACGTTTTGGTTTGGGGTCAGTTTTTTTGTTACTTTTGGTCTGCCGGCTTCGAAAGCTCAACCGTTTCCAACGGTTTGGTTTACGGTCATTTTGAATTTTTTTTAAATATATATTAGTTTACTTAAAGTTTCAAGTGAACACTGGACTAATTCAAGTGAATTAGTTTTATTTGGCTAACTGCTGTTAGAAGTGAATTGGCCCTCAATCACTATGTTTGTTAAATCAAAATCTACAAAAGTTTATTTTTTTAATGTTAAATTAATCTTTAGAAACTACTAGTGTATGATGATTGGTTTAAAAGATCACATCTTATAAAATTGATGTCTTGTGAAAACTTTTTTGTAATTACAATTTCCGTCATTAATGGAAACTTATAAGTAGGCAGGCTTTCACAGTTCATAAAGAAACCAAACCGGAACTTAAGGTTTTGTAATTAGAATTTTCAGACCAGAACGCAAGCATTCTTGACGGTTCGGTTTTTGTTGATGAAAAACCATTAGTTTGGCTCACAGTTTGACCTAAAAACCAGACTGTGAAGTGTGAACTCCCCTAATTTGCATAGATAACATATTCTGACAGTTCAAACTTCAAACAGAACCTGTTTTTGCCGTGTGATTGCAGATCAGTTAGGAAAATTGTGAGTCTGGATGATCACATTGCATTGGCTTGTGCTGGACTGAAGGCCGATGCACGTGTTCTAATCAACAGGGCCCGAATTGAGTGCCAGAGCCATAGGCTTACTGTTGAGGATCCAGTTACCGTAGAGTATATTACACGCTACATTGCAGGTCTTCAACAGAAATACACACAAAGTGGTGGCGTGAGGCCATTTGGGCTTTCAACCCTAATTGTAGGGTTTGATCCGTATACTGGTGTTCCATCATTGTATCAAACCGATCCTTCTGGAACATTTTCTGCTTGGAAAGCCAATGCTACTGGTAGAAACTCAAATTCCATGCGGGAGTTTCTTGAGAAGAATTACAAAGAGACATCTGGTCAAGAAACTATAAAACTTGCCATCCGCGCTCTGCTTGAAGTAAGTGTTAATTAGTTATCTTGTCATGTTATTTCACATTTTATAAACTTCATCAGCTGCATTAGTTGCTATCTCATTTGTACAAACAAAGATTCAGCTCAAGTATTAGTTCCATTTTATCGTATCGGGTCTAAACATTAGACCCGAAGCATTATTGGTTCATAGGCACATTATCACCAACATTAAACTATAAGTGACTCAGTGAACTCCTTCAAATGATTCTTCATAGTTCACTTTCTTTTGACGGTCAAGCTTAAGTTGTGTTCCCATATCTTGGCTTAGATGCTTGAATCATTTTTCTCTTTTTGGTGTGTTCTTGGTGAATTGGTAGGATATAAGTGTAGCTTCTAGCCATCCACTAAACTACCTCACGCATACCTGATTTCGATGGAAATGCAAAACCTTTTTTAATTTGGCACATTATAAATTTGAACAATGAAGAAGTGGTTTAATCTGCAAGGGCGATTTGAAAAATTGGTTTAGTTTCCCCTTCAACTAATAGTTTAAGGAATTAGTCTTCTGATTAACTACTTACAGTTTTGCCGTTAACTGTTAAGCAAGTTAAATAATTTAAAAATTTTATGCCTTAGCAAGCTTGTTTGTAGACGCTTTTCAAGGATTGTTTGTCAAAGCGACATTGTTTTCTTCATTGGCCAATTTGATTTCAATATGCAAGTCTCATATGGTGGTGCTTTTGTTGAATAGAAATCCCACTTTCCAATTGCAAATCAAAACATCCCAATTGAAAAGGGGTGAACTTCTATCAATACAACGGGTTTAAGCTGCTATAAAAGCCAATTTTTGTATATTCTTTTATATTTTGGGCTGTTAGTATCCAAAGATCACTCCTTTTCACATGGGTACGAGTTTACTTATTGTTTTATGGTATATCTTGATTCGTAATTGAAAAGTGAGGCTTCCATTCAGCAGAAGCACCACCATATAAGATGTGCGGATTAAAATTGAATGGAGTAATGAAGGTAATGGGGCTGACTTGGCTGACGATCCCTGGGAAATGTCTACGAACGCGTTCGCCAACGCATTAAGGTTTTAGATTGTTTAACGTGCTTGAGATATGAAGAATTCACATCACTATATGCTGTGAGAACACCTGTTGTAAAGCATTCATTTTTTCCCAATCTTAAAAAAAATTAATTAAAAAAAAAGGTATAAATGTAATGAATTATGTATCACCTCTCTCTCCCAAAATTTAAAAAAAAAATGTGAACAATTTAGTTTGATTCATGTCTATGTATATATGTAGGTGATAAGCGGTACAAAATTAGAAAATATATATGTGAACATATTAATTTAATGGTTTTATATGTAAACTTAAACATGTGTATGCAACCAGAACAAAATTTTAAAATTACGAAATATTGATAGAAAAAATTAGAAGACTTGGATCTGTTCTGTTTGTTCTCACAGAAAAGTTAGTGGTCTGAAATAACTTCTCTATATACGTGTGTAAGTGTATGTTCTGATATAGTTTCATTTGAAAATAGAACTTACGTTATGATTGATCTTAGGTTGTTGAGAGTGGAGGGAAGAACATAGAAGTTGCTGTGATGACGAAGGATGGACTCAAAACAACTTGATGAAGCTGAAATTGATGCCATTGTTGCAGAGATTGAAGCAGAAAAAGCAGCAGCCGAGGCTGCAAAGAAAGCTCCTGCTGCTAAGGAAGCATAAGATCAACCCAGGTTTTATTGTTGTTTTCTTAGAACTCTTGAATTTGCGTCTTCTGTTCGCTAATCTTATTGTACCTGTCAAGGAACTTAAGTTTATGGTTTTGGTTCATACATATAACTTGGATTTGTGCATTAGATGACCCTGTAATGAAACTGTCGGTTGAGGATGAAAGGCAACAAAGCAGCACGAGCCATATTAAAATTCAACCGATGAGTATAAGGTTGTTATATTTAATCTCAAGCAGGATGTAGAATCCCTTAATTGTGAAAGTCTAATCTGTTTCACCTCAATAGTGTTGATAACTGTAAATAAAGCCTCCTAAAAGGGGTGGGTGTGATAACAACTCAAACTAAAAACCCAACCAAGGCTAAGGCCATAACCATGTAGGACAACATTTTTTATAAAATATCCCCCATCTAATATGTTAATGTAAATCTAAATTATTAGACTTAGTAACCTGTGAGATGGTGACAAGGCATTCAGTGCTAGTTTCCATAGTTTCGTACAGTGATAGTAGATTGCTAGATTGCTTGAAGATTTGACACGTGTTTTCATCAAGAGATGGAGATGTGGGTGAATATGAAGGCAACTTATTATTCGTATAAAACATTAATATTATATTTCTGCATCTGGAGTTTGCGGGTCATCGCAACGTGAATGAGAAATAGTTATCAGCGATGCACAATCTATGTTCGTAGTTTTGCATTAAGACTGATTTCAGTTTTGGTGACGCTAGGATATAGTGGCGGGTTGTTCGGTAGGAGCGTGTGATTGTTAGTGCAAACCGATTACTTGAGTATACGAGATTGTGTGATTGTTAGTGCAAACCGATTACTCGAGTATACGAGATTGTGCCCTGACGTGGTGCCGCTTGAATGTGGTTTAGCAATTATGTTTGGATAACTTAGCAAAGATAGTTTAATTTTATGCTTAATTATAAAAATTGAAACAAAAATATTCTTTTGAAAGTAAATTGGTTATACGAGGGCACAAGGCACATGCACGAGCAGGTCTTATGATCCGCTTGTAACAAGAGGCAATAACGCGCCATGGAGCATTTTGTTAATTGGAAAGTTTTGTGTGAAGAGCAAGTGATCATGGCTTTGGTTTTAAGGTTTAGGAAAAATTGCATACGTTAAATAATACGTGCATGGTTGGGTAGTTTGAAACTTCAAGCCTATTACCTAGTTGGCTGGTTGCCTGTGTGTGCATACATGTGTGTGATTGGCTTTTGTGCGTTATTGTATGGCCATGATCAGGGTGCCTTTGAATAGAGGTGCACAAATCGGGTTCAACTGGAAAACCCGAACCGGTTCGAAACCGGTTTTTTCACACCGGGTTGTAAAATGGCACCGGTTCCAATCAAGAACCGGTTCGGTTCCCGACCCGACCGATGCCCAGATATGCTAACTTTTAAGAACCGGGTAGGGTATGAACCGGAACCGGTTTTTACGTAAAAACTGGTTCCACCGGTTTTTTTTGAAATTTAAATATCATAGCCGTTAGGAACCGGTTCCAACGGCTATATAGCCGTTTTTGACCGTTGGAACCGGTTTTTTAACTATAAATAGGTTATATTTTTACTCTAAATAGCAAGGTTTGTTTGTGTACTTGTTAAACCACTTCCAAAACTATAAAACACACTCCAAACCACAATTAATCTTAAACCGACAACAAATGGCAACTAATGATGACGTTGTTATGGTGATTGAAACAACAAGATGCCCCGATGTTTGAGTTCATTATGATTTGTGTCTCATGACCGACTCACATGAGTTGGCACGTTGCAAATATTGCTCGAAGTTTCTTAAAGCAGGGTCCAACTCGACATTACGAAAACATACGAATAAGTATTGTCGAGAGAAAAGAAGTTTGGAAGCTAAAAAAACGGAAGTGGGAGAGTCGTCCGGCTCTACAACCCAAAAATAAGTATTCCCGGATTAAAACGACGGACTTTGTTTTTTATGTTTTAGTTGTTATGTTTAGTATCGTTTATGTTTTAATAATGTTTGTAATAGTTATTTTTTAAATAAATAAAATGTTTGTCGTTATTAAAAAAGTAACAAAAATTAATCATGAGTAACAAAAGTAATTATAATAAAACAAATCAAAACTAAATATTAGTTGAACAAGTTACAAATAATTTTACCAAAACAAATAATTACAACTCTTCTTCGTCTTCATTCTCGTCTTCACCCTCGTCTTCGTTATCGGAAGAAACCCCGTCCTCCGCCTCCTCATCATGAATATGACGCTCTATTGGTATTTCGTCTTCAAAGTTCGCCTTGTGTTGTACACGATCCACCGTATCCAAATGGTCCTTTAGGCAAATGCAAACCTCTAGAGACTCGGGAGTTAGTTTTGTTCTTCGCATAGATAACACCCTCCCACTAAGAGAAAAAACCGATTCGGAAGCAACCGTTGAGGCTTGTACGGCAAGCAAATCACGAGCCATGGCGGATAGAATGGGAAATTCGTTTTGTTTACCTTTCCACCAAGCCAACAAATCAATATTGCGAATTTCGTCGACCGTTGCGCCCTCAACATAGTTTGCTCCACTATATCGACCAAGTTCGCTACTTGGTGTGTTTCCTCTTTGCCTCTTAGATGCCGATTCACGAATCTCATTCATCAAGTTTATAAGTGGGTCATTGCATGGCCTACTAGTTGTTGTTTTTTTCACAAAAGACGATCTCGTGCTTGGACTATACATTTGAAAATAATGGTCATAAAGGTCTTGAAGGTTTTTGTTGAACTTGTCCTTCGCTTCCGTCGACAACTTCGGGTCAATCTCGTGCATACCTAAGTTGTCGAATATTTCCTCAATCGTTGTTTCAACCCCATTAACATTCCAATAGGGGTTTAATGCGGCGGCACAAGTAAAGACCGGCGGTATGTTTTCAAAATATTTTATGAACTTTTCTTTCATCACCGCAACAATATTTTCGAAGAGTTTGTTCTTCTCCGCAAAGCTTTTAAAAACACAAGACATATAGTACAATTCTTGCTAAACCCAACAACTAGTAGGGTAATAGACTCCCGATAATTTTGTTCTTGACTTTTTGAACACGTCAAGATACTCCAACAAATAACCGACTTGGACCCAAACACTTTCCGGAAACATATCGGCCTCGCGTTCTTCAACAAGATTGTTATGAAAAGCTTGTAAAGTTTGGCGTTGGGCAAAAGCACACTTTAACATATGACAAGTTGAGTTCCAACGGGTTGGAACGTCCCAATTCGGCCCCAAATACTTTCTTTCAACCGACTTGCAATAGTTCTTATATTCAAGATGTCTTCTTTTACCACTTTTGAAGACATCTTGTAACATAAGTCTAAAGTATTTTAAATCATCACAAATGTTTTCATTGTCAAGACCTATTTGAACAACCAAGTTGATGATATGTGCAACACATCGGACATGAAAAAAATCACCGAAACAAGGTGGTGAATATTTAATGATAAATTTTTCAGCCGCCTTAGTATTGTTTGAAGCGTTGTCAAACGAAATCGAAAATATTTTATTTCTCAAGTTGTAAGTCGTTATAACTTCATCAAGTAATTCAAACAATTTTTCGGCGGTATGTGGGAACGGGAAGTTTTCAAAAGCGATGGTGCGTTTCATCAATTGCCATGTCACCGGATCAACCCAATGAGCGGTGACACATATGTATGATTCGGGCAACCCGTGTGGTGCCGACCAAACATCAGTAGTTAAACTAACCATGGCTTCTAAAGAATGAAAAGACTCGATTAACTCTTTTTTAGCACACTCCCACAACCTGATACAATGACGTCTTAAGGTAGTACGACTTACATGTGTGTATCTCGGTTGTAGAGTTTCGCGAATCAACGACGTCAACTCCGGGTCATCAAAGTGGTTAAACAGCAAACCTCGTTGAATAACGAACTTTGCCATTCTATCTTGAACTTGAGTCGTGTTGTAACGAAATAGTGTACCATCTTTACCCAAGTCAATTTGATCGGTCGCGCCAATCCCTTTCAACGCCTTGCAATATGGCTTCTCGATGTGCTTTCTCAAAGTAGAGTTGGAATCGTGCTTTCATATTGAACCACATAGTTTGCAACGAGCCTTTTGATAACCTTCGTCATCCACAATCAAATCCCAATTCTTCCATATGTCTTGGTTGCGGTTATGGTTGACTACCGTAACAACCCTTGGGTCCTCCGTAACAGGAACAGGGGCAACAAAAACACTCTTCTTAGCCTTCTTTTTAGTTTTTTTTGATGGGTGCCATAATAATATTTAGTTGGATGGTCGGGTAACGGAACGGGTTTGCTAAAGGAGTAGTATTTTAGTTTGTTTTTGAGTTTGGTGGTGAAATTAGTGGTGGAAAACAAGTTATATATAGGTTTGGGCATCAAAAACCGATTCCAACGGCTATATTACCGTTGGAACCGGTTCCAACGGATCTATTGTCTCTCGAAAACCGGTTCCAACGGCTATATTACCGTTGGAACCGGTTCCAACGGCTAATTGGTGGCTAAAAAACCGGTTCCAACGGCTATATTACCGTTGGAACCGGTTCCAACGGCTACTTTGACTTTTGTTTGACTCTTCAAAAAAAACCCGCCGGAACCGGTTTTTCCGGGTACGAACCGAACCGGTTACAATTAAGAACCGGGTATGAACCGGGTTGGAACTGATACTAACATACAAATATGAGAACCGGGTACGATTTTCGGGTACAAAAATACCCAAACCGGGTATTGTACCAACCGGGTTGGAACTGGAACCGGTTCCGGTTCGGTTCCACCGGTTAGGTTCCGGAACCGGTTTTTTGTGCACGTCTACCTTTGAATACGTCAAATTGTTCCGACTAGCTGTTTGGTTGTGCAGTGATCTAGGTAAACATGTTAGTGTTAAGAGACTTGTAACAACGCAAGTTTTGATCTTTAAAATTAGTGTTTTAAAATCTAGCTTAGAACCTACATACGTAAGCTCACTTGTTTAAACGTGTATATTGTGGTGGTGTAATTGAAATGGTTAGTTTACAGTAAATGTTCAATTCGTAGCTCGTATGAAGATTTAAAAAGAAAAAAATGTAATACAAAAATTAATAAAAGTATATGGAGGTGTATACTTAAAAAAAAAAAGAAAAAGAAAGAAACCTACTACGTAACTCATTAGTTAAATACTTGCCTTTTCCATCCTTCTTACAAATCTTCTCTATATAAGCTATGGATGATCCTGATGTGGAAGGTCTTACCAGGTATCCAATTCTCTCTCTCATTGGCTGTATCACCTCGTGTCCTCCGTAAGGGAGGTAAACGTCAATGTCAGGGAATATTTTGGCAATATTCTAGAAGGATATTGTTACAACTGTTTCCCCCTCCTAAGTGTGTACTTTTATTGTTTCTTTCTTGTGCGGAGGTTTCTGCGGTCCGTGAATGTCTTTCGCGGGTACTGTTGAGATCCGTAGGTGCTTTTGACGACCCGCGGGTGTTTTTCCTTGGTTTGCGGGTCTTTTACTACCCTACCCCTACAGGGTCCATGGAAACAAATTATAAAAATTTCGAGAGAAGTTGAAGAATTAGGTGTTGATTTAAGTAAAGTTATGAAGCGAGAGATTAGAAGTGGAAATAACCCGCTATTTTGGATCGATCGCTGGTGATGAGAGGTGGCATTTCAGGTTTGGTTTCCGCTGTTATTTGAACTCGAGGTAAATAAGTGGTGTAAAGTGTCGGATAGTTTAACAATGTACTCGGGCAAAATTTCGGTCAATGGGGTTGGGCAAGGCAACCATATGGGCCGTTGGAAATTGAAGAATTATGTGGGCTATTAATGGCTCGCCAACATGTATGTCTTTGTGAAGGTGAGGACAACCTGGTATGAGAATTAAAAGATAACGAGGTGTTTTCAGTTAAAAGTTTGAAGAATACATTTGAGTCTAACTTGGATTTAGAGGGGAGGTATATACTAGATTGGAATAATTTTGTACCAAAGAAGGTGAGGATTTTAGTATGGAGGGCTGAAATAGAACGAAATCCGACCATGTTTTTGTTGATTAAACAAAGTGTTATGGTACCATCGGTGGTGTGCCAAATACGTGAGGCAGAGGTAGAGTCAACGGATCATTTATTTGTTTCATGCCAATTTGCTCGATCGGTTTGGTGTATAATTGACACGTGGTGTAAGGTCATGGTGATTTATGCCTTTTCAATTCGGGATTTGTTAGAACTACACAAATTTTGTCGTTTAACGAAACCGGGGAGGGGGGGGAGCAAATATTTCATGTGGTTTGTTTAACAACAATTTGGCGCATTTGGAAAGTAAGAAACTTGTTGGTTTTGAAAGGAAACTAGTGTGCTTAAGGAGTATAATTGGGAAGATTAAAGCTTTGAGCCATTTATGGGTAAAAAGTCACTCAAGGTGGCCGAATTTAACATGGTAAAAGTGGTATACGTTTAATTTTAATGCATTGTAAGGTGTAAGGGGTCACGTCCCAAATTTGGTTGTATTGTGATTAGGGGTGTTAATCGGGTCAACCCGATTGGGTTTCGGGTTAATCGGGTCGGGTTAGTCGGTGTCACACCCCGACCATGACGGAAACGTCGGGGCGCAACCGATTGTTCATCGCACACGACACTATTAAGCGACAATATTTAATCAACTCATTTAAATTCATAAAAACACAAAGAGTCACATAACTTGTTCATACAATAACCGAATTCAAATCATAGTAAATATATATTGTTCGTTTTGCTAATATCCTAATAGTCTCGATAACGTTTTTTCTTCAAGTCCTCGAATCAACCTAAAGTCAAACCTGTAACATTGCATAAATAGATTTTGTCAACACAAAGGTTGGTGAGCAATTTCATAGTTTTTGAACAATAGATATATAATATGAAATTCGACAACTTGTATACAAAACAATAAATAATAGCAACAATTTAGATAAATGAAATCGTTAATAAGAATACATTAACGACACCTTTCTATAAGGGGATGTCAAATATACTCGGATTTTGTATGAAATCGTTAATAAGAATACATTAACGACACCTTTCTATAAGGGGATGCCAGATATACTCGGATTTATGAATCAACCATCCAAAAGCGGTAAACACATTAGCACTTAAACATATAAGCATATAACACCAAATCGAGCATTTATTTAAGTAAAGTATACAATAAAGTTTGTGGTTTAAGACTCAAGTATAAATCATTTGGATTTGAATAAGTTTGCAATGTCACCCCCAAAATATAAAAGAGTGAAAACGGGGGATGAAAGTACTCACGTTCAAGTAATAAACTTAAAAGATTTGATGATTTGGAGATTAACCGGAACGATGAGTTTAACGAACGAACCTAAAGGAGAAGAAGTCTTGTATTATAAAAGTTGTCTTGGAAGTCTTTAAACGAAAATAAATGATAAGAAATGTAAACAATTTAAAGTTTAAGGTTTAAAATGTAAATATTTAAGAAATTATAATAATAGTCCTTTAAAAATGTAAGTTTGCTCGAAACCGGGTTAAAGCATCTAGCCCTTAATTTTACTCAACCTATGTTAAGTAATAAGGTGGGTAAAAATGCAAGAAAGCAAGTCCCTTTATAATATAGATACTAAAACGGGTTTTAACGAGTGTTCGGGTGGTCAGTTCGGGTCTTGGTGACTTGACCAAACCCAAAGTCAACTTTCCCAAAATAATAAATGTATGAGATAACTCAATAAATCTTAAAGAGACTTAACAAAGTATGTAGTTCTATTGTTTTAGAACTAACAACGTCCGTTAAGCGAATGTTCGGTTTAGTCGGTCCAAACTTTGTTATAGGATCAAGTTGGATTCAACATTCCGAGTACTTTGTGAAAATAATTAAAATCAGTTTATAAAGTATTTTTAAAGAAATATATAAACTTTAATGGTTAAAAACACACTTGTGTGTCTTAAGCGAGTAGACTTGGTTTAGTTTGGTTTTTATCTTGGAATAAGGCCAAGAATGGTTACCACATGTCCAAACATCATAGAACTTGTAAAATAATTTATGAATAATAATACCAAAGTCTTACATACAAAAACTTAACAACAAAGTCTTTAAACGAAAGTTCGATTTCCGGTTCGGATCTTGTTTCGGGATAAGACCGAGGATAGATTCTACAAACCCATAACTATGGACTAATTAAAATGATTTTTTAGAAACTCAAATCTTACATAAAACATGTTTATACAACTATTTAAACAAACTAGGAAACAAGAGTTCGGCTTCCGGTTTGGAGCTATTTACGGAATAACCGAGGCTAGTCTCTACAAACCCATAACCATGGAACTCAAAATGTAAAATAAAAACTAAGATAAGCAGAAGTTAAACAAGTATAACAAGTTTGATGGTTAGATGCGGAAAATATATATAATCAAGGATTACTACGAGTCCTCCATGTAGCTTTGTCTTATGGGCTGGACACTTAACTGACCGAGACCGGAGAAATGCCCACCAAAGGTACAAATGGTGCTATTATATATATATATTGTATAACAATCTTCAAGTATAAATAAGTATTAACAAGTTGATTATAATGTAAAACTATGGTCAGTTTGACTTTGGAAAGTCAAACTGTCAAAAAAATATGAAGAACACCTTTGAATGCTTGAGAATTGAAAGAGAAAGAGATGAATGAACAAGGATTAATAAAGGGGATATGGGTGTATATATAGGGTGGGTTGAAAGGGTCAAGCATGGGGTGTGATATCAAGGTTTTCATGCAAGAGGGGTCAAGACAAGTCACAAAACAACAAAAAAAAAAGATGGGGTTGGTCTGCTGCTGGTCTGCACGTCGGTTCTCGTCCGGAAGTTCGTTTTTGATGTATCTTGAGCGTTTTAAGTCCGTTTTCGAATCCGTAAAAGGGGTTTTTCAAATTAGACAAGTGGGAATGTTTTAGTAACATAAAATCCAATATTTTATATATTTGAAATGTTCGGGATATAAATCGGGTCAGTTTACAACATAAAAAGAAATACAAAATAAATACAATTTGACCCGAAATCGAGGGATGTCACAGTCGGGTTGTGAAAAAAAATAATCTAACCCGCGACCCGACCCTATTAAGGTTCGGGTTTGTCGGGTTCGGGTTAATCGGGTTATTCGGGTCGGGTTAGTTGGGTTGCAATATATTATTAAGTTGATTTTTGTGTTGGTAACCAGTGGACTACAATATTTATCTTATATTGCATATAGGACTGTAGACAAACCAAACGATTAGGGATGTTCATGGTTCGATACTTCGGTTTGAAACCGTTTAAACCGATTATTTGTTTAGTTTCATGGTCGGGCTTTCTTATTAACTTTCGGTTGGTCGGTTTCAAAAATTTCAAACCGCGAAGAACGGTTTGGTTTTCGGTTTTAAAATATTCAAAACGTATAACTAGATCAGACCGTAAGATGAATATACTTTATATATATATATATATTACTACATGTAGTTAATTATTTATATTTTGTGTTAGGCTTAATAAAAGTAAAACTTGGCTATTACTATTAACTTGTTTAAACTGTACTACTATAATGAGGTGTGTTTATGGTATTAAAATTTCCAATTCTATTTGTTATTTCATTTCAGATTAAGATTGAAGCTGATTTGTTGCATATCTATTATCAATAGATCTAGTTGATTATTGTTAAGATTAAGATTGAAGCTGATTTGTTATTTCATTCACCTTAGACAACACCTCAAAACTTAGAGCAGATCCTTTGTAGCATGATGGTATGCAATAAAGGAATTTGTAACTAATATAATTTGTTTCGTACTTTTTTTATACATATACCCAAACCGTGAAACCAAACGGTTAGTAACGGTTCAGTTTGGTTCGGTTTCCTATCTTAACGGTTCAGTTTTTGTTTTTTTATTAACGTTTGGCTCACGGTTTGTCCTAAAAACCGTTAAAACCGGACCGTGAACACCCTTACAAACGATCACGTACAAGGGCATATTTGTCTTCGTTCTTTTAACTTTAAACGAACACTTAATCGAACAAATATTTGTGTTCATGTTCGTTCGTTTAAAAAATTAACATGTTCATGTTCGTTTATATTCATTCATTTAAAATCTAAATGAACAGTTCACGAACATAAACGAACTTAAATGAACATATATGTACATGCGTAAATGAACACAAACATAAACGAAGACAAATGAACATACTTAAATGAACACAAACAAACACCACTAATCGGGTTAACCCGAAACCCGATTTTTTTTCCAAAAACGAACCCGAAACCTGACCCTATTAACAATTCGGGTTATTCGGGTCAACACGAATAACCCGATTAATACTTTTTGACCATGTTTAACCTGACTCTAATAAACTTATTAGGGTTCGGGTCAGGTTAATCGGGTTCGGGTATTTTGAATTGTACCTAATAAACTTGCTAGTGCTGTTTTAAATAAATTTAATTTGTTGGTCGTTCAAAACAAAACAAAAAAAAAAATTGTATCTTTGGTCATGTCATTTATAACATACGTATTTTTTAACCCATTTTTTTTACTCATTTACCCCTACACTCCACGACATGTGTTGCATCTAATTATTAGAGCAAAAATATGAATCATATCATGGTTGGTGACCCGAATAACCCGATTAATACTTTTTGACCATGTTTAACCTGACTTTAATAAACTTATTAGGGTTCGGTCAGGTTAATCGGGTTCGGGTATTTTGAATTGTACCTAATAAACTTGCTAGTGCTGTTTTAAATAAATTTAATTTGTTGGTCGTTCAAAACAAAACAAAAAAAAATTGTATCTTTGGTCATGTCATTTATAACATACGTATTTTTTAACCCATTTTTTTTACTCATTTACCCCTACACTCCACGACATGTGTTGCATCTGATTATTAGAGCAAAAATATGAATCATATCATGGTTGGTGTGGTGTTGTACTCCTACTTGTACTTGGCCAATTTAAGACTAGAAATCACCATCTAAATATGTCGGTCTACAGAGATCACCCCATAAAGAATCCCACACGCATTAGCGTCGCAATGGTCGTTTGAGCCTTTATACTACCATGCCACATTTTCTTTGGCGGTGTTTTGAAACCTGGCCCGCCAGGTCGAACCGGTCCGGCCCTGACTTGGTACTTATACCGGATTGTGTCAGGGTACTTGACTCGTTTTTCTAAAACCCGGTCGGTTTTCCGGGTGATGGTTGGCCCGGACCCGGTGACCTGGCGGGTGAACCAGAAATAGCTTTTTTTTAATTAAAGGATGGTTTGGACACCGAGAACCGAACCTAGGTGCATAACCGAGATTAAGTATTATTGAATACTCCATTAACCAATCAACCAAACTACATTTATGTTAGTACGGAAAATATATACATGTTATATATTTAAAAAATGTGTGTAAATGCACATGGAAGTTGGTTTATTATATATATATATATATATATATATATATATAAACCAAAACCCTAAAATCCTATGTGTCGCGATGTGGTCGCTCCTCCCTTTTATATAAGCCACCAGATTGCTTAATTTTTAAATGGAGGTCTCTCATTGATTTAACCCAAATTCATGGGTATGGGTCTTACCAAATCCAGATAGCTCTTAAACGGGTTATAACATCTCATTAAATTAAAAATTAATCTTACCAATTATTTGATGTGAAAATCCTATAAAATAGGGATATACTAAAATTTAATATCCAATTTAAAAAGAAAAAGATATTATTTATAATTAATAAACGATTTTATAGTAAAAAACATAAGCGGGTCATGGGTCACCAAATCCAGATAACTTTTAAACGGGTTATAACATATCATTTATTTACGAAATTCTTTCATCATCAAACCCTAAGTATATTATTAACTTTCTTACAATAAAGAAAATTAAAATCCCAAAAATAAATATTAAAAAATAAAAAATTTAAAATAACCATTTTCTCAAGCCATCAGATTGCTTTATTTGTAAATAAAAGTTTCTCACGCATTTGAGCCGAATTCACGGGTAAAGGTCTCACCAAACCCAGATAGCTCTTAAACGGGTTATAACATTTCATTATATTAAAAATTAATCTCATAAAATATTTGATATGAAAATCCTATAAAACAGGGATGTACTAAAAATTAATATCCTATTTTATTTAAAAAAATATATTATTTATAATTAAGAAATAATTTTATAATAAAGAAAATAAACGGGTAATGAGTATCACTAAACCCAGATAGCTTTTAAACCAGATTATAAAATATCATCTATTTGTGAAACCATTTAATCATCAAACCTCAAGTATATTAATTATTAACTTTCTTACAATAAATAAAATTAAAATCCAAATAGACATATATAAATATTGAAAACGAAAATGTAAAACAACCCCCGTAGAAGCCATCAGATTTCTTGATTTTTAAATGGAGGCCTGTTATTGATTTAACCCAAATTCATAGGTATGGGTCTTACCAAAACCAGATAGCTCATAAACGGGTTATACATCTCATTAAATTAAAAATTAATCTTACAATTATTTGATATGAAAATCCTACAAAATATGAATATACTAAAATTTAATATCCAATTTATAAAGAAAAAAATATTATTTATAATTAATAAACAGTTTTATAATAAAAAACATAAGCGGGTCATGGGTCACCAAATTCAGATAGCTTTTAGACGGGTTGTAACATATCATTTATTTGTGAAACCATTTCATCATCAAACCTCAAGTATATTAACTTTCTTACAATAAATAAAATTAAAATCCAAATATACATATATAAATATTAAAAACGAATAATGTAAAACAACCCCCGTAATACGGGGGATAAAATCTAGTATATGTATATATAGGGTTAGGTTAGAATAAAAACCCAGTTGAGTTGTGAAAACTCTAGAAACTCATTCTCAACCATATGTTTTTAATTAAAGATTAAATCTTGTGGTTCACAATTAAATTTAATAAAAAATATAAAAGTTTATTTACATTTTCTCTCTTCTTAAAACATATATAAAAATTACTAAAAAAATGTAAAAAAAAAATAGCAAAACATTTTTTTATGTTTTCGATGTTTTGTATTAAATGTAACAACATATATTACATGTAACAAAAAAAAAAAACGATGTTACATAGGGTTTTCACGGGTTTTCTCAACTTAAGAGGGTTTTCAAATATATATATATATATAGGATTAGATTCATTTCAGAAGTGTTTCTTATTGCAAGAAGTGCGAGAAATGAATTCGACCAATCACATTTTTTTCTTTTACTTTATCATTTATTTAATGGAAGGGTGTTATGGTAAAAAATCATGTGTTTTTTCATATTTGGTAGGTCATAATTTATGGAGAAGTTACATTTTTTTATATATTTTTTAATATATAGTTAAATCAACCAATGTTGAATTCTTTATTTTTTAGTCAAATTCAATGTTGTCGATTAATCCATATTATTTTTTTATTCTCCTAATTTGAATTTTTTTTTATTCTCCTAATTTGAATTTCATATGTTTGTCTAAATAATAGTTCCAAAATTCAATAGCGTTGATAATTACACATAGTACTTAAATGAACCTACATAGTACATAAATGAACCTACACCCTAATATAAATGCGCACACATAATTAGAAATACCATCGACAAAGTATATATACAAGCGTACACAGTACATAAATGAACCTACATACGATAAAAAATTACACATACACAGTACATATATAAACCTATACGGCTACACTGTACATAAATGAACCTACAGATGATAAAAATTTATACATACACAATTTGAAATACCATATACATAGTAGACATACGAACCTACACAATACATATACGAACTTACACAATACATAGTACATAAATGAACCAACACACGATAAAAATTAGACATACACAATTAAAATATCACTTACACAATACATATATGAAACTATATATTACAAAATAAACTTTTTTTATTACATTAAACAACAATATATGGATCATACAACTTTTATATCACAAACACTGTACGTGTATGTATCATACACACACACACTATATATATATATGGATCCTACACAAATTTTTATATCACAAACACTGTACGTGTATGCAATATGCAAGCTAGTCTGAAAAATACATTAAAAAAATAAGAAAAAAGACTATAATAATAATAGATGAAATAAAAGAAAATTAATGACCATTGATTAGTAACATTAATGGTTGAAATCGACTTTTCGCACTTCTCGCTATAATATTACTTCTCGTAAGATCCATCCCCTGTATATATATATATATATATATATATATATATATATATATATATATATATTATATATATATATATATATATATATATATTATGACATTATCCAGGTCAAACACTGATCCACCCTCCAGAATCGCTTCGACATTTGACCCACTAAGACGTCCATGTTAAAATCCGGGCCGGATCTGAAAGCATGGCTCGTCGGTGGCCCCAAAAACATGTAAGGATGCAAGGTCAAACATATTTAATTTCTTTTAATAAACTCATTTAATATTTTATTCATACATGTTTGATGCTAAAAGATTGTTTTCAAAGGAGTACTTAATTGCCGTTAAAAAAATAATTAATGATTAATAGAATTATACTACGTATTATCTATTGCATTTGCATATTAATTTAAAACCTTAAAACATCAAGAATAAACCAAAATCAAAATCAAAATCAAAATCAAAATCAAAATCTCACACATTAATTGTTTTCAAAACCACTTCCAACATTCCATATCAAACAAAAAGCCCGTTGAAATTCACATGCTACCAAAATTACCCCTCAGCCTCCACCACTCCCGTGCACTTTCTGTAATCCCTCCAACAGTATCAGGTTTAAACACATCCAGGGGCATTTTCGTCACAAAAGATAATAAAATCTCCACAAACATAAATATGCCCACTTTCTCTGATTCTCAAAAGACTACACTTGTTGGTCTTCTTCTTCCTCTCTAGAGAGAGAAAGTGCTAAAGAGAATTAAAATTTAAAATTGCAAGAAACCCCAATTTGAGGTTTTCATTATGATTCAAGAATTACCCAGATGGGATTTTGCTTAAACATCAAAAAAGCTTATTAATTTGTGTAAATCTTGAATAATTTCAAAATGGGTTGTTATTATTCAAAATTTGAAAGGAAAGAGATGGTTTCAAGATGCAAAGCAAGAAAACGTTACATGAAACAGTTCGTCAAAGCCAGAAACTCATTCTCAGCGGCACACAGTATGTACTTACGCTCATTGAAAAACACCGGCGCCGCACTCCTCCAATTCGCCACCGCAGAGTCACCACTCCAACACCACAATCCGCCACCGCCACCGCCGGCGATCATTCCACCACCACCGCCGCCACCACCACCGATGAGTACAACATCTGAAACATGGACCACCACATCCACCACCAACACGTCATCAACCCCGTTACCGCCGCCGCCGCCGCCGTCATCCTCGTGGGATTTCTGGGACCCATTTATGCCTTTGATGGAGGGTGAGAAATCCGTGCGTGGGGACGAGTGGGAGGTGGTTTCCGCCACCACTGCGTCCGAGACGGTGGCGGAAACCACCTCCGGCGCCGTAGCGGCGCCTCCATCGAAGGCAACTAGCTCCGATGAGACGCCCCGAGAGATGCCGGTGGTGGTTTCGAGTAAGCAGAAAGACTTGATGGAGATTATTAAGGAATTGAATGAGTATTTTCTCCGGGCGGCGGATTCGGGTGGAAAGTTGTCAACTTTATTGGAGATTCCAGCATCCTCAGGTAACATAACAAACACCCTTTAAATAATTACTTAATTTACACAAATTTTGTTTCAATTTTGAATTTTTGAATTTTTTTGTCACATTTAACAGGCAAGATTATTGGGAATGGAATGAATTTGAACCCGTTTTTCTGCTCTTGGAACTCGAGTCAGAGGTTCAATGGGTTAATGAAGTTCGATTGCAATGGGATGGCGGGCATTGGTGCGGTTGATGGGTCAGCTATCCCGGGTAGCCACTGTTCTACGGTTGTTAGATTGTATGAATGGGAGAAGAAGCTATGTGAGGAGGTTAAGGTAATGTTACTATGATTATGCAAATTAGGGTGTGCATGGTTAGGTTTGGGTAACCGAACCATAAACCTAAACTTCAGCTTTTGTGTTGTTGAAAATCGTCTGGGCTTGGTTTTTTTGGTTATAGGATTTGGTTTAGTTTGGTTTCGGATTTTTCAGTTTTAGGCATTTTAGTTTGAAACTTTTGGAGCCGGAAAAAATGGCAAAAAAAGAATGAATTTGGGCGTATATTTTTTTTTGGTTAAGTAATAACTAATTGTTTGTAATACATTTGGGCATATATATTTGAGTTACACATCTACTAAATTCTTATAAATTACTTAATAAAATTGAAAAGTATAAGGTCAGTTCAGTGTTTTTATTACATACGGTTCGGTTTTTACAAAAACATAAAACCAAACCGTTGGTTTTTGTTTTGGTTTTTATGGTTTGGGATCGGTTTTGTGGTGTCAAATGTTGTTGACTATTGGTTGATTTTGTAGAATGCTGAGAGTTTGAAAACCGAGCACGAGAAGAAGAGTGAACAACTTCGGAAGATGGAGTTGAAGAAAGGTGATTATTTGAAGATTGAGAAAGCAAAGAAAGAGGTTGAGAAGTTGGAGTCTAGGATCATGGTTTCGGGTCAGGCAATTGAGTCAACGTCTCAGGAGATTATTAAACTCAGAGAGTCTGAGCTTTATCCACAGCTTGTTGAGCTTGTTAAAGGGTTAGTTATATTATATTTAGCTATGGTTTTGTTTTCAATTATGTCTTGTTGAGCTTGTTAAAGAGTCGATCATGTTTCATTTGTTGATCTTGTTGAAGGGTTAGCTATATAGTATTTTACTTGTTGACTTTGTGGTCCTGTTTTCGGTTTTGACTTCTTGAGCTTATTTTATTTGTTTATCTTGTTGAAGGGTTAGTTATATTATATGTCACTTGCTGTGACCTTGATTTTATGTTTTTGCATTGAATCTGTTAAAAGGGTCAGTCATATTATATTTCACTTGTTGACTTTAACTTTTGGGTTCCTTTTGACTTGTGGAGCTTGTTAAAGGTCTTACTCCATTTGTTGATCTGGTTGAAGAATATTATATTTTACTTTTTGTTAAATTTTGTCTTTCACTTTGTGGTTCAAATTTTGACTTGTTGAGCTTGTCAAAGGGCCATTCATTTTTAAATGTTCATCTTGTTAAAGGCTTACTTATATGATATTTTACTTGTTGACTTTGTGGTCTTGGTTTCAATTTTGACTTGTGCAGATTAATGAGTATGTGGAGAAGTTTATACGAAAGCCACCAAGTCCAGATGCACATAGTAGAACAACTCAAGTACATCAACAATGTTGACTTGTCAACCGAACCCACCACCGAGATCCACCGCCAGTCAACTCTTCAACTCGAGCTTGAAATCCAACAATGGCACCTCTCGTTCTGCAACCTGGTCAAAAGTCAACGCGACTACATCCAATCATTGACCGGGTGGCTTCGGCTCAGCCTCTTCCAGTTCAGCAAAAGCCCGTCAACCCAGACAAAACAAGACTCAGCAATCTACACCCTTTGTGAAGAATGGCAGCTCGTTGCCGATAATGCCCCTGATAAAGTCGCCTCCGAGGGCATCAAAGCCCTTTTGAATGTAATTCATGCCATAGTGGTCCAACAATTTGATGAGCAAAAGCAAAAGAGGAGGTTAGACTCGTTTTCTAAAGAGCTCGAGAAGAAAACAATGGAGCTTCGGGCTCTGGAAAGCAAGTATGGGCCTAGCGTGTATTCGGGCCCAGAGGGTAGAATAACGGGCCGGGTGGCTGATAAGCGGGCCAAAGTGGAAGCTTTGAGGGTGAAAGTTGAGGAAGAGAAGGGGAAGTATGAGAAGTCTATAGGTGTAACGAGGGCGATGACATTGAATAATTTACAAATGGGACTACCACACGTGTTTCAAGCGGTTACAGGGTTTGCTAACGTTTGGGCACATGCTTTCGAGTCGGTTTGCAACCAAGCGAATATTTTGGAGGAGGTGGTTGATGTGAAGAGTATAATGAATTAGAGGTTTTGGGTGTTTGGATTGATGGTGGTGAGTTTTATGTGAATAGGAAGATGATTGAATGGTTGGACTCTTTTTGGTAGGAAGTTGTAGAATCTTGTTATTTATTGTTTGTTCTTGAATCAGATATTCCTTGTTCTTGAATTTATTAAAAACAAATATGCAATTTGTCTTCATTTGTGACTCTTTATGTCAAACAACCAGTGGGCAGCAACTCTGAATCTTCACATGTACATTTAAAAAACAGTATACTACCAAACTAAGAGTCATTGGTTTCACTATACTACTAAAAGTGTGTTTGGACCGATCAAAATAAATTTCTTATTTAGAAAACTTAGGAATAAACGTATCAAAACACTTGTTGAATTTCTTTTATTTGCTAGCAACACTGGTATAGTGCCAACATATTCTACTATTTTCTATTTATAGTAAATCAGTTATTTTAAATATAATAACTTCTTTAAAGTAAAACTATGTTGAGTCTTACTCTCTTACTATATACTAATTTTAGGAATCCAACTTGGGTTCCACAAATATACTTTCAAATCAATAGTACTTGTATTAGATGATAAAATTATAATATTTGTAAATTAATGTAATTGATTTATTTCCAGTGTATTCGTTAGTCAACTTCCTATAATTAAGGAGTGATTTATGTAACCAATTATATATATATATAAAAGATGGATCAGATACAAATAAAAAAACCGTACTAAACATACAAATCAAAGAATTGAACAGTGACAATTTTGTAATTAAATGAATCTTTCATCATTCACCTACACCACTAGCAACCACATTTTTTCTGTAATTTCTTTACAGATCAACCTCTCCTTCCCTAATTGCTCATGTCTTCATCGTATCATCCATCCACAACTCGTTATTTGATGAAATCGATTGAGTTATATGATTCAATTAAAATAAATTCAATCTTCAAAAAACAGAGCATCACTTTTTAAGGGGTTTAGGTGAAATTAACCAAATTAATCAATTGAAATAACATATGAAGATGAGTAAACAGGAATTAAGAGTGTATGAAATCAAATGAACAAGATTTGTACAAACTCAAATCAATTAGAATTAGGAATTAATTGATTTTGATGGTTGAAGAGACGATACGTAAATACTTTGAATATGTAATTTCAAGTAGGCTAATTTTAAATTTTAGAGTAAATTTCAAATAGTGTAATTTTCAATTTCAAGTAGTGTAATTTTCAATTTAAAGTAGAATAATTGGTATTACAAATCTACCTATATAATAAAAGAATGAATTTTTACCAAACCTTCCTTTTTAATAATTCACAACATCTCTTCAAAATGCCACATGACAATTTCTAATATTTTTTTATTAAATTTATATTAAAAAATCAATATTAAAGCAAAGACTCTTTCATCATCTAAAGTTGGAAACTTCTTTGTTAACAACTTTCATAATCCTACATTTTTACTTTTGATCAATCATTAAAAAAAACGCACTCCAACAAAATCATATCCTAAATAACGGATATCAATAAAAGATCATATAAAAAAAACTTAGAATTTTAAGTTAATTGCAAAAATATAGACATTTCACAAAATTGTCTAAATGTTAATTGCCAATTGAAATTGTGAGAACAAAATATTCAACAACTATCAAGCAATTGCTACAATGATCAAAATATTTATGGGATTCCTAAAATTTACAAATTATTTATCCCCAAACCAATTGTTAATTTAACTTGGAAATTGAATTCATTTTAAAAATAACCAAAATCTTCAGGTTTTTGTTTTCCTCATTCAATAAATATTTACCTATTTCTCGGTAATCATATTATTTAATATTCAAAATTTCTATAATTGTTAACTAAATAAATCGTGATGTTGAAATTGTGAGAACAAAATATTGAAATTGTGAGAACAAAATATTCAACAACTATCAAGCAATTGCTACACTGATCAAAATGTTTATGGGATTTCCAAAATTTACAAATTATTTATCCCCAAACTAATTGTTAATTTAACTTGGAAATCGAATTCATTTTAAAAATAACCAAAATCTTCAGGTTTTTGTTTTCCTCATTCAATAAATATTTACCTATTTCTCGGTAATCATATTATTTAATATTCAAAATTTCTATAATTCTTAACTAAATAAACCGTGATTTTATAACTAATTGTACTCAAAATTCATATATTTTATTTCAACTTTTGAATTTCAAATTCCCAAATAATCTCCAATTACCATAATTATTTTACTTTCAAATTTAACAAATTACCAATTTATACTCTTCACGATTATTATTAGCAAGTTACCTATTATTATTCATCCTTTTATGCTCTCAAAATATTATTATCAATACAACAACATTATGTCTTCTTCAAAGGCCGTTGTAACTTCATTTGAGAATAACAAATCAATTGTTTTACGTTTTATAAAAGTTATATTTTATATATAATGAATCAACCATATATTTATATAAATATATGGTTAGATACTAGGTTAGAACCCGTGTGATACACGGGTTGATCAAAGAATAAAATAAAACAAATATGTGAATAATCTTAATGCTTGCATCTAAATTTAATTTACAAAGTATTAAGCTGTTATATTATATTTGAAAAGGTATTATAACTTATAACTGCTGATACGATTTAAATAAAACAAAAGAAAAAATAATTAAGAGTTAATAACTATATAATAAGGAATACAAAGTATAATATACAGAGGATAATTAACTTATCATTTATCATTTAATGATAATTAACTTATCATTTGAATTAACAATGGATATTTGTATATAGGTCAATCATAATAAAGAATATATACAAGTAACAAATTAGTAGAATTAAAAAAATGGGTTAATCGAAAGACTAAAGACAGAAAAAATGATTTTGTTATTTCATTAAATTGATAGGAATTGTTTTTTTTTTATTTTGAGTTTCTACTAATCATAAAACTGATAGGAATAGTTTTTTTTTTTTTTTGAGTTTCTACTAATTCATAAAATTGACATAAATAAAATACGAACAAAGTGAATGTATGTAACATCTAGGAAAAACCCATATTTATTTTGGATCAAATATGTCAACTTTGAAAGTTGAAGGATTAAAAATAATTTCAAAGGCAAGTAATGGGAAGAATAAGATAAGAAAAACAAAGCATTCTTATGTTAAGGAAATAAGAAAATCCATCCCACATGGAAAGATAGAAGAAAATGGAAGCATTCCCCATGGGTATAAATAAGGAATG
This sequence comes from Bidens hawaiensis, assembly GCF_021521415.1. NCBI lineage: Eukaryota > Viridiplantae > Streptophyta > Magnoliopsida > Asterales > Asteraceae > Bidens > Bidens hawaiensis. The sequence continues at coordinate 225,908 of NW_027491356.1, read as the reverse complement.
GAATTTTCATCCCATATGGAAAACAAACAAAGAAATGGAAGCTCTTTATAAGGAAGCAAGTTTCCATAGAAATGTTTTAATGTGTCTAATCACTCTCCATAGTCCTAGCGGAGGGTGCGAAGCACCCGACGCGCACGGGCGTAATGTGGCGTTTTGATGGCGCACGCTCGCATCGCCGCGAGCCGCACGCTTTAGTATTTTTGAAAAATGGAAGTATGACCAAGAAGTGGCAAGTTATCAAAGACGAAGGACCAAAAGTGAAAAATCTGATTCCAGGACCCATCGCGCTATGCGATGAGCCCAGGAACAGCATCATCGCGCTACACAATGCTCTTCCCCAGAAATCAGAAAAAAGGGGGCGCCGCGCTGCGCGATGACCAAGGAATAAGGGGCATCGCGCTACGCGATGACCCCATTAAGCAACCGGTGCCACGTGTCCAGCCACGTGTCAATACGTGGCAGTATCTCAACGTTGCAGCGTTGCGCTACGCGATGCCCTGAGCTAACGGGCCATCGCGCTACGCGATGGTACCCAATTTTGTGTAAGGCCCCGTTCCCGGTAACCCTACTTTGGTGTTGGATTTACTCATAAACACAGTTATAAAATCAGAGTAAATTAAAAACTTTGCGGAATAATTAAAAACTTCAAACATCACATTACAAAACATTCATTCTTGTCTTAACATACAAATTGTCTTTTCGTAAATAATTAATTAAAACGGTCATAACACTTCATCATGGATGCCAGTCTCTTCAGTCCATGCCCTGTGTCCTTCCTTAAGCCAGCTGCCTCGACCTATTTGCCTGCGTGCATACTAAAAGTCATTTACGCTGAGTGAGTTCTAGTTAATCATTTAACATACAATACATTCATATCCTTACTCATAAGCATCCGAAGATACGTATTCATACCTTATTTACTCTTACTTCTTTCATACAAACTTTATATACATGCACACGCGCTTACATACTTTCTTTCATAAGGCCTTGTGATTTACCATAGGCTATTCTATCTCTACCATCACAGATATTATTAGGGTCTGGTCCCTTCTGTCTCAGATATTATCAGGGTCTGGTCCCTTCTGTCTCAGATATTATCAGGGTCTGGTCCCTTCTGTCTTAGATATTATTAGGGTCTGGTCCCTTTGTCTCCAATAACCATACCTGTCACGTCACTCGATCATACGTTCATTTTCATTCAATACTTTACATATCTTATGGTCATATATATACGTATATGTACATATTCATTCATATAAACATTCCATAATAACATTCAATACTTAGTCATACATATAACATACACATATCATACACTTACCACTTAAGTTAAGTGTATTAACAACTATCACATAGGGGTATGCACACAGCCCCAAAAACATAACGGATAAAGGGGCTAAAAACTCACCTGAAGTTGGTTTCTCTCGCCGTTAATGGTAATGCCCTTCTTTAGCTGTGCACGGCTAACTGTATAAAGCATTACGAGTGTCAAATATCCATTACTACTACTTCTTATATCTAAGTCAATGACTCCCTCAACTAATGGGGGACCGGGGGCAGCGCCCCTGGTAGCGGGGTCTAGGGGCGGCAGCCCCTAGCAGGGTCCAAGGGGCAGCGCCCCTGGCTGGGGTTGAGCTGCATCAGAAACAGTCCTTTAACAAAAAATGCATCAGAAAATGAATTTTATAAAATTTCGCATGGAAGAATTTCGCTTCGCATGCATGGAATTTCGCTTCGCATGGAACTGTTTCACTTCGCATGGTCATGCGATGCGAAATAACCTTTTTCGCTTCGCATGACTGTGCGATGCGAAACAACCTTTTTCGCTTCGCATGGCTGTGTGATGCGAAACAACCTTTTTCGCTCCGCATGGAACTTTTTCGCTTCGCATGGTCATGCGATGTGAAATAACCTTTTTCGCTTCGCATGGCTATGCGATGCGAAACAACCTTTTTTCCTTTTCTTCGTTTTTTTACCATTTTAAAGCCATCTCCCGACACATTCTGATCCCATGCACCTGATCCTGAACCCATATCTCTCATAGTCCAACGCCACCTTTTTCACCTTAAAGTGCACCCAAGAGGTTATAACTTACCAAGTTTATATTTTTCTTACATTTTACAACCCTATCTATCATTATATCTGTTTGCATGACGATTCTAACCATAAAACTTAACCATTTAAACCGAAACCTACCTTTTGCTTCGGGTTCGAATTCAGATCCGGACAATACGTAGATCTGGACGTGATTCTTATTGTTTGATGATGTCTACACACGAGATTCTTCCTCATTTTTACACGGATTTGGATCCGGAATGTAGAGAGAAAGTGTGTGTGTGTGTAACAAAATGGTGAAAAGAATGGAGAGGTTAGGCTTATATAGGGGGCCATGGGCCCCACAACCCACTCACAATTCCAAATCCAAATATTATCCAAACACTTAACACACGACTAACTTAACGACACACAGTTAAATAACAAAACTTTCCGTCATTTATTATTTAACAAAAAGTTGGATGTTACATTTTGGCTATAAAAGGGGAGGCTCACGGCACTTCCCAACTCACACCTCAACACACATTTCACACACTTTTTCACACACACTAAGCCTCGGTTTGCGTGCCGACCTCGTGGAACGTGCCAAGCTCCGAAGCTCTGACGGTTTATGGTGTAATACGGGATATAAAGTAGAGGTGCCGCTCAATCAGTCCTAGGCATATAATTCCAAATACCCGTGTGAGGTAGGGATTCTGTTTAAATATTATAATATTGTTATTATAATAGCTTAGACCATAGTCGGGGGTATAGCCCGAACCTTGATCACTGTTAAATATAATATAGCTTTTCATAAGCAAAGATTATAGTTAATTATTGTTTCTTCACGATTAAGAAACGTAATCATTTACATGCAAAGGGAATAGTTAAATAGTATTTCTTAATGATTAAGAAATATACTGTTCATTCACAGGTTATAATTAAAATGCTTCTTCTTGAAAAGAAACCTGGTATAGATGTTTCTTCCTGAAGAAGAAACCTGATATATAATTAATAAATAAACAAAGGAATTAAATGTCCACATGTTTTATACAAACAAATAAATTATCAAGGTTACAGCTATACAAAACAAACTACGGGGTCTGAAGCTAGATCATTGATCTAGATATTTATACAAATGCTATACTCATACTATAGGTCCGAGATAACAGCCAATCAATCAATCTGAAAGCTGAAAACAGAAACAGGAATCAGTAACAAAAACTGATTTACAGACGGGGGTCAGTAATCGAAACTGATAAAATATACAGGAATCAGTATCATAAACTGATTACAATCATATAAGGTGAATACGCCCCAAACTTTTACAACTCTTTTAGAGTCTGAACTGTTTGCATGGGATTTATGAATCCTTAAAACTTTATGTTACAATAATGAGAAACGGTCATACTCAAATTAAGAGTATACATGTGTTTGGATCCATACATACATGGTGACTCGGATTTCCCCGAGGCTATGCATATCATCAAACATGTCTCTGGTAGTTTACGAGACTGATCAGAGAAATGATATTTTGTATATGATTAATTGTACATGTACTTAGGGTAATTGTAACCCAATTGAGTTGGGTGCCTAATGAGTATTGTCACAAAGGTATTGTTATTGTTTACACACTGGTATTATTGAGTCAGCGTCATTTACCGGCTATGTGCTGACGTATTTTTCCCCACATTTCAGGGAACTGTAAAGAATATAACTGACAGGCAAGACTGATAGAAGATTGGAGACATAGTCATTAGAGGTGATCGGATGGTCATATATTTTATTCAGAATATTCTAAAGAATGATATTTTCAAAAGATATGTATTTTATTCAGAATATTATAAAGAATGATATTTTCAAAATATATGTATTTAATTTATTAAACGGGTATTCAACTCCTGAGATTTTAATATAATAATATTTTATCTGAAAAGACTTCCGCTGATATTTTACAATATTCAAACGGGTATTCTAACCCGACATTTTATAAATGAATAATATATTTTAATATAATAATATTTCTAGAACAAACACCATTTAACTTAATAGCAGAGATTGAACTTGACCATGTTTGTTATTATTATTTACATCTTTTGTTCTAAATATATATATATATATATATATATATATATTTACATTTTTATATAACATAATTACATTTTTATAGTTCTTTTTTAAAACAGATAAAATCAGTCGTTATCCTTGCAACCATTGTGTACATTCAACCAGTTCAGGAGTGACATTAAAATAACATTTATTTTAACTTATTTCTAAATTTTATATCATTATTTGTGTACAACCATAGCATAACTCCAATTTCAGATGTTGAAACAAATCGTCAGAGTTCTCCACCATCCAATTTAAAGAGAAAACTTGGAGACATATATGACGTTGATGATCCGCATGTTGCAAATTCAAGTAATAAATCCAAAGAAAAACATGTTTCATGTGACAATTCTGGAGATAACAACAATCTATTACTTCCAAAAAAGGAAAACTAGATATGCTGTCGTCACTTTCAAAACAGTTTTTGTTTTTTTTTTCTTTTTGAACTTGCCGGTCTTGTTTTTCCGGTATATACATTTGCGTTCGTGGATTTTTTTTATTGCTACGTTTCAAGATTGGTTGTTTGATTGCTTTGACATTTCAAACTTTTTAAGGGTTTATGAATAATGCTTCGCAATAAAATAACAATATTGTTAGTTTTATTTCTATATTTCAATTCTGTTTTATGGATAAACACGTTTACATAGTTAGCTTTTTACTTATTATTATTATTATTATTATTATTATTATTATTATGATTTATTGGCTTGACATTTGACAGGTTATAATTTTGTTCATGATTAATTGTTATGCCTTGCAGTAATAAAGTTTCTTATTTTCGTTTTCATATTATCAAAATAAGAAAGTTGTTTTATGTTTCTGTTTTTTTTTTAACACGACACGTGTATTACACGGGTTCTAACCTAGTAGAGTAATTAATGTAACCATACATTCAGACTCTATTTTGTTTAACAAGAACAATTCCTACCCTTGTTGCTATTGTTGAATCTGTATTACTTTTGATTTGTTTATCCAGGTTTACAAATGAGATAGCCTTCACTTCAATTTGATAATGATGTCATCAACAATATCAGGGTAATATTTGAACCACCAATTTTTACAAATTCGCTGATTTAAAGCTTTTTAAAACATATTGAAACAATACAACATTTGATTTGCCAATCAACTTTGTAGTTACTGGCTAATATTTGAACCAACATGATTTTGAATCAGGCTATTTGAGGAAGAAGAAACAGATACAATAATTACTCTACTATTAAAACAATTACTCTAGTTGAAACAAGCAGTGTAATTTAATTACACTACATAGTTTACAAATAGAGTAATAAAAAATTACTCTATTTGTAAACTATGTAGTGTACATAACGTGTTTATTGAGTTATTGGATAATTACACTACAAACATGATTTTCACTTATTTACAAAAATGCCACCGCCTTCACTTTGTTTTAGTTCGCATGTTTAGTACAAATATTTAATTTGTATGATAACCTTCCCATATATATATATATATATATATATATATAGGGTATTGGTTCTTTTCAGAAGTTTTTTTACAGCGAGAAGTGCGAGAAGTAATATCATCCAATCATATTTTTTCTTTTAATATTTTCTTTTAAATAATTAGAAGGTTAGAATGGACTTTTTATTTTATTAATAAAATAGGTAAATCTTGTTATCTTGCAACCGTTTCAACATCTGTACATCAATGGCGATCATCTGATATCACACCCATCATCCCCATCTTTCAAATTAAATATCTATTTTCAGAATCCCAGAGAAATAACACCCAAATAATCTAAGCAATTTTCAATCATGATGTTCATATATACTTCGATTTTGACAATCACCTAGCTAAAGTCATGCGTATTATTATTATGCTCCAGATATAGCTACATTCAAATCACGATGATTCGGCAATTCGACATCAGCAAATCCAGGTATATATCAATTTCGATTCCCCCCTTCCACCCTCCTCCCCCAATTTTGGCTGTATGATCATATTAATTTTTAGGGTTTGGTAATTTAATATCAGGTTATCAAAGTACATGGCAATTTACTATGAAATCAACTAATTGCTCAACGTTTATTGTTAGATGTATGATTCTCAAATTGCTCAACGTTTATTGTTAGATGTATATAATTTTATTGGATGATGATTTTCTTCATTTTTTTATGTATCCCAACATGTGTTGGTTTTTTGTTTCTTATTTATGAAAGATCAATTTCATTAACCTATAGATGTCTTACTTAATATATAGCCATAAATGTCCATTTATCATTATAAAACTGTTTATTTTCCTTTACTTATTCTACTCAATTGTTTCATTGCTCAACACATTATTCCACAAAACATATAACCAATATCCTGGTACAATTATTCCTATTAATTTGGTTTTTAAATTCAGTTGGTTTTCTGAAATTCTATATCTAAACAGGTGCAATGGATAATGAGTCAACTATACATAAAGTTCAGACAAGCAGTATACCGATTAACGAGTATGACGGTTAGTTATACGTGTTCCTTCTTTTATCTTTTTTTTCAACTTTAATCTTTACTCATAAATTGTAATGATCATGACAAATATGCGTGTACGTTTCTCACCTGTGTAGCATTGTCAAATGTGTATGTATGTGCATAAATAACTGATATGCGTGCGTGGCTGTCACGTGTGTGTGTCTGTTCAAACAATTGTCTGAACGGATCTGCATAAATGCGTGTATCATTGTCACCTGTGTAGCTTCGTCACCTGTGTATGTAGGTTCATGCATAACTAATATGCGTGTGTGGTTGTCACCTGTGTATGTATGTTCATACATTTGTATGCACGGATCCTGACAAATATTCGTGTATGTTTTTCACCCGTGTAGCTTTGCATTTTATTTTTTGGTTTTCTTCTTTTTTTTCCAAACAGATACAATCTTACGTTCACTGTCCCGTTTGTCTGGTTTTCTATATTATTTTTACATTATTACATGTACCTTTGTAACTAACGAGTAATGTCATTCAACGAATTAGGAGTTACTTTTTCTCTAGTCGAAAGCACCAACACCTTCTGCAAATTTTATTTATTTTAGTGTCTTTGGATCTTCATTTTATTGAAAGACAGTTTTTTTTTAAGACATATGAATGTTAGGAATTTTTTCAGTCTTCGATTATTGGCTATCTTGTTTTTGTTAATCCATTTACGCTGTTATGTTATTTCTGTCATTTTTCGATGCAGTATACTTTGTAGGTCTGACAGTTGTATTCTTTTTCGTCGGATGTGTAGCTGCGTTTATGTTGTAGTATACTGTTGTTACTTTTATTTGACTACCTATTTTCATATATTTTTTCTAGCTGGTCAACATTTTTCACATTATCTAGCCATTATAATCAGATCCAAACTGCTTTGTTCCCAGAAACCATGCTGTTGCACAGATACAAACGAGTGATCCAGAAAACAGTGAGTTGTTACTCGGACAGTCGAGTGTTCCACGCTTTATCAGCCACGAGCGTAAGAGTTAGAAAGTTTAATTTACTTCTATTTTCTTTCATTAACACTTCCTTATTACTATCCCAATATTAGTAGGTAGATTGAATTTTATCAATTAACATTATATGCAGAGAATGACGAACCAATTTTCTTATACTCGTCTGATGGGTCAAAACGTTGGATCCCAAATGTCCCGTCACATGAAAAACCTTCGATTGGTATTCAATTTAAAACTTGGGATGACGCGGTGCGAATGTACAAGGCGTACGCAGCCAAAGCCGGTTTCGATGTGAGGATGTCAACCATAACATGGACCAAAGGTGCCATATCTCATAGGTATATGGTGTGAAGCAAAGTCGGTACCTCGCGTTGCAAAGATGTGGATACCATGGACACGTCATCGTTCTCTTCCAAGCGACGCCATACGAATATAAAGGTTACAGGTTGCAATGCGTATATAAAACTTAAAGTTCCATCGAACTCGGTCGGTTTTGAGATATATGATTTCATAGAGGCTCACAATCATGACCTTGTTAGTGATTACAATATGGACCTAACACGCAAGAGAAGACAGTTACAGTTTTCAGACAAGGAATTTATTCAAAATCTTTAAACTACAGGTTTTGGTCCAGTCGTTGCTCACCGTGTTCAGTCATCTTTGAAGGGTGGACAACGTTTGGTTACGGGTTCAAAGACTGATTTTAAGAACCATGCTTGTAATGCCAGGTATTGTGTAGCTGATGCGGATTCTCAAATGATTGTCGATAGGTTTACCCACAACATGAGTCATTTGGAGGATTTTTTTTCCAATTCAAAGCTGTTGACGGTGTGCTAAGGTCTATATTCTGGTCTGAAGGCATATCTAGATGCAACTACAGTATGTTTGGTGAAGTGCTAGCTTTTGATGCAACATACTCAACAAACAGGTAACAAATATCGCGTTACGTTTATTGGCAACAACTTCTAATTCTGGTTTACCACACTTTATTTTTAATTCAGGCATGACATGATTTTTGTTCCTTTCACGGGCGTTGACTGCCATAAGAAATGTGTTACCTTCGGTGCCGGCTTAATACATTTAGAAACGATTGACTCATACCAGTGGTTACTATATGCGTTCCTATCAGCTCATGGCAAGCAGCCCAGGTTGGTGTTGACAGATCAAGATCCAGCAATGAAACAAACCGTTTCATCTGTTTTGAATGAATCTACACATAAACTGTGCGTGTGGCACATTACAAACAAAGTACCTGTAAAGGTTTGTATACGCCTTTCAACATGAATGTTCTATTCCAGTTTTTAATTATTTTGGTATGCGTCGCTCATTTTAAGTTATTTATTGGCTCTATTGCACGTTCAACAATACTAGTTACTTTTGTTTTATTTTATAGCTGAAGGGTGAGATTAAGGTTAATGAAGAAATTAGATGTCGTGTTAACAAGCTGGTTTGGAATGTATTCATCAAGCCCGAGACGTTTGAATCCAGATGGCATGATTTGATTGACGAATTTAATTTAAGCGAAAACAAATGGTTAAAAGACATGTTTGCCATTAGGGAAAGTTGGGTTCCGGCTTATTTTAGAGATATTCCAATGTGTTGTTTGATGAAGACTACCTCACGTTTTGAGAGTTGCAACTCACAGTTCAACGTATATTCTAGCCCTGGCAATAATCTTGTTCAATTCATGAACTGCTTTGAAATGGCATTGAATGCCCAACGGCACGTGCAGCGCGAATTGAAAAATGATACCACAACAAAGACACTACTGTTAGAGACCCGTTCGCCAATCGAGCGTCACGCCTCCTACGTCTACACTATAACAATTTTCAAAAAAGTTCAGAAAGAGATTGCAAAGGGATTGTATCATTGTGCGCGTACACGTGTTAACTCCGCAGATGGACTGAACATTCATCTTATCAATCACAAAGACAAACGCAATGGGTTGTTGGTGAATTTAAGGTACATCTCTTGTCATGTAACAAAATATCTTACATTTGTCGCTTGCCTACTGTCATATCACTAACTACTCACCCCGATCGAACGTATACTGCAGGTGACTCACAATCCCAATGACAACACATTTTCATGTTCCTGTAAGAGTTTCACTCGCATCGGCTACCTGTGTAGACACATCTTCAACGTCCTCCAAATCGAGCTAATTGATGAAATCCCTGACAAATACATTCCATCTCGATGGAGGAGTGACGTCCTACCCTCATCACTATTCAAGATTGAAACCAGATACGGCGTTCCCCTTGATGAAAGATTTAAACTAAGGCAACAGTTTTTGTCTTTGACCAATCAGTGCGCCGACTGTGCAAGAGGAAACATAGAACTTCTCCAATAGTTGGTCGATCAGATGCATCAGATCAAGGACAAAATATGGGAAACAATTCCTATAGAACCTTCCTATAATAGCAACTCCGCCATAATACAAGATTTGATTGGCTACAAGCTACCTGAGCAAATCACAATAAAGCCACCAACAGGGATTAAAAATAAGGGTTCAGGATCTCGCAAGCGCAAGATTGGTCAGGCGAGAAGGCTAAGAAGAAAAGCAAAAAACCAAACCGTTTTTGTGCAAAATGTAACAAACGGGTTCGTGGTCATGACTCGTGTAACCATAAGAAAGTTATGGAAGAGAAGGAACGTAGGCGAAAAGAAAGGGAACAACGCCGAAAGGAAAGGCAACAAAAGAGAAAAGACAAAATGGCAACGATGGATAACCAACCGGCGGAAGATGCTGAAACCGATGAGACCGTTGACACATCTGAAACGGATTCTTCTGAAGATTCGGATGACACGAGCGATACCGACTACAATACTGAATAATGTCTTTTCTTTTATTTTTTATTTTGTGTTTTTTGCTTACGAGACATTATCATCAACTGTTACACCTTAACATTTTCAATACACATCACATTTCAATTTCATACACCTCTATTCACATCACTCTTGTGTAACATACGATTATTTTTTTTCGTTTGCAGCCATATGAAATGTTATCTTCAGTTATTTCATATGAAATACATGCATGTCTATCTGCCAACCGATTGTTGAACATGAATTTGATGCCTTAACACAAATCATGTTGTACGCTTACATGTACAAGACATGTTATTTGCTTATGTACACTTTTAGACTTGCATACGCTTGTGTAACTTACATTGATTTATTTACATAAGTAGCTATACAAACAGCTGTCATCATCCCCTTCATGTCAACTACGCGCGTCTCTGTCTGTCAACCAATAAGTGAGCATGGATTTTTGCTGTGGTCGAACAACTCATTTGGTAAGGCACTTTGTTCACAAAGTTATGGTATGTGAATATCTTTTAAAAACCTAAATACACAACATGTTATATTCTATAATTACCAATTTCTGGATAAATGGGTGTTTACGTGATGGTTGTACCTAGATATAGGCCTGTATGTGGTTACCTATTGGCCAACTATGATTGTGTACTATCATTCAGATGCACCAAATGGTGTTCACGTACGTGTCATTCTCTTGGTGCGCTTCTCCAGTCTACTCAACACAGTAGTATCCCAATGTTTTTATGTAGTCAAACTTTATGGCTATGTAACTATAATCACATGTATTCCAGTGTGTACTAACATCGTTTAGCATCCAGGTACGTGCGCTTGTCTGCGTCACCCTGTAGGTACTCAGTTTGCTGAGTCCAACGTCTGCCCAACTCGTTTGTTCTTATATACTTTGATGTTTGACATCTTATTTCTGTTGCAACCAACATTATCTTCCTCTTGAACACACCAAATGTCAGTTTGGTCCACACTACCCTACAACATAACCACCATATCTCAACAATGGAGCATTACACTAACTAATTTGACACATTGAACCTTTGAGGTGCAACGAACTAACACACACAATGGTTTCCTTTGGCAGCCAACATATAAACCAAAAAAATAGTCACATACTTTGCGTGTAACAATAAACACATCGCAACAACCTCAGTCAACAACTGTTACCTTTCCCAACACATCAACTATCCACGCATATACTGCATCCGAAAAAACATACACATTTGATTAACAAACCAACTTCATTAACATACTAAAACACAGTTACATTTAAAAATCCTCAAAATTTGGTCATCAAAACCCAGCTTTTCATACATAGCTGATACATCATAATCAAAAGCACATCGACATACCAGAAGGTTTTATCAATAATAAACAAAACATACTAATGTCTTAACATAAGGGAGTTTTGGCCCGAAGCCCATGAAACATAATTCAGAAAACCATAAAACATTAAACACTAAACTCGTGTTACTAGACTTCACGCATGCATCCATCACTCGCTTACCAGCGCTTCATCGATCTTCTCTTTCTTCTTGTTGACGGACAAAAGCAGAATCTTTGCCGTGTACTTTATCCTTAAGCTGATCAACACCTTTTTATTCTTCATCGAAGCCTCCCCAAGCCCACAGCAGCAATTACTACCCCCTTAAACGTCTCCATATGCCTCATCGTGAACAACCCGGACTCTTCATATTCCTTTCTAGTGCACTTTATCTTCAACCACTTCGGTTCTACCCCTTCCATTGGAATTGCTTTTGGATGATCCACGATTCGGAGGTAACTTACAAAAAACTCCTTCTGCAACAACAGCTCATCATTAACCGTTACTCATCCTTGTCATTAATGATCAACAATAATAAAAAAATGGATTTTTACTAAAACCATACTAACCAGTTTCATCACTGTACGTTAGCATACGCCACTATACTCGTCATCCAAATCCTTCTCTGATTTCGACCGCCTTTTGTATATGGCCTTATCAACATTGTCTAACACCTCAATTGCCAGATTTTTCACATCAAAGCACACCAAATAACAGTGATCACTTGTCATAATCGGTATTACAAACATGTCATACGGCCGTATTCGTAATTTTCTCACATCGTTGTTAACCGCCCACCTTAGATTTTCCTTTATCAATCCAACGCCCTCTGTGAACGTCACATCTTTTAACTCGATCATGCTTCCATTCTGTTAATTTCAAACATATTAATCAACACAAGAAGCAAAAAAACAGATACATTAATCAACATGTGCCAGACCACTGTATCCAACCAACCTTAACGTCTAAGCATTATGTTAATGGCATAAAACAATATCATACAGACTATTGAAAAAGTTTACAACTACACAACACACATAAATCACCCACACAACATCTCACTAATACCTACATATCTACCTACAGCGATCGTTAGACCATCGCATTCCAACACATATAACAAATCAAACATCCACCTTCGCATACTAACCACATCAACTTTCTACCCAGCTGGCATCACGAGACCAACACAAAACAGTAATACACACAGCCAGTTGAACATTTTCACGCAACCGTATCCGATCAACAATAAATCTACACAGCCTCTTAACCTAATAAACAATAATACACACAGACAGTTGAAAAACTGTACACTACCTCATCTGATGAACCCGCAAAACTCAAGCACATGTTACAATTTCTCTTTATCTACTACGCTGCATGTCGAAAAAATAATAACTAACAAACTACCTACACACCATGTTGACGACATAACCTGTCTTTCTAACGCATGGTCCCCTCCCATATTTGTCCACAACCCAAAACTAAGGTTTCAATTTTAAAAAACTATCCCCTAATAAGCAGTAAACACCATCCAAATACACCCGACTACTTAACATTTACTTTAACATACATGAATAGCAATTAAAACAAAACTTACAAGCTCGATTGGTCCGAGAAACAACCAATATGGTGACGAATCGCTCTGAGCTGCCTCCCCTTCATTCAATACCATTGAGAAACACGAGATGACGTTGCTACTTATCGTCATGTTCGGCTGCAGCGTCTCGAATGCACCACGTAAACCTAACAGTCCACCTTCAGTCGAAAACAAAGTTTCCCTACAACGAAACACAATATTGTTACTAGTATTCACACTAACATATGAACTTAGCGTTATGTATGTCAAACGACTTACGTTTCTGGACCACCAGTCCGATGTATGTACCTCCATACAAGAGTCTCATCTTTCTCTTCTTTGCTAGTGACATCCACCGGCCTATACATATACGGCGATCTAAGCCGGTAGCTTTGATGGATTTCCCTTTTCTCCCTTTCGATACCTTTACCGTTATCGACCATATGTCTTGACACTCCACTCAATATAACGTGCTCCGTATCACTATCAATCATTTTTTTCCCTTGATTCTCAACCGTCGTCAACTCAACATCCAAACCAAGTGTATCAACTACTATCTTTGCTGTCGTTGGTGTCTTCAGCACTACTTCATCACCAATCTGTGTCATTCCCAAACTAAACGACGGCTCAACCAAAATCGGGTTACTTTCCTGTGTTACACCCTTCAATGCCCTAGCTCTACCAATTCCAATGTCACTACCACTCCCGCTTCCTTTCCCACCAGCACTCACCTTGTCCGCACTATCGTACAACTCTTTCACAACCTCCGGATCACTCCAAAAAGGTGAGCAATTAGGATCTTGATCTTCTAACTCATCAACTTCTCGTACCTGTTCTCCCTTTTCTTCTACCGCTTTCCTTACACTACGCTCAACGCTCTTCTCGTTACTACCCTTTGCTACACATGCTGCCATTGGTAACTGCTTTCCTACATGCACGTACACCATTTTCTTACCTCTGCTGTTACTACCAGAATCCCCCAAATAAGTCTTCCAGTCGTCTTCATATTGAACAACCTCATTGTACTTCTTAGCAAGTTCTTTCAGCTCAAGCTTCCCAGGATACGCATCATACACCTCATTCATTAACTTTTCAAATTCCTCCTTGCATCTAGAAAGCATGTCAAACACTTTCGACATGCGTTGCACCTTTGCTTGCATACATAACAGTCAGCAGTATTACAAACTCGACCATACTTTCAACCATGTAAACAATAATCAGGTGTGATATAAAACGCCTAAACGACTATTACCTGCAACTCAAATTCTTCTATTGCCCGACTATCCTCCCTAATAACTTTCTCCTTACCACTTCTCTTTTTCGATGATCCAGTCATTTTAACATTCATGCGTTTACCGAACCCACCATCAACTATTTCAAGATGTTGCCTTTCCTTCAATTTATCCAACGTCCAGCCTGATAGACCAAGATTTGATAGTGAGGCTGGTACTCCATCCACACTTACTTTGTCAACATAATACAACTGCAAGCACAACAAAGATAATTATTTACAATAATTGTTATGGCATAAATGTTCATAACAACGACTACGTTAATGTTTATATTATCAACAGTTATATCAGTGTCAATTACGTCTACTTAACTACACCTTACCCACATGAAAAAACAACTTCAAACATAGCAAACATCAATATTTAATTTCATAACAAATAACCAAAAAAAATACTATACCTTTGAATTTTATTTCATCAATGTTCACACCAACAAGTACTATATTCTAAACAGTTATATCAGTTACTACTACGTGTAACTACCTACACCATATCCACATGTAAAACAGAAACGAATTGCAGCTACTATCACAGAACTAATACGGCATTGTACAAATAATGATAAATACATTAGGTTACATCACTTACAGCTAGTATTGTTAGCGGCCCCACATAGTAATTCTTACGATCGTCATTCTTCCATTTATCCATGCACTCTCTTATACTCCGGTATATAACCTCACACCAATCAATGTCCTTCACATCACACTCCTTATTAAAGAACGGTAGAAAAGCCTTCAGACATCTACCGTTCCTAGAACACTCTACCATTGTCGACATGAAAAGCATAAGAACGTCAACCTTAAACATCCAGTCAGCTTGATCATATGTTCCAAGCCTGCTATCTATATCTGGAGGGCTCAAATCACTTTTACCATGGACCGCTTTCCATGCCTTACTTACACTTAAAATGGATTTTGAATCCTCACACTTAACAACTACTTGACCTACTTTTGGTAACCCCGTCAACGAATGAATACCATCCTTTGTTAGCCTTAAACCACCTTCACACAATTCCAGAGTCATTGTTGACTTATAAAGCTTGTCCACCACATAATATCCCAAGTTACCTGGGATACCATCAATAGTCATCGATATGAATTTACCAAAACCCATATCCTTTACACACTTCCACTGTGCATTAGAAAGTTTCTTCAACGCACTACACAGCGAGTGTGGCGAAGATCTGGTCCTTATGCTTGGTACGTCATACTTATCATACTTTGGCTTCCGTTTCAAGTTCTCTTGCTTTGGTACGTCTAACTCAGTGTTATGGACGACCAAAGACGGTTGCTCTTTCACGAAGTCGTCATCAACATCCATTAGCTCCGTCAACGAACTGACCACAACACCAGATCCACCTTCACCGTATGATACATCACCTACATTTTGGAAAACATTTGTCAACCATAAACCCACATATCTACAACAAGAAGCCTCTAACAACATTTATGCTACAAGATTATATTAGAAAACACAGTTACCTATATGTATCTTCTTAGCCGGTGTCAGATGCCCTGTCTTCACCTTATCAACTGATTGTGTGCTCTCGAGGTACACTACACCCACAAACACATATAATAAAATTTAACATACAACATAAAGTACATTTACAACATCAATATCTACCAAACTAACACGATCACTTCTATTACAACCCCACAGAATCTGTTTGGAAACAAACACATACCTTTTTTCTTGATCTTACTTCCTCCTTGCCCACCGTAATCTACATTACCTTCATTCACATCACCCGGTGTTAACAGTAACTCCAAATATATAACAAAACATGCGTCTATAAACATTATGCTACATGATTCAAAACATACTTACCTATATGTTTCTTCCTGGCCGTTGACTTATGTGCTTTCTGTACCTTCTTAGTTTCATCTCGTATCGCGAGTTCCGCTACACGCCAAAACACGGATTAGAAAACCAATAAACTATAATAACAAGAATCAACAACATCGATAGATCCGAACAAAAGTCGAGCTTATTTATTTTAAAAACCACCAATAAAAGTTTTAACAACACACACGTACCTTTTTCCTTACTCTTACTCTCCGCTTCCCCAACGTATGCTACATCCCCTACATTTACATCAACAGTTTCTAACATTCTATGTAAACAACCCCTCATACAAAGACAATGATACATTATTATCCTACAAAACAAACTTAGCAATGTGTTTCCTCTTAGCAGCTGACTCTTGTCCTTTATGTAACTCCTCAGTTACATCTCGGCTCTCGAATTGCACTACACGGACAATCACGGTTTAGAAAACCCGCCATACTATACTACCGATCATCCACACATCGATAGCTGACAGCTGACAACATCAATGTAGCCTATTCTTTTTTACAGCCCTTTAAGAAAACTTTCAACACATAAACACATACCTTTTCCCTTACTCTTACTCCCAGCTTGTTCACCGTATGCTACATCCCCTACATTCATAAAATCGTTGCAAACCATTATTCCATCTCTATAAATATATCCTTCCTACACACAACAATGCTACACGATTCTCATACGCACCATCCATACCTCTACGTTTCTTCTTAGTAGGTGACTGTTGTGCTTTCGGTACCTTACCTGTTTCATGTGTGCTCGCGCGGTCCGCTACACGCAGAACACAAACATTAGCAACCACAACATAATATACTATAGTCTTTCACAACTGTGCCCCTAACATTTTAAAACACTAGCACATACCTTTTTCCGGATACGTGTCCCCTTCTTGTGCGTCAACATCCACCGGGTTCGTACTATCGTTTACAAACCAAGAAAAACTAATTCTCTTGGCAATCCTTTCACTTTTCCTCTCTACACAATACACAACCGAAACTATAAAACACCAAACCACATACCTGAGACACCGTTAACGATGTCCAACTTAAAAACCCAATGTAATAACAACTCAACACTTAGGATAACTTACTGGTCGACATCATTAACGTACGCTCCATCCGGCTAGGACCTGCACAACATACACAAACGTCAGCATCCACATAATCCGTACCTACAGATAAACACTCCTACACATATACATCACGAGACCAACAAGAAACATCATACGTACCAACACAAAACCACTCCTACACGTACACATCACGCGACCAACACGAAATATAATCCGTACCTACACAAAACCACTCCCTCACGTCTACAACACGAGACCAACACGCCACAGATTCCGTACCTACACAAAACCACTCCTACACACACATCACGAGACCAACACGAAACATACCCCCATCAACAACCAGTTAAAGCTGCAGTTAACTACACAACCCCAAAACTAATCTAATTACACACAGATAACCAACACAAAAACCCTAAAACATTAACCAACGCACACAAAAACAACCCCAAATCTAACCTGCTTACACACAGATAACCAACAAATATACCATAAAACAGTAACCGTAACGCTACAAAAACCTTTATTATGCCACAACCTAGGGTTCGTCTACCAGAACACACATAAAAACTACAACGAAAGAACATCTACAACTAAAACGGCTGTACATACCTTCGAAACCCCCTTACTCTTTTAATCGAACTAGCAGACACCAAACCCCCCAAATCGATTGTAATCCGACAGCGGCACAACTAGACGCCACGGAAATTGCGTCTTATAGTACACAAAATAGGATCCGCCTCATTTAATTAACCGGATTTTTGTGTTCGTCGGTTTCGTATAACAGGAGGATTTTGTGCGATGATGACAGTGTAGGTGAACTGACGTTTTGATTGTGTGTATCATCTGGAAACCAATAATATATTCGTTCATAGAAGAACGTGAAACCATATGGAAGGAAGCGTGACAACCGGGAAAATTAATTGATGAACCAGCCGTTCCCCCTAACCAGCTACACATATATTACAAACTTACCCTTTCAACCAAATATATCTGGTTACAAGTTAAAAAAATTTACCAAACTGCCACTAACTAACCTACACCATAGATCTTTTGAATCAACGGCTGACATTCACTTCTCGTACTTCTCATTCTAACAACACTTCTCGCAAGATCCATTCCATATATATATATATATATATATATTTATATATATATATACAGATATATAAAGGATATAATACAATAATCCTTTATCGTACATTACGTACGCGAGCTTTTTGAACGTCGATTTCAATTTCACGCGGTGACATAATTGAAAATAACTTAAATTTACACTCATCTGTTCGTCCCTCTCCCTCATTCTGTCTCCACCACCCATCATCGACACCAGCACACCTCCTTCACCTTCGCTTGCCGGCGACATCAACACTCTTCGTCACCATCATCGCAGTCAACAACGTTCAAAATTGACTATATCAAAACGTTTTATCAAAATTGATTATATCAAAACGTTGTATTATAGTGAATTAGTGATTAATAATAATAAACTATAGGTAGATCAATGGGATCTCTGCAAAACCCAAAACTTGTAGTCTTGATTAATACGTTTTATCAAAATGTGATATCAAAACGTTTTGATATCACAATTGATTAATACGTTTTATCAATTGATTATATTACAATTGACCCTACAATTGATTATATCACAATTGACTAATACGTTTATATCAAAATGTTTTATTAAAATGTTTTATCAAAATTGATTATATCAAAACGTTTTATCAAAAGTGATTAATACGTTCTATTTTATTTGCAGGTAACGATATAAAACAAAACGTTCGATAAAAAAAACAGAAAGGTATTAAAAAAAACGTATTAAACTAATTGAGTTAATACGTTTTGTTCTAAAACGTGTTTATTTGTTTGAAATAAATAAATTGAGTTAATATGTTTCAAACTAACAAATATGTTTTATTAAAACGTATTAAACTATTTGAGTTAATACGTTTTGTACTAATTGAGCTGGAACATTTGAGTTATTAAAACGTATTAAACTATTGAAAACGTATTAAACTATTTGAGTTATTAAAACATGTTAAACTATTCAAAACGTTCTGTTTTATTTGCAGGTAATGAACATTTTTAGGGTTAGATAATTAACTCAATTAGTTTAATATCGATCTGCAAATTAGTTTAATACTGAGCGACGGTTGAATTATATTGATATGGATGGACGCTCGATAAATCAATTGATTAATTAGATCATAGAATTAAATTTAAGTTATTTACAATTCTGACACCGCGTGAATTGAAATCGACGTTCAAAAAGCTCGCGTACCTAATGTACGATAACCGATTATTGTACGTTAACCTTCACCTATATATATATATATCAGTTTTTAGCCTGCGTGTCATGTGGCTTACGTTTATATTTATTTTTTTAAAAAAACAGTATGTTCTTATATTTGTAATAATTTAAGTGACTCAAATATTGTTAATAATATTATGTTTAATTTTTTAAAATAGTTTGTTATGAAATAAGTTGCAGTATATATTTGGGATTAAATGCAAAGCTGATTTTATATGATAAAAGTTTGTATTAGTTTGAACTGTCAAGATAGATACTAAAATATATATAGCTGAGTAAGATTGTGGACTTAGATGCTATATATTACGAAGAAGGACAAATAGATAATAATATAACCAATTCACATTCAGTTTAGATGAGAAAAAAACTCTTTAAACACAACATTAGTTGTTTTATTAGTTTGTTTATCATGCTTGTCTATAATAAGAATCTTCAAACCTTCTTTGCTTGTAACTCTTGATAGCGCAACATATAGTTGTCCATGGGAGAAAACATCATTTTTTAGATATAAAGCAACTCTACTTAATGACTACCCTTGGCTTTTGTTTAGCAAAGCAAAGGATCTTGTTGTCTTGTAAATTTGAATGTTATGTTCTTGTCGGAAGGTGTTAAAGCGATTCTAAAAATAGATATTCTTTCACCATTATTAGCTCTTGAAAGAATTTTGACTTCTATTACATGGGCACCCAATGAAACTACTTGAAGCCTAGTGCCTACATAATCCTTTCTTTTGATCAATATAACCGGAACTCCCACTTTTAGTTTAAGCTTGTGGTTTGGTAGTCCTGGTATTTTTAATCCATTTAGTAGCTTAGTAGAGTATAAAGTTGGATCTACATTACCATCTATATAATCAGACTTTGATACATAATCTGAGCTCAAGTATTCAATAGTTTATCCTTGAAAGCTTTCAATTAGACGATCGTTTAATTCATTAACGATCTCATTTGTTAGGTCATCACATTTTTTAATAAGCAAATCATCTAGAATCTCTAATTTTTGTTTTTCCATCATTAGGACCACCGACTTTGGCTTCTCCAATATCTTGTAACCATTGTGCAAATTTTTTTGTTTCCTCGATATCAGCAAATGGTTGACCAATTGCTAATCTCAGATTCCTTGTTAATTTAAGAATACGACATTGATGTCAAAAATATGAAGAACATATAAATGCTTTTACTATTTGTTGCCTACTTCCTTTTTGAACAACTGGCAGGATTTATCTAAAATCGCCTCCATATACAACGACTTTTCCTCCAAATAATAAATTAGATTGTAACAAATCTTTGCGGGATCACTCTAGAGCTTGAAAAACATGTTTTTGTGTCATTGGAGCCTCATCCCAGATTATTAGTTTTGTTTTTTTGTAATAGCTCCACCAAATCGCCCTACTCTTCTTTGTGACAACAAAAGTGTTTTGTTCATGACTCAAAATCCAGTCTCGCATAAACGTGCCAAACACATTGATCTTAATTATCACTTTATACGGGAACTTGTTACTTCGGGAAAATTGTATACGCGTTTTGTTCCTACCAATCTTCAGGTAGCTGACATTTTGTAATAGCCCAGCTACCGCCGCATCATAATATTGTCCGCTTTGGCCGGGACGTACCATCATCGCCTCACGGATTTGCTTTTGGTTGCCTAGGTGGAGACTTCCCAGGAGGTCACCCATCCTGATAATGCTCCCACCTGAGCACACTTAACTGTGAAGTTCTCCTCTCATCCACTACCATTAAGCGCCCAAAACGCGTTATGATGGGGAAGCTATCCACCTCTTTATAAAGAAGGCTTAGTTCTCCTCCCCAACCGATGTGGGATGTCACAATCCACCCCCCCTTAGGGGTCCAGCGTCCTCGCGGGACCTGGCACCACCGGTCCGGCCCTGGCTCTGATACCAACTCGTAAGGCCCCGAACCCCGGGAACCCCACAGTTGGTAATCATTCAGAACGCTTATAAAATAATTAAGCTTAAAAACAATTCTTTTCATTAAAACCAACATCTCAGAGTATAATTCAGCGGAAAACATAAATAATAAAATAAGTTCCCAAACCCGGGAATTTTGCCCAAAATCAACATAGTTATCTTTAAATAAAAACGTTTAAAAATAAATGTTTAATAGTGAAACTTCAATTCCCGTATGCCCTTCACCGTCCAAGTAGCTTCGTGCACGTCCAAGCGATAAGGCATCCTCTTCCTAACCTGAAACTCACACTAACATGCACACAAAGTTAGCTTGAGCTGAGTGAGTTCAAGTTTTAAGTAAATAATATCATTAAATAATAGTTATGATAATCATACTAAAAGTTTTAAAAGCGTAAAAGGGTACATTCATCAAATCATCATTACCGAACTAAACATCCTCATACATACATATACAAAATGTATATGTAAACATCCTTTCAATTACATCTCTCTCTATATATATATATATAACATCCAAGTATAACATCAGGGTCGAGCAAACGTACAACCCAAACACGTAACATCAGTGCATGCAAACACAAAGTAGGCATACACAACATCAGTAGTCGAAACGACTACAACATCGCCAGATATAGGCCAAGAAATAATGTATATACATATATATATATATATTTAACATCCCAAGGTCTACCATATACTAGCAGGCCTATATAAACTCGTTAAAAACCTTTCATCATGTAAGAAAACACTTAGGTGTGCATCCTAGCCCAAAAGTAAAAAGAGTAAAAAGGGCATCATGAACTCACCTGAAATCAATCGAACACCTAGGAGAATCCTAAGTACATGATCACAAGCAAGGGCCTGTAAATTATACACAACACATTACTAGACTGGACCGTAAGAACACTCTTGCCTAATGGGCCGTTCAAGCCCAACACTCTGGCCCAAGGCCCAACAACTTGGCCCGAGGCCCAATACTTAGCCCAAGGCCGAAGGACAATCAAATCGGGTCGAATGTGCGTGTAATAAACCTTAAAACCATTTATTAACGAATCAGCCCCGAATGGACCAAATTCCATTTTAAATCTTTTCATTCATCAAGATTATGTCACCCGAGTTGATAGGGTTGACGGTTCCTTTTTACAACTCTTACTTTAACGTTTAAACGAAAATTCACGCACCGCCGACTCGATTGACGAAGCACTAACCACAACAGCCCCGAGCATCAAAAAAATAATTTTTCCACAGCCCTTAAACCCCCCTAGGGCTGTACAACTGATTCGGTCGGTCACCCGATCAATTAACGCATCAAACTCAACAATTTGCAATTCTACACCTGATAAACCCTAGTTTTCGAACTAAAATCGATTGACCGACCTAAACACCTCCAATGACCACGAAATATTAATATGATGTAAATGCCATACCTGGGGATCTTTCTACACCGGAAAATCTAATTTTTATCCACGGGAAGTGGATTAATTACACCTTGGCCGAAATCTGTCCAATGAAAAGTTTCGGCAAAATTGAGCATCAAAACGATCAGGGTGAACAAAAAGAGTGTTGGGGGTTGTAGTACATACCTTGAACTACTTCTTGGAGCTTGGAATCGATCAAAAAGCTGAAGCAAAAAAAGGGGGGAGGGGCTGGAAGTGGCCGATCGGACAGGAGGCTGCACTAGGGTTTATTTTTTTTTTGTTTAGTGTTATATCATAAAACTTTTTCATTCTAGCCCCCGTAAAATAATAATAATGCAACTTGGAAGAAATGTTAAGCGATTAGACCTACCGGGATGACGTAAAGGCTTCCGAGAAACGTCAGATAAATCCCAAGAATTATACATACTCTACAATCTTTAATCCTTGAAATCGGAATTAACGGGCGTTACAAGTCCACCTCCTTTACAATGGGATTTGTCCCCGAATCCCGATGCGACAGGAACAACTGCGGATAATGCTTTATCATCTCGTCTTCAGACTCCCAAGTGGCCTCGGAACCCCTACGGTGTTTCCACTGCACCTTCACCTGTCTAACCACCTTATTCCTCAAACGCCGCTCCTGACTGTCAAGAATAGAAATCGGTTGTTCAACGTAGTTCAGCTTACTGTCGAGCTCAATCTCCTCAAGAGGCACATGGGCCTCACCATCCGCTAAGCATTTCCTCAGGTGGGACACATGGAAGGTAGGATGAATCCCCGCGAGCTCCTCGGGCAATTCCAGCCTATATGCTACCTCACCGACTCGGGCCAATATACGGAACGGGCCAATAAACCTCGGACTGAGCTTCCCCCTCTTACGAAAATGAATAATGCCCTTCCAGGGAGAAACTTTTAACATAACCCGATCCCCAGCCTCAAACACAATAGGCCTTCGCCTTTTATCTGCATAAGACTTCTGACGATCCTGCGCGGCCTTCATAAATGCTTTAATCTTGTCGAGCTTCTCAGTCATAGCCTCGACCACCTCTAAACTACCCAACTGCTTTTGACCAATGGAACCCCAACAGACTGGAGTCCTACACCTCCTACCATACAACATCTCAAACGGTGGCATCCCAATCGTGGCGTGATAACTGTTATTATATGAAAACTCCACCAACGGTAAGTGACGGTCCCAACTACCACCAAAGTCGATAACACAAGCCCGCAACATATCCTCGAGAGTCTGAATGGTCCACTCGGACTGATCATCCGTCTGCGGGTGATAAGCAGTACTGAGGAGGAGTTTGGTGCCCATCTCCTCGTGAAACCTTTTCCAAAATCTGGAGGTGAAACGCGTATCTCTATCCGAAACAATAGATACCGGCACCCCATGCCTGGAGACGATCTCACGAATAAACACATCGGCCAGCTGCTCAGAATTAAAAGTCTCTCGAATCGTCAAGAAATGAGCGCTCTTGGTCAGTCTATCCACGATTACCCAAATGGTGTCATAATTACCCCTAGGAGTACGAGGCAATTTAGTCACGAAATCCATAGTAAGATGCTCCCATTTCCACTCAAGTATTTCCAACGGCTGAAGTTTCCCAAATGGCTTCTGATGCTCGGCCTTAACTTGTAGACAAGTCAAGCACTTACTCACGTACTGAGCCACCTCAAATTTCATCGCAGGCCACCAATAATTTTTCTTCAAGTCTTGGTACATCTTGGTCGCGCCTGGGTGAATAGAATAGCGCGACTTGTGTGCCTCATCCAAAATTTTATCTCTGAATCCTCCATACCTTGGTACCCATAAATGACCATCCTTATATTTCATCCCGTCACCGACATCTTCCAACAATTTCTCCTGACCCCAAACACGTTCTGACATAATCCATTCCACCTGTAACGCTTCATTATGGACATTGGCTATTTGTTTCAAAATGTCGGGTTTGAGAATAAGCTGGTAGGATTTCACTTGAATCGGCTTCGGTCTCTCCTTCCGGCTCAACGCGTTGGCCACCACGTTAGCCTTACCGGGGTGGTACATAATATTCAAATCATAATCCTTAATCAACTCCAACCATCGACGTTGGCGTATATTCAGTTCCTTTTGTTCAAAGAAGTATTTTAAACTCATATGGTCGGTATAAATCACGCAAGGAACACCGTACAATTAATGTCTCCACAACTTAAGCAAACACCACCGCCGCCAGCTCCAAATCGTGGGTAGGATAATTCGCCTCATGAGGCTTCAACTGCCGTGAGGCGTAAGCGATGACTCGACCTCGCTGCATCAAAACACACCCAAACCCCTGATAAGAGGCATCAGAATACACCACCAAATCATCGGTGCCATCTGGTAAAGCTAAGATCGAGGCATGCGTCAATCTGTTCTTCAACTCGAGAAAAGCCTCCTCCTGCTCCGTACCCCAAACGAACTTAACACTCTTCTTAGTCAGCTTGGTCAGAGAATAAGCAATTTTCGAAAAATCGGGAATAAAGCGGCGGTAATACCCCGCCAAACCAAGGAAACTACGGATTTCGGTTGGAGACTTAGGAGACTCCCAATCATTCACGGCTTCCACCTTTGCAGGATCAACCAGAATACCACTCGGGTTAATAACATGGCCCAAGAATTGAACCTCACGTAACCAGAAGGAACACTTAGAAAATTTCGCATACAATTTGTTCTTTCGCAGAGCCTCCAATACTTCCCTGAGATGACCGGCGTGATCGGATTCACTTTTAGAGTACACAAGAATGTCGTCGATGAACACAACAACCGAGCGATCGAGCATCGGTCTACACACCCGGTTCATAAGATTCATGAACGCAGCCGGTGCGTTGGTCAAACCGAAAGACATCACCAGAAATTCGTAATGTCCATAACGAGTGCGGAAGGCAGTCTTAGGAATATCTTCCTCCCGAATCTTTAGCTGATGATACCCGGACCTAAGGTCGATCTTCGAGAACAAATTAGCCCCTTGGAGTTGATCAAATAAGTCATTGATCCTCGGGAGCGGGTACCGATTTTTAACAGTGAGCTTATTCAACTCATGGTAGTCAATGCACATTCGCATGCTGCCGTCCTTCTTCTTAACGAACAGGACTGGGGCACCCCAAGGTGAGATGCTCGGTCGAATAAAGCCCTTATCTAGCAAGTCTTCCAACTGAGCCATAAGCTCCTTCATTTCATTCGGCGCTAGGCGGTAGGGAGCTCGGGCAACAAGTTTGGTGCCCGGTACAAGGTCTATCTGGAACTCGACCTCGCGATCCGGCGGCACATCTGACAAATCATCTGGAAATACATCCGGGAAATCCCGAACAATAGGAACATCACCGACGGTAGCCACCTCGGTATTCACATTCATAGCATATGCTAGATACGCCCCGCACCCCCGCTGCATCAACTTCCCCGCCTTAAGCATGGATATAATATGTGGCGTCGCAAAATTCCGATCACCGAAGACCGTAATTCGAGTCCCATCCGGGGCCCTTAGACGAACGAGTTTCTGACCACAAATGATCTGAGCATCAACATTCGCGAGCCAATCCATCCCGAGCACCACATCGAAACAACCAAGCGGCATCAAATACAATCGCAACGGAAATCTATAACCATACAACTCTATGGAAAAACCCTTAATAGCCCTAGACACAAACACGGATTTTCCTACGGCGACATCAACCTCAAACCCATCGATTACGCGCTCGGGTGATTTATTCAACAAGGAACAAAAAGCGGTAGACACAAAACTCCTACTGGTGCCCGAATCAAATAAAACTGACACCTGTAACTCATCCAGTAGGAAAGTGCCTGGAACGTTATTATACTACCGCTCAGCTACACGGTCAACACATACGATTTCAAAGGAACATGAAATTATAATGGTGGAATGAAACTAAATAAGGAAAAAGTACCTGAAACGACATCCGCATCCTCCTTCGCTTCCTTCTTGGAGATGTTAAAAGTCCTCGCCCTGGCCTTCGGTTTCTCATCCATCTTCCCCCTCGAGGAAGTCCCCTGCCCAGACCCCCCCCCCCCCCCGCCTTACTGGAAGGACAGTTTGATGTCAAGTGACCCGAACCCTTACAACGGAAACAGGTCAATGTCAGACACTCGAAATGAGGGTGTCCTACCTTATCACAACGAAAACAAGTGCCAGACCCAATCCTACATTCCCCTTTGTGCGGCTTTCCGCCTTCTTGCAATTACCGAATTCCGCACCCCTTTTGAACTCAGAAGTCTCAGTCTTTACCCTTTTCTCAGACGGATTAAATTTGCTTCCCCGGGCCGTTTACCATACGAATTTGAGTTCCATGTCTTCCTATTCTCGGGCGGCGGTAACTTCTCCCTCTGATCATACAGCATACCTGCTAGAGTGACCACCGAGTGAAAAGAGTTCATGTCGGTAGTCAACACACCCCTACGAATATCCACTGGAAGCCCCTTCACGTACTTCTTAATCCTTTTGGTTTCGGGAGTAACCAAGTCGGGACATAATGAGCCATCTTGTTAAACTTGGTTGTATACTCCCGATGCGACATAGTACCAGCCTCCAAGGTCAAGAATTCCTGCTCTATCTTATCCAATTCATGTGGAGGACAAAACTGATCGAGAACCAATTTCTTCAACTCATCCCATGTCATCCTCCTAATCGAACGATCACCCATAGCTTGTGCCAAGTTATCCCACCAACATAATGCCTCGGAACGAAACGAGGCAGTAGCATAAGTTACCATATCATCCCCTTTGCACTTACTAACCCTCAGAACAGCCTCCATGTCTCTCACCCACTGATGTGCTGCCAATGCATCTTTAGTACCATCGAAATAAGGGGGGTCACACTTCTTAAAGTCACCATACGAGCAACCCCGAGTAGATACACTAATAGTCCGCACCTCATCTTCATCCCCACTCGGCACATATACTTCCTCTTCCTCTTCTACCTGCTCCTCCTTACTCTTCCTTCCCCTATCCGAACCCTTACCAACCAGTGACTCCTCCATGGCCCTGACGGCCTCAGCAACGATCTCAAGAATGGCGTTATGGAGCACCTAGTAAACCCCATCCGCGATAGCCGGCGCGCATAGCAGGATCTAAGGCGGGGTTATCCCCCTCCTCATGAATCGGGGTGTCCTGCTGGGAAGTAGGAATCTCACTCTCGGCTTCGGCACGTGGCTTACGACCACGACCACGAACACTAGAACCACCTCTCTTAGCTGCTCGAGTATTAACCATGACTTATCCCTACAAAGACAGAATTTTAACACGGTCAAGTACAAGTTGTAATTAAAACATGTAAGGTAAGGGTAAACTGCTAATGGCGTTGATCAAGTGTAATTAGTCGTTTACTTTACCCGCCCGTCCTAACCACCCCCTGCCCCTAACCTCGTTAGCCTTCCATCTAACACTTAAACAGTTAATCACATACCGGGAACTTTTAAATCTAAATGAATGACTAATTAATTAAAAGTTACCTCTTGGCGTGCAGCTACTAGCGGTGGGCATACTGGTCTCTTTTCTTATAGTTCGAGTCCAAGCATTCGGGGATGCTCGGATCCCTCGAACCAAGGCTCTGATACCATCTGTAACAGCCCAGCTACCGCTGCATCATAATATTGTCCGCTTTGGCCGGGACGTACCACCATCGCCTCACGGATTTCCTTTTGGTTGCCTATGTGGAGACTTCCCAGGAGGTCACCCATCCTGATAATGCTCCCACCTGAGCACTCTTAATTGTGGAGTTCTCCTCTCATCCACTACCATTAAGCGCCCAAAACGCGTTATGATGGGGAAGGTATCCACCTCTTTATAAAGAAGGCTTAGTTCTCCTCCTCAACCGATGTGGGATGTCACACATTTTCACCAAAAGTCTTCCACAGGCATTGTTTGAAGCTTTTCGTACTATGTTATGTCTTGGACCACCACCATTCCGGTTGAAGGGGGTTTTAGATGATAAATTTAGAATATTTGTAAATTAATGTAATTGATTTATTTCCTGTATTCGTTAGTCAACCTCCTATAATCAAGGAGTGATTTATGTAACCAATTATATATATAGGGTAAGGATTCTAAGAGAACCCTTGGCAAATTGAGAATTTTGAGAACCATTTTGAACCACTAAAAAAATCTCTAAAAAAATATTTAAAAATTATAAAACAAAAAAAAAAAGTGAAAATTTTAAAAAAGTAAAAAAAAAAACCAAAATTCTTATATTTCATTCCGGTTTCATTAAAAAAACCAAATTTTTTTATTCGTATTATACCTATACACATATATACTTTCATTTAATCTCTAGTTTACGTAATGTACACATATGTACCATTATCATTTACCTTAAATTATACATATGTATATGTATATATATATATATATATATATATATATGTACATATTATACATATATGTATAATTTAGCTAAATTGAGAAAAAAAATTTTTCGTTTTTTTTAATTCATACTATACCACACATATGTATACTTTCATTTAATCTCTAGTTTACGTAATATACACATATGCACATTATCATTTATCTTAAATTATACATATGTGTATAAAAAAACACATGTGTATATATTATACATATATGCATAATTTAGCTAAACCGAGAAATTTTTTTTTCGGTTTTTTTAGAAACCGGGATAATAAATAAGAATTCTGGTTTTTATATTTTTTATTTTTTTGTTTTATGATTTTTTTTATTTTTGGGTTTTTTGTGGTTTAAAATGGTTCTCATAGTTCTCAATTCTCAAAAAATTCTCACATGATCCTCATCATATATATATATATATATATAGGTGAGATTTCAAATGAGAACCCCTTTGAGTTTTAAGAACTCGAAAGAACTCAGTGTAACGATTTTTTTTTTCGAAATTTTTTTTACACATGCGTAATATGTGTAGGTTACATACACGTAAAAAATTACAGATTTTTTTTCTGCACCGAGTCGACTTTTTACACATGTGTAACGGACGTAAAAGTTAGTGTAACCACTTACATCTTTATTCTCTCTCATACTTTGACTTTTTTGCCAGATTTAATCTCAACCATATATTTCAATCCAATTAATTAAATGTGTGGCCTAGAATTGAGTTCTTAAGTTCTTAAAACTCACCATGGTTCTCAAAATATCCCTCTCCTATATATATATATATATATAAAATTCAATCCTCAAGAGAATATTGAGGTTGTTTTTTACCAAACTCTACACCTTGATACAATCGGTTATTTTTTACGTAAACTGAAACACTACATAAAAATAACCAACTTTTAGGTTAACATGCATGGGCTGTTTGGTGCATTTTTAATGATTTTGAATCGATAAGAGTTAGAGTGTGTTTGATTATGCATCTATGGTATTGGTGGCCAGTGGCGGAGCCACACTAACACAACCGTGTTCGGCCGAACCCGGTTCTTTTTCGGTTTTATATATAACCTATAGTGTTGAATTAACGAGCGAACCCTTTTTTTTTTGGCGAGCGAACCCAGTATCGTTTTAAAAAAGTATATTCGAACCCTTTGATTATAAAAAGTTTAGTTATATTTTTTAGTAACGGATATTATTTTTATAAAATATAAAAAGCTTTTAAAAAAACAATAATAATTATTAATAAACATTTTTTTATATGGGTCAATGATACCCTATTACCCCGTATATAGATTAATAAAAAGCCTAAAATATTGATGGAATTGGTCAATAAGCCCAACGCAATTAACATAATTAAACATAATACATAAATAAAAAATAAACAAATAAAAACATTGGCTATCGACTCAGCAACCGATCAGCTTCTTTCTATCAACCAGATGACTATGGCTTCATCTCCTTTGCCACTCGCTTCAAGGTTTCAACCATCGCCAACGACCAATACCGTTGGTCTATCGGTTGAGAAATGTTTTTCTTCAATGAAGCATGTGAAGTCGGATTTGCGTAATCATTTGGGTGATGATTATATGAACAATGCTTGTATTTGTTATATTGAGAATGAGTTCTTTTTCTAAGTCGCGATTGAAGATATTTTTCAAAACATGAAAACACGTAAGAAACGGTTATAATATGAAATATCTTTTTAGTTAATGACTTTGTATTTTATTGAATGTTCACGATATATTTTTGTTACGATAGCGATATTGTATTTTATTTATCTAACCGAATGATCGAATCGACCCGACCCGACTCATTCGGGCCCGAAAACTTTGACACTGGAAAAAAATCAAGCATCAAAAAATTCCGAACCCATAGAAAAAAATTCCTGGCTTCGCCACTGTTGGTGGCTTGGATAGCCCTTGAAGTAATATCCTAACGTGTAATGGAGCCTCTTAATGGTTAAGCTTCAGAGACATGCTACGTAATTCAGAAGCTACCTCTTTAACCTATCATGCCTCTTATTTAGTTTAATTAAAGCATGTCATGCATGGGTTCCAATTTAGATAAACTGTTTGATTCGTCAACCTATTTAAATTAAACTGGTCAACCCACTAACCAGTTTATACCGGTTCTTAGAGCATTCTCAACTTATTCCCTAAAAATATGTGAGGGAAATTTGTAAATTATATGGTATGGTTATAAATGATTGTGAGGAGAGGAAGGAGAAAATGTTAATCATGAAAGTTAACTTTGAGGTTTCACTGTTCACATTGTATAATATTTTAATATTTTCTTAAAATAGTTATGAGTGAAGAAAAAGGAAATGATAATGATAAAAGTATAAAAGTGTATTATTTAATTGAAAAGGAAAAAGAAAACTGCATTGATTTTTAATGTAACTATCTATAATATATATAAACGAAAACCCAAAAATCCTATGTGTCGTGATGTGGTCGCTACCCCTTTTTATGAAAGCCACCAGATTTCTTGATTTTTAAATGGGGGCCTCTCATTGATTTAACAAATTCATGGGTATGAGTCTTTACCAAAACCATATATCTCTTAAACGGGTTATAACATCTCATTAAATTAAAAATTAATCTTACCAATTATTTGATATGAAAATCCTACAAAATAGGAATATACTAAAATTTAATATCCAATTTAAAAAGAAAAAGATATTATTTATAATTAATAAACAATTTTATAGTAAAAAACATAAGCGGGTCATGGGTCACCAAATCCAGATAGCTTTTAAACGGATTATAACATATCATTTATTTATGAAACCCTTTTATCATCAAACCCTAAGTATATTATTAACTTTCTTACAATAAAGAAAATTAAAATCCAAAAAATAAATATTAAAAAACGAAAAATGTAAAACAACCATTCTCTCAAGCCATCAGATTACTTTATTTGTAAATGAAGGCTTCTCACACATTTGACCCGAATTCACGGGTAAAGGTCTCAACAAACCCAGATAGCTCTTAAACGGGTTATAACATCTCATTATATTAAAAAATAATCTCATCAAATATTTGATATGAAAATACTATAAAATAGGAATATACTAAAAATTAATATCCTATTTTATTTTAAAAAAAGATATTATTTATAATTAAGAAACAATTTTATAATAAAGAAAATAAATGGGTGATGGGTATCACCAAACCCAGATATCTTTTAAACCGAATTATAACATATCATTTATTTGTGAAATCATTTTATCATCAAACCTCAAGTATATTAATTATTAATTTTCTTACAGTAAATAAAATTAAAATCCAAATATACATATATAAATATTAAAAACGAATAATGTAAAACAACTCTCGTAATATAAGGATAAAATCTAGTATGATATATACGAATAGATAATATAGGAAATTGAATACGAATACCCTCAACCTATTAACAATGTTTCCGACTTAACTATTAACAATGTAAAATAACTCGTTTGACACGTTTAGAAAAACGGAATAAGTTAATAAAGTTTGTTTTGATGGTATAAAGTTGGGGAAATAAAAGATTGAGAGAGTTGATGTCGACCACCCAGTGAGCGGTTCAACTGCATATTTTCCCGGCTATAATACGGTAATCTATTTTGATCATCGATCCCCAATTAGGCGTTTGTTGTTGTCATCTGTTATTCAATTTGCATTTACCCCTAGGGTTTGCGTGAATCCGTTAGAGGGACAACAAGAACAGAGAACAAAAACAAGATAGAAAACAACAACTTGTATTGGTGTATGATCGATCAGTTATGAGCGCTTCAAAGTTCATAAAATGCGTGACTGTCGGTGACGGGGCTGTCGGAAAGACATGTCTCTTGATCTCCTACACCAGCAACACCTTCCCTACGGTATATATATTATTATTATGTAATAATTGGCTCCATTCCTATCTGATAAAGATCCCCAATTTTGAAATGCCATATAAATGTATCATCTGATTTTGATCAA
Source organism: Bidens hawaiensis (assembly GCF_021521415.1). NCBI lineage: Eukaryota > Viridiplantae > Streptophyta > Magnoliopsida > Asterales > Asteraceae > Bidens > Bidens hawaiensis. Next base: position 192,390 of record NW_027491356.1, on the reverse strand, counting down.
TAATATTTAGAAATTTGGGATTTGTTTTGTTCTTAACAGGATTACGTGCCGACCGTGTTTGATAATTTCAGTGCCAATGTGGTTGTCAATGGTGCCACTGTCAATCTTGGCTTGTGGGATACTGCTGGTAATTTTTTATATATTTCTTCATTTTTATCAAGCAATTTATTAATTTTGTCAAATTCAAACACTGGTAACAGGACAGGAGGATTACAACAGATTAAGACCATTAAGCTACCGCGGGGCCGATGTTTTCATTTTAGCCTTTTCACTTATTAGCAAGGCCAGCTATGAAAACATTTCTAAGAAGGTAAATATTTATCAATATCATTTTTTAGAAAACAAATCATATTTTGATTGCTCTAATAATATCTTTAATTTTTTGCACAGTGGATTCCAGAATTGACACATTATGCCCCTGGTGTCCCAATAGTCCTTGTTGGAACCAAACTCGGTGAGTTATTAAAATAATAATCTGTCTTAAAGCAAGCAAATTTATAATTCTATTGTTTAAATTTGAATCTTGGTGGATTATAGATCTTCGGGATGATAAGCAGTTCTTTGCAGATCATCCCGGTGCAACTCCCATAAACAGTGCTCAGGTAAAGATCATCATCACATATAAACTTGTGCATCAGATATGAGTCGACCCATTTATAGGTAAACGGGTCAAAACTGACACCTGTAAACGTATACATGTTTAAACTTATTTTAGGGAGAGGAGCTAAGGAGGACGATTGGAGCACCCGAATATGTCGAATGTAGCGCCAAAACACAAGAGGCACGTATCATTTTGCATAGATTTTCTCTAAACTCAATTTAGGAATGAGTAAATTACGATTTTGGTCGTTGTGGTTTGCCGGCCCTCTTTAACCAGTTTAGTCCAAAAACAAATCTTATTTGGTTATTTGCACATGTGTAAACTTGTGATTCGTATATGCGATCACAAATTTAAATATAAATTATGATAAAAGGAACCCATATAAATTAGAAAGACCAAAACTGTAATTTGCTCTTTACGAATTCGTTATGCGACACCTGTGATCATGTTTCTCAGAATGTTAAAGGAGTTTTTGATGCTGCAATTAAAGTTGTTCTTGCTCCTCCAAAGTCAAAGAAAAAGAAGAAAGCGGGACAAAAGGCGTGCTCTATATTATGATCACAAGTGAGGTCAAATTGGTCAATGGCGAAACGGGCCAAAAGATTATCATCAAGGCTACCAGTGATCGTCTGCGTGAAGCAACGTTTGGCTTATCATATGTCTCCATCATCCATGTCAGGTTTTGATTTATTTGTTTCTATGTTTTACTTTTGACCCGAGAGATTCAGTTAGATTAGAACAATGTGTTGTTGGATTCATTTTTCGTTTATTTGTTTATTTTTATTTTATCTATTTTATATGCTTATCTTATAGTTGGCCAAATGGTGCTTCTTATCTTATGCATTATTCTTTGGTCCATTTCTTGTAATCATAAGTCAAAAAATGTAAGAACCGTACATGAACACTTGCACCTATTGCTTTAAATATGATATATAGGATGGGTAAATGCATACCCGGCTAACTTTTTTCAAACAAGCACCAAGTGTTTATGCGATGTTTTCGCATTCTCGACTAAATTAGTTATGTAATGATTTAAGGATGAGAAAAATGATTAGCGAAACGACATAACCGACTCAAACTAATAACTGAAGGTTTAGATTTTTTTTTCTTGAAAACGAAAAACCACAGTTCAGTTTGGTTATGCCTTCACCGAAGCCGAAGCGGAACTGAACCACCATGAACTTGTTTATAAGTATTTCTTAATGGATTTATGGCCTTAATTTGTTATTTGATTTAGGCCCAAGTTCATTGACACATGATGTGTTAACAATTACTTTCGGCCGTAAGTTTCAGGCCCAATCGGGCTCAAATGCATAATATGACCATATGCAAAAACAAAACTGAAAAACCATAATTTCAGTTTTGGTTTGGTTTAACCCAAAACCAAACCGGCCCATACACACTCCTAATTGAATATGCCCCTGTTATATTAAGTGGCTTTGGATGCATCATGTTGTCATTTTCAACTTTTGATGTTGAATGAATATGAAGATACAGTTGATGATGGCCCATTGACCATCATCTTAATGCCTAATAATCACTTAGATTATACAGAAGTGGTAGAAGTATATTTAGGATTGTTTTGGCAAGTGGAACATCAATGGAGAAAGATTTTGATTCACTTTTAGTGGATCAAATTGTCCATCTTATTCTTTTCATAAACTTGTATTTGTAAGGTTGCCATATGCAATTTAGGTGGGGTTATAGTTGTATGCATGCATGTGTCCTATTATGGTAGACTAGTATTTTTAGAATTCTCCTGCATATAGACTTGTTTGATAAAAATAAGATGCCACAACCTGGAGCTGAGATATTTTTCGAAAGCCAATTCGAATCTGCATTTGAACCTAATTTGAAAAACTGAAAAATGATTTATGGAGTTCAATAATAGCTATATATATATATACATATATATATATATATATATATAACAGTATATATAAATCATACGCTTAAATCCTTTGATCCTACCTTTCTTCTAATAACATAAAAATCTGAAACACTTTATATCTTACATGAGAAAAACTCTCCATCAAGTTTTAGTAATTAACTTGTTTAAAATCACATGTATGATAAAATGAAATGACGCGTTTCCTGTTAAACTTGTTAATGTTTATGAGTTGACGTTCGATATTCTTTCTATCGCGTTAAATGACGGCTAATTTATAATACAAAGGATTATTCGGAAAGTAATATTCGGTTTCTGGTTTGTTGTGAAACTAACATTTGGAAGTGATGAGACAGAATTTTGTTGCCCTTTACCTACATGGCCTTTAATAAACCCTTGTTCTTCTTCACTCAAATTTTGTAGAATATATACCTTCTCCACTCTCTCTCTCTCTCTCTCTCTCTCTCTCTCTCTCTCTCTACAACAATATATACATCTCAAACCCATTAATAGATGCACCAAACCATTTGTATGCTTTCATCATACACACACACACCCCATAGTCTCAATGGCTTCTAGGAGGATTTTAAAAGAGCTCAAAGACTTGCAAAGAGACCCTCCAGCCTCATGTAGTGCGGGTCCCGTGGCTCAAGACATGTTCCACTGGCAAGCAACCATCATCGGTCCAAACGATAGCCCGTACTCTGGTGGTGTGTTCCAAGTTACAATTCATTTCCCTTCAAACTACCCTTTCAAACCTCCAAAGGTACAAACTCTTGTCTCTATGGGAGCTAAACGGTCGTGTCAGATACGTGAGCCTGAGCACCACACATATTAGCGGGCTGACTGAACACTTTGACCGAAAAGATTTTTTAGTTTTTGTTGTTTCACGTACTAATATTTTAAATTCACATTTTTATAACAAAAAGAAAAATACAAATTTATATAAAATAATTATATTTTGATTATAAAATCTTATGTCAGATTTCTTTTTAGTTTTTGATTTTGGCATAAGATACGCCAACCAATTTAAAATATTACACCGACACAGTTTAGAATAAAAAATATATGGGTTAAATAGGTCAATCTGCAAACACGTTGGGTTGACCAAGCATGGTCCCAACTCGTTTATACTTTATACCAAACCAAACACACGAATTTCATGCTGTGTCAGAAATTCACACCCCTTCTTGTCTTCACCACTTCAAATTTGTTGTTTTTAGTAATAATGTTTTTTTGATAACTCCTAGGTTGCCTTCAGGGCCAAAGTGTTTCATCCAAATATAAACAACAATGGTAACATATGTCTCGATATTCTTAAGGATCAATGGAGTCCTGCACTAACCGTATCCAAGGTTTTATTTTTCCTTTTCTTTTATGTGTAGAACATGCTAAATTACTTATTAATATAAGAAACTAACAATAATCCGTTTTGTGGGATATATATCTAGGTTTTGTTGTCGATATGTTCTTTGTTGACAGATCCGAACCCAGATGACCGGTTGGTCCCAGAAATCGCACACATGTGCAAGGTTGATAAGGTCAAGTATGAAGCCATGGCTCAGAGTTGGACTCAAAAATATGCTATGTATTGAAAACATGATGGTGTGAATTGAGTGATGTAACTAATTACAAATTCTTGTATGATGTTTAAAGAGCGACATAAAATGGGAAGAATTAAAAATAATTAGGTAATGAGGAATATGAAAGAATTATGATTGTGATTGTAATAGTTTTGAAGGTGGTACGGAGTCTGATTTGGATTTTAATAAATGGTACTTTAAATATGTTCTATATGAATAGAATTTTGAGCTTTGTGTTTCCATGCTTTGGTTGCATTCAATTTCGCATCTTTTTCACCCGCGCCAGTTGAAACCACTTTGTCGAGCAGTCACAAGAAAAGTTCATCTAGTCTTTTTTCAGATTCCTTTTATCTCTGGTTTCTCAAACTAACTTATTTCCTCATTACCGTCTTTGAGAATCTCTTGAAATTTTGGAGCCTGGAACAAGTAAAAAAACGGGCCCTAAAATCGCGTTCTCAACTATGTAATAGATAATTTGACAATTTTATCAATAAGGTTACCTTTCAAAAGCCCAAAACAAACAATTATTAATAAATATGCTACTAAAATGACTTATACAAAACATAAATAAAATTTTTTTTCTATGAAAAAAGAACACTAATTGTGAAAATTGAACTTATGACCTTTGTTACCATAATCTGAAACACTTTCCATTCAATCAAAGAGCCATTTTGTAAACTATTGTATTAAAATAAAATTATATATAAAATATAAATTGTAGTTTTTAACAATTATGGGTCTCTCGAAAGAGTAGGCCCGGACGTGTCGCCTCCTCACCCTCCCTTTGGGCCGGGCCTGCAGTGATTTCCTCACAAGTCACAAACATTTTTCTAGCATCCTCAAAACTCATTGGGATGGCAATGGACTGGCTGGGGATGATATTGGTAAATGATAACCTCAACCTAATATCTTATTATAAATCCATATCCCCTATCCGACCCAATACCTTTCAGGTATATTTAATTAATTACCTGTCGAGTATCATCTATAACTCTAACCTATAATTTATTAAAGTTACATGTTGGGATTTTTTAAGTACATTTTTTACTATTTAGCCTTTTATTAACATGAATGAGCGGAATGGTCTAGAAATAGAATGGAAATAATTTTTTTACAAATATATTTTAAATAAAACCGTATTTCGTGAAAAAAAATATATTGTGATTCCAGCACTCTATAAAAAAGTAAATGAATCTTTTCCAGTATAAAGCCGTATTTTATGGAAAAAAAAAATATATTATGATTTCAGCACTCTATAAAAAATCCCTATTGACTGGTATTGGACGATAATAATCCCTAATTATTTTATCACCACTGGCGGTCCTAAATTTAAAAAAGTTGCCCCAATGGTCCCCCGTTAAAAATGACTTAACGGCGTTATACTTTTTTCCGAATTTCAAACTAATGTTTTAGGGCTCTTGATTGGAAAGAGGATACAAGTCAATTGATGTAAAACTTAGGTCGAAACGGTGAACCAGACGACTTGATTTTTGTTAATTTTAAGTTCAAACACCCGAATTGAAGCATTGTTTCGTCGTTTTGGAGCACCTTTTGAACGAAGTTTTATATCAATCGACTCGTATTCTCCTTCCGATCAAAAGCCCTAAAAAATTAGTTTGAAATTCGAAAAAAGTATAACGACGTTAAGTCATTTTGAGGGGGCCAACTTTTTTAAATTTGGAACCGTCAGTGGTGATAAAATGAATAAGGATTATTATAGGCCAATACCAGTCAATATGGATTATTAAAATCCAATAAACCAAAATTAAATGATTCTTTATCAGTATATCGTGTGTGTATAAGTAAACATTCACATTCTATCCATCAAATAATGTGAGTGAAGTTTTTATAATTTAAGGTGGTGTGAGTAGAGGAGAGAGGAAGTGTAGTGATTTTTCAGTATATTTGAAAATTTTCTGCAACATCCTATAAATTGTTTAATATTTTTGAAAGTGGTCGTGAGTTAAAAAGAGAGAGAAACGGTAACGATAAATATATAAAAGTTATTATTTAGTTGAACAGAAAAAAAAATAGTATTTTTAAGTAATTATAAAGATAAATATGGATGAAAGGGATAGAATTATTTAGTATAGGTTATGAAAAAAATAATTTTATAAGAGAGAGGAGGATGGATCGGATAAACTAGTTTTGCGTGTTACATAATATAGAAATCATCACAAAATAAATAACACTAGTAAACTGTGAAAGTGATGCAATAAACAAACAAAAACTAGTAAACTGTGAAAGTGACAGAGTAAATCATAAGTAGAGATTTATCTGTTGAGACCGTCGTTTGTTACTGATGACGACGACCACCGGCGTCAGCCTGTGCTCCATGCCGATGGTCAGACACAAACACAATGCCAGATTGAAGCCTTCTCTGGTTTGAGTTTGAGGGATTACTTTGAAGAGTCTCGAGTTGATGAAATCCGACGGTGGTTTTCGCCGTTGGAGTGCGGCTCACCTCTCCTTACCAGGTAGAGCTTCCTTTGACCTTTTTCATTAAACTGTTTGACTTTTGCTATTGAGCAATGAGTTTTAGTATTTCAGCAATAGGTTCAAAAATAAGCTTATGTATAAAAGACCTCAAGCCTAGCTCACGAACCTATTATTTGTGTAATAGTATTTATTTCATGATAAAAGTAACTAAATAATATATTTTATGCTATATATAAAATTCAGAATAAAAAATATATATAATGCATATAAACTAATTAATAAATAATCAACAAGTTAGGCTCAAACTTGAAAACTCATGACCGGGGCTCGAGCTTTGAAAATTTGAGCCTAGTCGAGCTCGGGTTCGGCACATACATATACGGGATACAGTTACGCGCCTATTAAAACCAAGAGGCCAACTATGATGAATCATCTAACTCTGTAATAATCATGATTTTTTCCAGGGGTTGATGGAACCGGGCTTTCGCTTCTTATGCATCATCAGCGGCTCGGAGAGTAAGTGCCACATCATATATAGGTGGATTTCTCCTAGTAAGATATTGACATATAACAAATATGTAACATATTTATTTATCTTATCAAGATTTAGTGTATATTAACAGGTAACTGTTAAGTTTCTAATCTAACCTTTTCTTTTAATTAACTGAAGGATTTTCGACATATGGTGCTTACATATTCCCACCACAGATAGAACACCTTTTACAGATCTAGTGAAGCTAATTGAAACCACAGTTAGGTTTAAAAACAACCGGGTTCCAAACAGACCGATTTATCTTGTTGGTGAATCGCTTGGTGGATGTCTTGCACTGGCGGTTGCTGCACGTGTCCCACATGTTGATCTTGTGTTAGTTTTAGCTAATCCAGGTAAACAGTTTGTTATACAGTTACTTGTGAAATTTGACTTTTGTTGACTTTTATAACTGAATTTGTTGGTTTATGTTTTGAAGCTACAAGTTTTGAAAAGTCCCAGTTGCAGCCTTTAATACCTGTATTCAAAATTGTACCTGATCATATTCGCCCGGGCCTTCCTTATATCATGAGCTTAATCACAGGTTTTTCATTTGATACTTTTAGCTTATTTTGTTAAATTTGTACATCATATATCTATGTATATATAGGAGTGCCTTCAGGAATGTTGGCATCGACTGCAAAGAAAGGACTTCCGTCCCAACAAACGATTACAGATTTATCAGAGGCAGTTACATCATTGTTCTCTTACCTTTCTGTAAGATCTAAATTCGAAGTCAGCATTGTCAAATGCAAATACTTGTTTTTTTTTTGTTGGGAGAATTTCATGTATACCCCTACAAACTTCAAAGTTCAAACTATCATATATACTGTTATATAATGATATTTTGGTTTATGAAAATTTTACCCTCATCATATATACGTCGATGATCATTGATCAATCCCATGTAACAATATATGGGCTAGTAAAGTTTAAGTTTTGTATTATACTTACCGTGTCTGTTATTGTTTGATATATTGTAAAGTGTGAATTTTTACACAATTTACATTTTCTTTTTACTTGTAACTATTTCATTGTATGTTGATTATCGTGTACTCATATTCATAAATGTGGTCGCATCGCTTTATTTTTAATCTTTTACATGAAAACAATAGGTAAATTAGAGAGTCTACTTAATAAGGGTGGGCATATATGATATTTTGATTTTGGTTTTGGTTTGGGTATATATGATATTTAGCAAGTTTGTAGGGGTATATATAAAATAGTCCCTTCTTTGTTGTACAAAAAGGTCTGATAATCAAGGTTCCTAGGATGTTGGAGACGTGTTAACCGTTGATACGGTTCTTTGGAAGCTGAAGATGCTTGAATCAGCATGTGCATATTCAAACTCATGCCTGCGTTCGGTTTCAGCTCAGACATTGATACTCTCAAGGTCCAACCACTCGTTGGCAGCCTTTTATTTCCATCCTAACTACTTATAAGTTTTAACTGCTTTTAACTGTCACAGTGGGAATGACCAGCTATGTGATGCGCGAGCATGTGATATGCACGAGCATGTGATATGCGCCGCGCGCTGATGCGCTGCGCGCATATGTGATGCGCGAGCATATGTGTGCCTGGGCAGATGTGATATGCACGAGCATGTGATATGCGCGCGCGCGCTGATGCGCCGCGCGCATATGTGATGCGCGAGGATATGTGTGCCTGGGCATATGATGCCTGAGCATGTTTTGTATGCGCCATGCGCATAGGTTTTGGCTTTGTGCCTTCATAATGTCTTTATCTTGTGGGTTGACCCGCCTTGCTCGGTGTTGAGGCGGGTACATACCTCTTCAATACTATTTTAGCCAGAGGTGTTAGAGAAACAGTCGGTTTGAGGCTCCACCATAACAACTTTACCCATTGCAACTCAGAAGGCTTATGAATTTACAGCAACAATCTCAAAAAACCAATTCATGATTTTTTACAACCTCCACAAGTAAAATGGCATCATTTAACTGATTTCAGATTGCGCACATATGTTCCATTCCTAAGAATGATGTTGTATGTCACTAAGCTGAAATTGACTAAATCTGACACGATAGTGCCATCAATAATCATAGTTGACCAAAGAAAAATCGACATCGGTCATAAAGTCAACCTTTACCAAAAAAAGAAAATGATTTGACCCAATAATGTCTAACTTCAGCAATGAATTATCTAAATTTAAAAGAGTCAGACATAACCATAAATTTAAAGAGAAATCACATGCTATGTACTACTGAGACAATGAATTTAAACCAAGTAGCAGCAGACTCATATATACATAGCGTAATTATTAGAGAAGTGATGCATATAAACCCAATTGTAACTGTAAATTCCCGTACACCAGCTCGAAGTAATAATATCATTCCATATTATGCTAATTCACAAAAAAATGCTCAAAAATATGCCAATCAAGAAGATTAATATATACATATACATATACATGCACACTGAAATAAAATATACATAATTTGGAGAAAAAGTTAGTATCAATGAATACGAACGAATTGGAGGGACCAGCCACAAATGGTGTGGAGGAATACGGGACCAACCACATGTACCACCCCTGAATAATCTGGAATAAAAGAACGAAGATGAAAGCCAGTTCCATTCACTTCCCGCACACACCACTGCACCTACACTCATAACCACCAAGTCAACATAATAGTGTTCAGTCAAACTAACCTGGCCTATTTCAGCCCATTCTAATAGAGTATTTAAGTAATCTTGTATCTAGTGCAGATCGACCTATTTCAACACACTCTAATATTACTCAATTCTAATACACATACATAAGCATAACCTGTTTAGTATGTAATTGTTTAGTTCCTATACATCAAAAAACTAATACGGAACATCATTAATAGAGTTTAAGAGCTCAATTGCCTTAGACAAAAGACGATCTTTAGCAAGCTTATGTTTATTATAAATAACAAAAGAACGCTTGTCTGTTCAAAATATATGCCATTTTGACTTATCAATAGTCTTGTTATAAGAAGCTCCACATAGAATCACATATTTGTGTGTTCAAATTTCAAATCAAATTGCAAAATTCAGAATAGAAACATTATTATATAAACACATAATCAAAAATATTATTCTACCTCATCAAGCTAAGACAAAGCAAAATAAAGAGAGAGAAAACACTCGTTCTTTAACCGATGCCTAAGATAATTATGCTATATATTATATATGCATATAGTGCGTCTTTCACTTAATGAATCATAAAGTTAGGCGATGAGAAAAAATATGGTTTCAAATAAAAGTATCAACAAACAATCACATCCCACCTCATCCCAATGGCCAACAATTTAAAACCCCCTATTCCTTTATTTATATTTTAATGTATTATATATTTCTTTGGTATGTCCCCCTTGATTTCAAGTAAATGGGATTTCTTTTTTTTGCAGAAGATAAAATAACTAAAAAGGTGCGCAAGTAACCCATGAAAACAATATGAACCAAAAAGGTGTGCAAGTAACCCATGAAAACAATATGAAAAGTTAAAACTTGTAATATAGGTTAAAAGAAGGTTTCATTCATTGGCATATCACATATATATTTTAATATCAAGATCTGAATATAGTTTGTCATTAGGCCCTTTTTGACTGAAGAACAAAATATTGTAATTATACTTGGCAAAACGAATGGGACTGATCTAACGGATTAACGGGTCACACCAGTTTAGGAGGTGTAATATTAGCAAATGATAATTCGTATAAGTAATGCATCAGCCAGTGTAGAATATCCAAGACATTATATGAATTGTTACATCCATACTGATGGCTTAAGTAACGCATAAGCAAGGGCATGTAAGTCTGCAACTTTCCAAGTTACCATTAGCAAATTGTAATTCGTATAAAAATATGTATAACAGACTATAAGAAATAACTATTTATTACATTAATATACAAAATAACACACCAATTATGATGGGCCAAATTATTTTTAATCTTTATAGTACACTTAAAATGAACTTTGAACTGACCTACAAAGGAACTAAACCAATATAGTCAACTGAATTAGTTTGTGGTGAACCAAAATTGAAGTTACGCAATCTTGCACAAACTGAAAATATACTAATTTAGGCATCTAATCAGTAGAAAGTAAAACAAATATATATCAAATGCATAAGCTCAAAACAGACAAAACACTTACCCCTTACTCATTTACATCCATATCAATTCTGGCTATTTGATGCTTAAAAAACTTCATTATGAAGTTACGAAACATAAAAAATACAATGAAAGACCAATGAATTGCAATACCGGAAAGAAAAATACACTTTTTTGACGATTCGTTCAAGATCACCTCAAACTTTATATAATTGTTAGTTTTACCGGTGGTAACGACAAAGTATCACTACTAATGTGATCTGACCCAAACTAACCAACTCGACCCAAACCCTTAATTCAAATGTCAAATTAAGAAATGCCAAAGTGTTTCAACCATAACAAAAGAATTACTATATAACCTAAAATTTCCAAAAAAAAAAAAAACAAATCCAAACTTTTTACAACGCATTTAACAATTCGCGATACATAGATAACTATATTATTCAACATCTTTTTAATCGTTTAGATGTAGTGTTTGTAGCATAACCTAAGTATAGTGAAAAATCAACTGGTAGTTGTAGTTTAACAAAGATAAGCTTAGCATGAGAAAACGTAAATTGATTAACATTATAACCACAGTAAACAGACCCGCATAAAGACCTAAATCGTGGGCCGGAGAAGAGGCAAAAAATTAGGAAACAAAAAATTGAAAGTTAAATAACATACCTTCACATATTGTGATTCTGATTCAACGATTCTTCAAATAGCCATTTAACGCCCATTAAATGGTTCTCGATTAACACCCATCAAATAGCCGGAACTGATATCGCAGGACCGATTGTTCTTGATGAGCATCCACATCAAACAAATTAGTTAAGTAGCCGATATTACCTGCTAGAATAGAGATATGCTAGTATTAAGGTTTTGCTGAGATGGAGAAAAGGAATTGTGAAGATGATTAAATGTAAAAAAGATGTGACAGTCATAGAAATGCAAGATTGTTTGGTAAGAGTGTTGTAAATGCTCTTAGTACAAAATTTAAAAAGATGTTTAGCCCAAACTATATAATGACAGGTCGATACGAAATCTAGTCGCCAATTGAAAGAAAGAAAGAAAGTACTAGTAATATGTTGACAGTTAACAATCCACATGCAATGAAATTGATTAGAGCCATGGAGTTTACCTATCTTACATCAAATACCAAACAAAATGAGACCAAAAACTAGATTATGTTTTGGACTATACAACATATATAGCTCATAGCCTCAAACTTTTAAACTCTAGAAAACACGTGGTCTAATAAATAAAAGCTTCATAATCATTCCAGTCACTGACTGCCTGCTTCATACACCACCACTACTACTTCCGGCATCTATGGCCACCGTCGGCAACTTCTTTTACTCTCCGTTCATCCACCACCGTCCATCACCACCACCACCGCCGCTGCAACTTAAACCCTTCTCAGCTTCTCTCACATCTCACGCCCCCAATTCTCATATTCAAACAATAAACATACCCACCCCTGTTTCAACCACCAATATAAGGCTTGACGTCCAACACTCCGATCGTCTGACGTCATCTCCGGACCGGGCATCTCCACGGTGGTTCTCTCCTCTCGACGCCGGTTCTTCTCGGTTACCCAATTCACCTATTCTCCTTTACTTACCAGGTATATTTATTTATTCAATTTTTCTTAATGAAACATATTAATTGAATAATATTATTATTTACATATTCAATTGTTAGGGATTGGTGGATCTGGGTTTGGTCTTTCTTTGCATCATCAACGACTTGGCGAGTAAGATATTGATATTAGTTACCATTATTATGTATGCTAATTACTCTGTTATTATTATTATTATTATTAGGGTTCAGTAACAGTTAAATATTAATTCACAAATGTAGGATGTTTGATATATGGTGCCTGCATATACCTCCTGCTGATAGAACACCTTTTCCAGGTCATTTTTTTTACTTTCTTCATTACTTTTTTACGTATGTTTGTTACCATTCTAAATAAATTTATTATTTTTTTTTTATAAAAATTCAATCTTTTTCAGAGTTAGTAAAGTTGGTTGAAAGAACGGTTAAGTATGAAAATCAGCAGTCACCCGAGAGGCCAATATATCTTGTCGGGCAGTCGTTTGGTGCGTGTCTCGCATTAGCGGTTGCAGCACGCAATCCTCAGATTGATCTTGTCTTAGTTTTGGCCAATCCAGGTGATTTTTTCAGTTATAAAATTTTAAGTTTCTTTTGAGTTTTCATTATTCTTTAATCATGTTATGTTTTCTTTGCAGCTACATCTTTCAATGGCTCACAGTTGCGCCCTTTGTTACCCTTGTTAGAATCCGTATCAAAAGAAGTTGATGCGGGCCTGAGTTACATTCTCAATCTGATAACAGGTGGTTACTAATTAAGCATAAAGTTTGTATCTTTTAGAAGTTAATGATTTTTATGCCACGTTTTAGGCACGAATTCAACACTCGCAGCAGAAATCTCAAAGATTCTTGCAGCAATGTCTTCTGATTCTGACCTTTCTGTAAGCTTCTGGTTATTTATTTAAACTCTAAACTTAAACTTTATCTAGTTAATTAGTGTTAGGTAATGATATAACAGATTGATGGTTGCGGTCACAGGGGTTAAATGAAGTGTTTTCTATGGAGACGTTTGTATGGAAACTGAAGCTGCTTGATTCCGCTTGTTCATCCACTAATTCGCGCCTACATGCTGTCAAAGCTCAAACACTAATTCTTTCCAGGTTCATTATCTTTCAAACTTCATACTCCTAACGTTGACTTCATCACCTTCGATTATGCACTGATCGGAGATGATGAAGTCGACATTACACAATTACCCTCACATGAATGGCACATGGCATCGCCTTTTCGTTGAAAACTAACTGGGACTGAACATGCAACCCTCTCACAAATGCTTGGACTAAACTCGCAAGTTTAAAAATCTGGGGACCAACCTTGCAAATGGTCAAACCATATGGACCATATGTGCATTATTCTCTTATCTTTAGTATTGTTTTATTCTTGTAGTGTACTTGCTTACCGTATTTTAATATTTCCATAGTGGCAAGGATCAATTATTACCAAGTAAACAAGAAGGCGAAAGACTGCACCGTTTAATACCAAAATCTGATATTCGTACGTTTGATGAAAGTGGTCACACGCTCTTTATGGTAGGAAATAAGAATTTCCTGTGTGTGAGCATACATTTGTTAACAGTGGTCACATGGTCTTTATGTTATATACTTATGTAAATGTCACAGGATCAAGATCAAGACTTGGTGACTATTCTAAAATGCACCCGCTTCTATCGCCGATCAAGGAATGGCGATTATGTATATGATTACTTGCCACCAACAGATTATGAGTTCAAAAAAGCTAGAGATTCACACAGGTATCACCTCAACCGATTAACTAGGAGTAGGACTAGTTGTATGTATACCCAACCAAACCTTAAGTTATCATATGCACGCAACTTTCATGAATTTTTACTTAATGACCATTCTAAGCCTTTCCAATAGATGTGCTTGAGCCATATTTTTATTTGGATTTTGATAGACATCAATGATAAGAAAGACAGGCATATTTGAAATTTTATAGTTAAAAAAAATCAGTAAAAAGCAATTAAGCTAAAAATAGGTGAATAAAAATTTTGAAGTTAAAAAATATATATGAAATTTTAAAGTTCTAGAAAAGTAAGGGTAAAAAGGTCATTTCTTAAATTGTTTTTAATGAATTGGGTATATTTGATCTCTTAACTAATTTGTAAAGGCATATATGATATCTTGAGTTTTGCATGGTATATGTGATATTTTTTTGCAAGTTTATAGGGGTATATATGATATTTGTAAGGGCATATATTAACAATATCATACATAACATATTCTACTGATATTTTATTTTGAATCAATACTTTTAAGGTTTGTGGAGGCGCTTTTCTCGCCTGTGATGTTTTCAACTTTGGAAGATGGAAAGATTGTTAAGGGGCTCTCGGGGATACCTTCAACGGGCCCGGTTATAATTGTCGGGTATCATATGATGTTAGGGCTTGAATTAGCTCCTTTGGTTGCAAATATTTATGCTGAAAGAGGGATTTTAGTGAGGGGTGTAGCACACCCGCTGATGTTTAATAAGTTGAAAAAAGGAAGAATGCACGACTTGTCAAATTATGATATACATAGGCTTATGGGGGCAGTCCCCGTATCACCAACTAATTTTTTTAAATTGTTGAAGTCGAAGTCGCATATTCTTTTGTATCCGGGTGGTATGCGTGAGGCGCTTCATAGAAAGGTGATATAATGGTTTTGATTTTTGAGGTTGTTATGCAAATGGATGATTGAGTTTTGAGTTTTGAATTTGTTAGGGTGAAGAGTACAAGTTATTTTGGCCTGAACGATCCGAGTTTGTTAGGATGGCGGCTAGGTTTGGAGCCAAAATTGTGCCTTTTGGTGTTGTTGGAGAGGATGATATTGGTGAAGTAAGTTTTTGCATTAGTAGTACATGTGGCATGCCATGTCATAACTCATAACAACTGTCTATGTGGAATGTCACTTGTGCTGCAAGTGAGTTACTTGAGATCGGCTCGAGCGTGCCGAGCTTAAACGAGCTCAAGCCTAAAAATAAGCTTGTTTAATAAAAGAGCATGGGCCCGAGTATGAGTTTGCAACTGAATTATTCAGTTGCAAATTCATACTGAGCTTCACTTATCAAGCTCGAGTTGGCTTGCGAGCTTATTATTTATATAATTTTTTTAATATATTAAGTATATAATTTCATAGTAGTTATTATTGTTTAGATTACTCTTATAATTATATATAAATTTATGATAAATATATAACTAAATAAAATATAGTATGTTATCTCTAAAAGTTCTAATTAAAATATATTTGAAAAGTAATTATAAATATATAGAAAATTAATTAATCGATCTTCATAAACTACGCACGAGATGTGCTTGTGCTTTAGAAAGTTCAATCTGGAGCTCTCGTAAGTTAAACGAGCCGAGCTTGAGCCTAGACGAGCTCAGGCTCGGCTCGGCTCGGCTCTTTTACACCCCTATGAGTTGTGCAGTAACCGCTGATTAGATTTTTTGGTGATATGGAAATCTAAAAGAAATCTTTTTTCTACGCATAACAAATGTTTAACATCTTCAATTTACTATTTTTTTAGTAGCTTTAATATAGTGATGAATATTGTTTGTTCAGTTAGTTTTTGACTATGATGACCAAATGAAGATTCCGTATTTTAGAAGATCTATACAGGAAATAACCGAGGAGGTGACACAGCTAAGGTACTTAATAAGATTCCCTTTTGGTATAGTTTTACCATTATTAATTAATACTGCTTGCAGGAGTGACTTTGAAGGAGAGGTAGCAAACCAAGATGTACACTTGCCAGTGATGAGTCCCAAACTTCCCGGACGGTTTTATTACCTCTTTGGAAAGCCGATCGACACACAAGGCATGTTCTTAAATTGTTTCAAATAACATTTGTGCCCCTTGTGCAGAAGATGAATGATGAATGTTGATTGGCTTGCAGGGAGACAGGAGGAGTTAAGGAACAGGGACAAGGCACATGAACTGTATTTAGAAGTGAAGTCAGAGGTAGAAAATTGTCTTTCTTATTTAAAAGATAAAAGACAAAATGATCCGTATCGGAGCATATTATCCCGCTTGGCTTACCAGCTTAAACATGGCCTTGAAACCGAAATCCCAACGTTTGAACCGTAGAATTCTGGAATTTGGTTTTCATGGTATACGTAGATAGGAAACAAGTGTTGTGCTTGAATTAGTTGGTATGAAGAATATAAGATCAAGATACATTTCCATTGTTTGTTAATCCCTTAATAGGTTAAAATATCATTATTATCATAATTTAAGTTTTTAATTTGGTTATAAGTTCTATAATTTGATTTTACTTAAGTATTTTTTCTTTTATAAGTTTTATCTTATTTCCAGGTTCTTAGAAATTCTAAGCATTAAAACATGTTCACAAAGTTTTACAAATTTCTAACATTAACACTAAGCATGGTAAAAGTGGGTAGTAAGCAAAATGTATTAGGGTTAAAGCAGGCTGATTCTGAAATGTATCATTCATGCATGGCCTTGAAACCGAAATCCCGACATCTGAATTGTACAATTTGGTATTGAGTCAGAAATTGAAAAGACCTGGCCAGCAGCCATGATATGTTGCACTACGCAATGATATGCGATGATGGGTAGATTCAAATAATATGGTGGTTAAATTAGTTGGAATGAAGTATATAAGATTAGCATACATGAACTTTGAAGATCAAGCATTAGTGCATTACTATTGTTTGTACATAGAATATCACTTGAAATTCATAACAAAATAACATACGTTGGATTAGTACTATTTTCTCGCCTCCAAGCATAAATCAAATCTACGAGTTCTTTGTATTGCATTATTCTGTGTCCGGGCACAATTGAAGTTATTTATGTTAAGTTTATTTTAATATTAAAACTTCAATCTCACATAAAAAAATGTTAAAACTAAAAAATTCAACTAAACTTCTAGTAATTTTGTAGTTCCATTTGATCAAGTTTCTAACATGAATATATTTTTTATAAAAGTTATATGATATACTATATTATGCATCGGGTGCAGATTTTTTTATGCTCCATACCCGCAAATAATTTTAAAACTAAACCCTGAGAAGTTGATTTAGTGGCAAGAGGCTCGCCCTCCCTTAGTGAAGACGCATGTTCGATTCTCATTTGGGCCAATTCGAAGGATATCTGGGTGAAGGGACCAATCAGAGCTTTAATCTCATGTTTGAACCCGACATGGGGCGAGGGTTTACGGATTCCATAAGGTTCCTGAGCATCAGGGGGTATGGTCTCACGGTGGTTGAGGAGTCGACCCTGGACATAGCCCCAAAATGATAGGTTTATACGTGAGATTTTTTGCCGTTCAAAACAGAAAAAAAAAAAACTAAATCTCATATGTACCCGAATAATATTTCAAATGTTTTGAGCATCAGGGTTTCCAATTATGTCAAGTTCATTTGTTATCTCTGTACCATCATATTTATTTCGCTTAGTTTAATATTAGATTGTTAACTTCTACAATTTAACTTTTAACAGAATTATTTTCCCCCTTTTCTTAAATAAACTATAGCCATTAAAACATTATAATCATGACTTTACAAAATAATAACACTATAATAATATGACTATTTTAAAACCCCTTATTTATTTACATCAATTACCTGACATCTCAGAACTATTACGCGTACACACCCCAAATTCGTTATGCCTGGAACCCCAACGTCAGTTTTGGTCACGTGAGATATCATATCATCATCACTTTCGTATTCGTGAAATTAGTTTTTAAAATATTGATTTCCTATAAAACAGAAAGGCATCTTTTGTCTGCCTCACATCCAACGTGTATATAAAATCGATGACATGGCTGAATTATTGGTCAAAAATCTCTCACGTGGAACTTCTTTTGAATATTTTATTTGTTTCAAATAATAATAATGTTAAAAAATTTGAAACAACATCAAACACCTGACACCGGCAGCCGCCGTTACCATCTCCGGTCACCTTCAACCTCACAAAATTAAATTCAATCCAAATCAAACAAATATAAATCGATTGAAACCCAGACTTATATACAACACAAAATCGATCTAGACGCCATTTGATGGTGGTTTTTACCATCGCCGGAGGTTTGATTCGTTGCAAACAAACTCAAACTAGTTATGTGTATGCATGTTAATATGATAATAATAATAACAATAACAATATATAAACCATAACACAAACATTAAAATGCAGTAAAATCATATCTCTTCATTAATCTAATCTCATTTAATTCAAACTACAAATTATATAAAAGTAAAACCCAAACATACTCCAAAACTAAAATTAAAAACCCATTGCTGATATCCTAGATAGAGCTACCTGTTAATAAAAACCCACGTAGAAGATAATAATAATAATAATAATACGATTACAACCGGAGAGTAAGGTCAAGCTCAGCATGATTCTCCGGCGGAGCCGCAACATGAAACACGAATTCCGACGCGGCGGCGTGGTCGAACCAGGTGGTGTAAGTAGTAGCGGCGGTGGACCAGGCGGATGCAGGTGGCGGCGAAGCAGTAGTGTAGTTATCGGTGGGGACGTAAGCACGGCGAGCGGCGGATCTCTCGCGTTTGTGGGCGTTCTGGTGGCCGCCGAGAGCCTGAGAGGTGTGGAACTGACGTGGGCAGTAGAGGCATGAGAAGATTCTGGTTGGAGGCTGTTTGGTTACAGGCTGTTGTGGGTGTGAGTGGGAGTGTGAGTGTGGCTGGTTGAAGAAATCATACAGACCTTGATCCGCCATTAATGGAAGTTAGTGAGAGACAGATAAAAGGAATGTTGGTGATGATGATGAGTTGGTTTGGAGGTTGGTTTATATATATATATATATAGGACATGGAGTGGTTTTGTCTTTATCTGCTGCTGCTGCTGCTGCATTTGGCTTCCTAAATCATCATTGGTTCACTTATCCATATGGCAACACCACTACCCTTACTCCTTTTTTCATCTATTTATTATTGCTATTGGTGTCACCATAACAACATCATAACTTTTGTGTGTGCACATTTGTATTTTCTTTTCTTGTGTTACTTGCTGTTTATTTATTATGACTTACACGAATAATTGATGATCATATTTGAATTAATGGTTCATTTAATTGATCAATGACTCCTTTCCTTTTATTCCGTTGCAATAAAATATTGCTTACTAGTAATTATTTGATGATTATCGTTTTAAAAGTTTGGTTATAATACGGAAGAGCTAGAATATTATGTTAATAAAAGTACGGTTGTTTTTTGATAAATTATTAGATGTTCGATTTGCAGGAAAACTAAGGCAGATACAATGTTGTTAGCGTAAACTAATCTCCATACTGATTTTTGATTAATCATTGAGCGTGTTTACGATACATGTCTTTATTATTTTTATTGAACAAAAATTGGTAACAAAACCATATGCAAATATATAGCTTTATTTAATTAATTTTGGATAAATGTATCATGTATACGTGTGAGTAAAACAAAATTACAGCCGAAAGAAATGAGACTTGCAACAGAAGCCATTGTGGCATCACCACTTTCGCCTGAAACTAAATTACCCCCGTTATGTGTCTCCTCAATTCCATACATGACACGTGTCTTTGGAATCTATACATGAATATACACACATACATACACTTATTTTATCTTATACGATTACAAAGTTTATGAATAGTTCATAAATTGAAAATATTTAATTGTGTTGTTCGAACGGAATTGAGTTAACTACCAGTTGCTGACATTTTATATTGCAGCTGATATTTTTGGTAATATTAAAATACTAATAAAAGAAAATGCTAGAAGCTTATATGTCAAGAATATATATTTTTTAATTTCTATTCTCTTATCCCATTCATTCTAGCTAGGGGTGAGCATAAAACCGAATCGAAACCGAATTAACCAAAAAAACCGTAACGAAAAAACCGAACCGAAGCATTAACCGACGGTTAATTTTTTTTTTTTATGAAAAACCGAAATTTTGGTTATCCATTTTTAAAAAACCGAAAAAAACCGAACCAAACCAATTGATGATGATAAAGATTATTAAGCTTATGAGGAATTGATTAAAGTTTTAAGATAAATAAATAAGATGATGAACGAAGATTGAGACTAAACTTTTAATGATTTTTAATTTTTAACTCTATTGTATTCGTACAGTTCCACGTAACACGTGCCTATTTTTGTTTTTTGAATTCAATATATATTTGGACTATGGTACTCTAAAACGTTCTTACACAAGCTTAAAATACGCATTTTAATTTTTTTTTTTGCAATGTCAACACATAATTGAAAAAAAAACGAAAATAAACGAACCAAAACCGAAAAACCAGAAAACCGAAAACCGAACGGTTTGGATATTCAAATAACCGATTACTTCGGTTTCGGTTTGGGTTTCGCCTAATAACCGAACCGAACCGAACCGAACCATGCTCAGCCCCAATTCTAGCTATCCATGGGTTATGGGTCAAAATCATTTTGTCAAGCGGGTTATAACATAGTATGGATTTTATAACATAGTGTCATTTTTATACCTGAAATTTGACCAATTACGTAACTTTAGCACATTTTTTAAATTTCTTGCAAATCCACACCCGACGTTTCCAAAACAATGCTATTTTAGTAATTTTCGTTAACCCATTTGTTTTTCCTTTAAGTTTATATTAAATTAATTCATAAGTATTTTGTGAATCACAATTAAAATAAGTAACTTTTTTTTATTTTTATCGTTTGATAAAATCCCGTGTAATACACGGGTTCAAAAGCAAGTTATGATATAAAACAAAATATTTCAATAGATGAGTCCACTATTGTATTCAGTAATGCATTCACACATTTAATTCCTTTGTGCTTACCAGCAACTACAAATTACAATATGTTAATTAGATTTTTTTTTAAGTTAATTCAAATATTTTTAGGTAAATACGTGCGCTATATTATACGTGGAGACAAAAAAGGATATAAAGGACCCAGAGTGGGTAGGCAACTGATTTTACCCTGGTGCCTTCCCTGGAAACAAACAGGATTAATGTTTGGAATAATGATGATCATGTCGAACTTACAGACCTTGATCCGCTATTAATTGAAGTCAGTGATAGATTAAAGGAATGCTGTGATAATGATGAATTAGTTTGGAGGTTGTTTTATATAGGACATGGAGTGGTTTTGCCTACATTTAGCTTCTTGAATCATCATTGGTTCACTTACCCAAATGGCACCACCACAACCCTTTTTATCCATTATTCCATTCCTTCATGTATGATGCATATATTAATAACATAACAACATCATCATAACTTTTTTTTTTGTGTGTGTGCACAATTGTATATTCTGTGTGTTGTGTTAACTTATAACTTTGAAAGTTATCGAAGCACTAATTATATGTAATGACTTTTATAATATTAAAGAACATTTAAAAAGCTATTTTGTTTAAATGTATATACGAATATTATACTCGGAATATAGAAAATAATTTGACGTTAGGAAAAATACATCTTGTAAAAGGTAATAAAGTGTAAATGTACATGATAGAATTAGATTATATATAAAGACTATAATGATACTTTTTATATTGCTATCACCTTTTCTTAGTTAATTACATAATTATGACCGTGTTTATCGGTATATGTTGGATCGTTACACTCTTTGGATTTCCTTTTATCATTGCATTTCGTCTCCTCTCCCTCTCTTTTCAAGTGACATTATATTCAACTTTTAAATAATTGGTCATATTTGAATTAATGGTTGGTTTATATTCATCTTCTATATCAGACTCTTTCAGTTAATTGATTATGACTTCTCTCCTTAATTTTATTCCGCTGCAATAATTCATTGCTTACTAATGATGTGATGATTATCTTTACAAACTTTTGGTTAGAACACAAAGGAGCTATAAGATGTCACAAAAATTACGGTTATTATTTGTCGAGACAATCCATGGAAAAACCGATTGGGAGTAAATATAGAATATAGTATTAATATATTCATTAGGGTTGTGATTTTGAATGAATTAAAGTTTTTAGATATTTGATTTGCAGGAAAACTAAAGCAGATACAATGTTGTTAGTGTATATAACTGATTTTTGATAAATCATTAAGTACGCTTACGATAGACATCTTTATTAATTTTATTGAACCAAACCATATGTAAATATATGGCTTTATTTAAATAATGTTGGATAAATGTATGATGGGTGTGAGTAAAACAAAATTACAGCTGAAAGAGATGAGACATGCAACAGAAGCCATGGTGGCACCAGCACTTCCACCTAAAACTAACACTAGCCCCCATTATTTGTCTCCTCAATTCCATACATGACATGTGTCTTTGGAATCTATACATATACATATACGTGTTTTATCTTATACAATTACAAAGTTTAAGAATTGTTCTAAAATTAAAACTATTTGATCGAGTTGCTCAAATTAATCAAGTGAACTTAACAACCGAAATTTTGGTAATTATGATATAAAACAAATATTTTAATAGATGAGTCTACTATGGTCTGCAATAATGCAGTCACAGATTTATTTGTGTTTACCCGCAAATACAAATTACAATACGTTAATTAGAAAAATATTCTTTTAAGTTATTTTAAATATTTATTTAGGTAAATACGTTCGTATAGAGAGAGGGTAGCAAAGCTACCCACGGACCCTTTATCTGACCCGCGGATCGTCAAAAGACATCCGCCACCCATGGATTCATTACCCAACCCGCGGATCGCCAAAAGACATCCGCGCAAGGAATACGTGGATTGATAAAGCCATCCACAACCCAAGACAATGCGGAGCTCCGTCATAATCCACGGATGGTCACGCAAGCATCCGTGGAAGGAATCCACAAACAACTCAAGGGACTCATCACACGTATGATCCCCACGTGATATGGAAGAGCAGTTGTAACAAACTACTTCTAGAAGATTCCCTTAAAAGCTCCTGATAGCGATATCGGCCAGTGGAAAGAGGACACCTGGACACGTAATGGCCATCCCACGACGTGCGTACACCATAAGCGGGTCCAGGCTGTCACATCCAATAAAAGCCCGACACGTGTCCATTCAGGCAGAGAAGGAATAACTTGATAATGACAACTCCACCAATCACCTTCCCTCCACCTTCGGCTATAAATACGAAGATCACCTCTTCAAGGTATTCATTCACACTCTCAAGCCTTAAGCAATTACATATTGTGTCTTACTTTATTCCGATCAAAGTACGATACTTATTCTCATGCCGGAGGGTGGTTACGGGAAGACCCCCCACTCTGTCCTTCCCATAACGAGACTCAACGGTGTTCTGTTTTGCGGGCATCAGCTTGGATCTATTCTCATTACTTCAGCATAATCTCATCTGGGGAAATACCTGGTCGGACTACCCAGTTCGATCTGGTGTTTCTTCATTGGCGCCATCCGGTTTCAGCTAGATACACGGTTTTCTACGGTTTTTTCGATTCACAGTGATTTGAAGATGAGCCAGAACCAACAGCCATCTGCTGCTCCGGTAAGGCCCCGTCGTACTGAAATTCTGGACGAATCAGTCCACGAAGGACAGGTGTCGGAGGAACTTCGCCGGGGCACCAGAACTTCAGTCTTCGACAATAGGACCGGAAAAGTTCCAAGGTTTGACGACTTTGCACCACTCAGGAATACCAGAACCCCGGTCCGGGAAGACCGGGCCGGAGAATTCCCAAGGCAAAGAGTCACCGAGATACAACGGACCACTCAAACTTCGGCTCTGGAAGACGGAGCTGGAGAGTTTCCCGGATATGATGGGGACGAGACGAGAGCGTACCAGGCCAGATCTGGTAAAAGCATTCCCACCCAAGAAGAGTGGTACCAACAGGAGAAACATCGGCTGAAAGAAGAGTATGAGCGAAGAGTGAGGCGAGATCAGGTCCAAGCCAGGACGCTGACGTATGACTCGCCATCTCCGCCTCCACCACCAGTACGACACACTCAAGATCTAGAGTTGGAAGACAACTTTCGATCAGCTGGTCGTTCACTGGCAAAGAGCCGCGAAAGAAGTTATCACACCCAGCATACTCCATCCCACAGAACCCCACGGGATAGCCGACAGAAAGAAACTTTTCAGGAGGAAGATTACGCAAGTGATGGTAGTTGGGACTATGGTAGGGAAACCTCCAGCCGCCCCAAGCCGTTAGTCAAGCATGCTGAGTACTTCAGCGATGCGGAAGAAGACTTCACCAAGCCATACCACCCCGCTGCATTCGCGGAAAAATCGAAGTTCATTCCGCGGATAGCCACCGCTCCTTTCCCAACTAACATCAAGATCCCGAGCAATTTGGGAAAATACAATGGGATGACTGATCCAAGGGATCACCCTGTTGAACTTCACAACGGTTGGGGGAGTAAGAGGATGGACCCTGCCCAATTGGTGTCATATGTTTGCATTGACACTAACAGGAGCAGCTAGAGAATGGTTTGAGAAACTACCGGACGGTCAAATTAGCAGCGGGGACGACCTGGTAGCAAAGTTCTCGCAGCATTTCAGTCAGCAACGTAAACACACCAGAGACGCGTCGGAAATCCTGAGTGTTATCCGACGAGATAACGAATCACTGGAAAACTTCATCACCAGGTTCAACAACGAGAGCTTGAATATTGGTGGAATCAGTGAAGACATGTTACGGGGAGCGTTCCGGGTAAATGCAAGGAGTCCCGAGATGGTCAGATGTTTGACAGGCCGGGACGGAATGCCCCAGACCTAGGACGCGATCATGTCCGCGGCTAAGGTCTTTGCAGCAACAGAAAAGTTGTTAGGGCGAGAGGCACCCAAAAGGGAAGAGAAGGGTTCAATATGGTCAAGGATATAACCCCCGGAAAGCTCTTCCAAACAGTTTGATGCCAGATCACTGATCGGGCAGAAACAAAAGGATAGAGCAGCGGGCAAGTCCGACCGACAACATTGGACACCCTTAAAGAAGACCCCGTCTGAAATCTTAACAACAGAGAATATCAAATTTAGGAAACCTCAACCGCTGGTCAAGCGAGTAAACCTGAATCCGAACAAGCATTGCATGTTTCACGAGGACGTCGGACATGACACGAATAAGTGAATAAGCCTGAAAAATGATATCGAGTCCGCTATCAAGTTTGGAAAACTTGATCATCTGCTCAAAAACGTACGACAAGGTCCGCGGAAGAACGCAGTTCCCGCAGACAAAGGTCCCCCACGAAAGCAGATCAAGGATTTGAATGTACACATGATCCAAGGGGGACCCCCTTGGAAGTTCAAGCGAAGGGAAGCAGATGAAGACGAGTGGAAAAACGAGCTCGCAGTTTTTCCAAGAGTGAAAGGAGGGCCATGCATGAAGCAACCTCTAATCGTCACGGCTCTGTTCGGTCACTATCGGTCTTAATACGTCTTCTTCGATACTGGAAGTACGTCTGATATAATGTACGAACATTGTTTTGAGCAGCTACATGAAGAAGACAAGGCTAAGTTGAAACCTGTGCACGCCCCAGTTTCTGGATTCGGGTACGAGGTTATGCACCCCAAGGGGGTCATAAGATTTCCAGTCACACTGAGTGACGGGACCCACTCAAGGACCGAGGATGTCGAGTTCCTCATCCTACCCGCGAGATCCAAACATGACATAATCCTAGGGCGGGAAGCAATTGGTGACTTCAACGCCAATCCCTCCACAGCACACGGTGCAGTGGGTGTTCCCACGAGAACAGGAGTAGCAATCATCCAGGTCAACAAACATTGCTACACAACAAAGGGATCGAAGCCCGCGAAGGCACCAAAGAAAGCACTGCGGTCAGAACCTGAAAAATATGTCGTCAATCCGGAACAAACTGTCACAATCGGGGCCACTATCTCAGAAACGGTGCGCGTCTTTCTGAAACAACTGCTGGTCAAGAACGTAGATATTTTTGCTTGGAAGCCTTCAGATATGACGGGCGTTCCGCGAGATATTTCAGAACATCGGTTGCGGGTGAACCCGGCGTATACACCGATCGTTCAGAAAAAGAGGAAGATGGGTCCCGAACAAACAAAAGCCATGAACGAGCAAGTGCAGGACTTGTTGCATGCAGGCATCATCCGTGAAATTCAATATCAAACCTGGGTGGCAAACCCGGTGATGGTCCCTAAAAGCAACGGCTCATGGCGGATGTGCATCGATTTTAAAGACCTGAACAAGGCCTGCCCTAAAGATTGTTACCCGCTTCCAGAGATCGACCTCAAAGTGGACGCAGTGGCACCCTTCAAATTCAAGTGTTTTCTAGATGCATACAAGGGTTACCGCCAGATACGTATGGCAGCACGCGATGAAGATAAAACTGCTTTCCGAACTGATCAAGGCACACTTTTCTACAAAATGATGCCATTCGGTCTCAAAAACGCGGGAGCCACGTATCAGCGTTTGATGGACAAAACTTTCCGAGGTCAGATCGGGAAGAACCTGGAAGTATACATGGATGGCCTAGTCATCAAGAGTGTAGAGGAAGACCAAATGCTTCGAGACATCGAAAACGTTTTCTCCACACTCAGGAAGATAAACATGAAACTTAACCCTTCGAAATGTTCTTTTGGCATGGAAGAAGGAAAGTTTCTGGGAGTAATTGTCACCGGGGAGGGTTTCAAAGCAAATCCGGAGAAAGTTCAGGCCATCGCCTGGATGCCCTCCCCGTCTTCACTAAAAGAGGTCCAAACGTTGAATGGGAGATTAGTGGCTCTAAACAGATTTCTGGAAAATCATGCGGATAAATCCTACCCATTCGTGTCAACGTTGCGAAATTGCCTGAAAAAGGCACATTTCAAATGGACACCGGAAGCAGAGGCAGCATTCCTAGAAGTGAAAAAATGCCTAATGGAACTTCCAACATTAACCGCACCCCGAGAAGGAGAACCACTCATTTTGTACATGTCCGCTTCGGATATTGCTGTAAGTGCACGGATTTGGTATCCGCAGCTGTTCGAATAGGCTAGGGGTAGTTTAGTCTTTACACATAATGTATAAAGGCTCATTCGCTAAGAATGTTTAGCGAATGAGGCCTTATTCGTATAAGACTAGGCTATTCGTTAATGTAAGAGCCCATTCGTTACTACAGTGTAACGAATGGAGGCTGATTCATTAAGGTATACCCATTCGCTAAGGGTGTTTAGCGAATGGGGCTATGGAAAGACCTTATTCATTAACCTTGTTAACGAATGAGAGGTCTCATTCGTTACTACAGTACTAGCGAATGAGATCAGCCTATAAATAGGCATTCCATAGTGAAATGCATAAGAGAGATATGTGCCATATTTATGTATTGTAACGTTATGCTGCCGGATTCTCTCCTCACCTAATGTATTCATCATAATGTAATCATCCGTTAACGTATTGAATGAACACGAGATTTAACGTATCGGTTTGCGACTAGATTCCTGGCTCGTAAACGTTCCCATAACGTTTCTACAATTGGTATCAGAGCCGGAAGTATCTCGTGATACGCAACAGTTCGTGTTTTTTGTGTTCATCTGGTTTTAATCGAATTTGGACCAAATTCATTGATTGAATGATGAATCTGAGTATATCATTGTATTTCTAATCAAAATCCAATGCTTCGTAATGTATTATAATGGCTAATAATGGTGAATTAAAGATTCTGCCATGGATGTTTGAAGTATAATTTGAATCGGATTTGGAATGCATTGGTGGATAATTGATGAATCTGATGATAGATTCAAGTTCCTGATGTAAATCCGAGTTCTCGTATGTATTTCTATGGATTGATTGAGTGTTTTGATGGATTATTGATGAAATCCGCCATCAATGGAGCTTGTTTTCCAGATTCCGGCAACTGTAACTACTTTTTTCGGCGAAGAGCTACAGTAACCAACTTACTGCTCATTCGTTAAGTTAAAAAGGCCATTCGCTAAGGAAGTTTAACGAATGAGTTATTCGCTAAGGGATTTAACGAATACGGATTTCTTAACGAATGTGATCCTATTCGTGTACTGTTCATACGAATGAGAGTTTAACGTATGTGGTTATTCGTTAATAAGTTAACAAATGAGACCCATTCGTCCAAATGTAACGAATGTGGTTTAACATATAAGACATTCTTTATAGAGATTAACGAATGAGATCCATTCGTTCAAGAGTAACGAATGTGGATGGATGCTGGACGAATGTGCTACTGTTGTAGCGAATGAAGACCAGGATAACGTATGAGATTAAAAAAAAAGAGTATTTTCGGAAAAAATTTTTAAACGAAATTTTTTGGGGATATTTTAAATATGCGGGATACTCTTCTGGCAAATTTTGGTGACATATTTTTCGGCCGACTTTTCACGCATATCGAGGGGCCAAGGGGGAGTAACCGACTAAGTTAACGAGAATTTTCTTGAAGATTTTCGAAGAATTGTTCAAGACCTTGCCTAATTTGTCAAGAAATGGGGGAGATAAAAATTTCAATGAGGTTCTTTGATTGGTATCTTCCTACGTTTGCAAGGATTTCTTGAAAAATTACTGCAATTCGGGTGGTAATTCGTGATTGCAAAACTATGTTTGACCGGGTTCGAGACTGCAATTGCTCTTCGATCGTGGATTGATTTGTTCAAGATTGAAACCTGATTATGCGGGATACGAGTGTCTGTCTGATTACTTCTTTCTGAGGAACTTTGATCCTGACTATGTTGGCTACGAGTATTCGGCGGATTGCTTATGTTGAAGGGGACAATTCTTGATTGGGTTGATCGTGTTGAAGAATATACGTGTCTTGTCATCAGATTGATGAATTTGATCGTTCAGGATTGATTAACAAAGGTTGGAACTCTGAATCATATGCCCAAAGCATTGGCTAAGCGTCTTAACGAATGGGATGTCAAGGGGCTTCAAAGAGTTATATTTTGGGATAGACATTATCAAGAGAGTGAAGACCGATGTGAAAGATGTGGAATGATTGGGTTGTTCATGAAGATGTGTGACAAGGTTAAACGTAAAGACATTTTTACGTTACCGGTGTGACAGATAGCTGATGACTTGCTACTAATTGATTCGTTTGATTGAACCATATCATATGCCAGTTGGATGATCGGAACGATCACCTGGAGATGCTTATCTGAGGGGGAGATCTGATATGAGTCATTACAAGTTGTTGGTTTACTTACAAAGAGTTATATTTTGTCTGCTTGCACAAGCCCGAGAACCATTAGCCAAGGGGTAGGTTGGTTGTACGGCTGATGATATGTAGTTAAAGTATTAACGGTTAAAGTATTCAACCTAAACGTATTCGTCGTTAACGTATTGGAGGCTAAAGTATTGAAGGCTAAAGTATTGTAGACTAAAGTATTGAATGCTAAAGTATTGAAAAGCATTCGACATCTACGGAAAAGGGGGAGTCTGTAAGTGCACGGATTTGGTGTCCGCAGCTGTTCAAATAGGCTAGGGGTAGTTTAGTCTTTACACATAATGTATAAAGGCTCATTTGCTAAGAATGTTTAGTGAATGAGGCCTCATTAGTATAAGACTAGGCTATTCCTTAATGTAAGAGCCCATTTGTTACTACAATGTAACGAATGGAGGCTGATTCGTTAAGGTATACCCATTCGCTAAGGGTGTTTAGCGAATGGGGCTATGGAAAGACCTTATTCGTTAACCTTGTTAACAAATGAGAGGTCTCATTCGTTACTACAGTACTAGTGAATGAGATCAGCCTATAAATAAGCCTTCCATAGTGAAATGCATAAGAGAGATCTGTGCCATATTTATGTATTGTAACGTTATGCTGCCGGATTCTCTCCTCACCTAATGTATTCATCATAATGTAATCCTCCATTAATGTATCGAATGAACACGAGATTTAACGTATCGATTTGCGACTAGATTCCTGGTTCGTAAACGTTCCTATAACGTTTCTACAATTGCAATTGGGGCAGTCCTCCTAACGGACCGTAAAGCCATCCAAACGCCGATATACTACGTCAGCAGAACGCTAGCAGATGCCGAAACCCGGTACTCAATGCTTGAAAAACTAGTGCTGGCACTAGTTTATGCGGCATGGAGGTTGAAGAGGTACTTCCAAGGTCACCCAATACAAGTTTTGACAGACTACAAGCTGAAAAACGTATTGGCCAAACCTGAATTATCCGGGAGATTAGCCAAATGGGCAACCGAATTAGGCGAGCACTCCATCGAGTACAAGCCTAGACCCGCGATCAAAGGCCAGTTCTTGGCCGATTTTATCACAGAAGTACCCGCAGGCAAAGTCTAGGAATGCCTGCTTGAACAACAACTCCCGATCCCTTCTGATGAAAGTCAACAATGGACTTTATTTACGGATGGAGCGTCAAGTGGGGAGGGATCAGGCGCGGGTCTGAAATTGATTAATCCAGACGGCCAAGAGTTCACCTATGCCATCAAGTTAAACTTCAAAAGCACGAACAACGAAGCCAAGTACGAGGCATTCTTGGCCGGACTGTGGATTGCAAAAAAGCTGGGCGTAAAATTTTTGGAGGCCCGGGTCGATTCTATTCTTATTGTAGGACAGGTCTCAGGGACTTATGAAGCAAAGAATGATGTCATGGCTTCATATCTGTCCCAAGCTAAAGACCTCATGCAACAATTCACTTCATGTAAAGTAGTGCACATCAAAAGAAGTGAAAATTGACCCGCGGATGCCTTGAGCAAACTGGCATCCACCAGCTTCGAACACATGGGCAGAGACGTCAGAATCGAAGTTCTGGATGCTCCGTCCGTTCCTCAACATCAAGTTCTAGTCATCCAAACCAGAGCAACATCCTGGATGGAACCAATCCAGACTTACTTGTCCTCCGACATCCTCCCAGAAGATAAGGCAGAGGCTCGAAAGATCCGCCACAAGGCACTATGCTACCAAATTCATGACGGAATCCTATTCCAGAAATCTTTCCTTGGTCCGCTACTCAAGTGTGTAGATGCCGAAGATGCCAATTATGTAATTTGAGAGATCCACGAAGGCATCTGTGGATTGCACGCCGGACCAAGGATGGTAGTGGCAAAAACTATGAACGCGGGATACTACTGGCCAGGCATGCATATGGACGCACTAAAAGAGATTCAAGGATGCGATGCCTGCCAAAGACATGCACCTTGAACATTGTGGCCACAGAACGAACTTGTCCCAGTCACCGGAGCATGGCCTTTCCAAAAGTGGGCCATAGACATCATGGGACCGTTCCCCGAGGCTCCAGGGCAAGTAAAGTTCTTATTGGTTGCTATAGATTATTACACAAAATGGGTAGAGGCCAAGCCGCTGGCCCACATAACAGCAACGAATGTGAAGAAATTCCTATTGGAATACATTATTTGTCGATTCGGCCTCCCTCAGACATTGGTCAGCGACAATGGTTCTCAGTTCGCTGATGAGCAACTCCAGGAATGGTTATCCGAGTTACAAATTAAAGAGGTGTTCACATCGGTCGCCCACCCCTAAGCTAATGGGCAGGTGGAGCGAGCCTATTGAAGCATCAAAGAAGGCATCAAAGCCAGACTGGGAACCAAAAGAACAGGATGGGTTGACGAGTTACCTCATGTACTGTGGGCGCATCGTACAAATAAAAAAACCAGCAACTCGGAAACACCATTCAGCTTGACATATGGCACGGAAGCAATGATTGCTGCCGAAATTGGGCTCCCATCCGCAAGAATCCTCTTAATGGAAGACAACGAAAAAGAACTCAGGATGAACTTAGACCTCCTGGATGAAAGACGTGAGTTGGCAGCTATACGCGAAAGTAAATACAAGAACCAGCTCCAGAAGTACTATGATGCGCGGGCAAAATTTGTGCATTCCTCAAAGGGGACTATGTCTTCCGGAACAATGAGGCATCAAACGCCGAATTAACAGGAAAGTTAGCCCCTACGTGGGAAGGCCCTTACCAAATTGATGAGGTGTTTGGAAAGGGTGCATACAAATTGAAAAAATTGGACGGCATTCCTATTCTCAGGACTTGGAACGTTGCACAACTACGAAGGTGATATATCTAAGCTACGTAATTCTCTTTTAGGCCTGCGTGCCTCTACACTGGCCTGCATTCCCTGTTTATTTCGGTCTGCGTACCATATTTTGTTTTTCTCGAACTGATAATTAATGCACAGTTACCCGTTTTTAAATTTTTAGAATGTTAATTCCTGTACGGATAGGCCTGCGTGCCAATACTTATCCTAATCCGATATTCCGGATAAATGACAGATTTAGCTGACGCACATTTATATTGTATCGTACAAGACAAAATGTAAAATCCAAAGTCACATATACAGCCGAAAAAGGGATTACAGGAATATATATACAAAAAAATTGTGTACAACTATTCTTCATGGTGATGATTGCGGAGTTGCTGAAAGCCGTCCGCCGCTTCAGCAAAACTTTCGATAGCATCTTGGATAGGGAAATGCAAATTATCAAAAGCATCCATCTGGGCATCGTACTTCCCATCCACATCCACACCATGAGGGTCAAAATCTTCAAGGGGGCGACCTTCCTGAGCAAAGGCTATCCCCTCTTGGAAGCCTGCCTTGCGCCCCGATTCGATTGATGCACATAAAGGTCAGCAAGACAATTCCCCAATTCATCTCCTCTATGAATACATGAGATAACCTAAGAAAGCAATTCAAGAATCAGCAAAACAAAGTCATAAACCATGATAAAGACGAAGGGACCCATACCTTGGGAAAACCTTCCCGCATCAACCAGGCACGGTCGGAGGAAGCCTCCTCAGCACTTAACTTCAAAGCGCCCTGCTCACCAATGAATTTGGTGTTTTCCCTGATCAGATCTTCAATTAGTTGATCCTTTTCAGCAGCGACGGCGCAAAGGGCACTGATGGCTTCCTCCTGAGATGCAAGGCGAGCTTCAACTTCACTCTTGGCTTCTTCTGCCTTAGCAAGCTCAGCCTCGCGAGCACGGGTTAGAGCGTGTGCGGCCTCGAGTGCAGCATTTTGTCGCCAATACGCCTCTTCCCAATCCTTGGCAGCAGCAGCTTGCCTCTCCTTCTCTTGTTCAAGAGCCCGTTCAGAATCTCTCAACTTCCACATTTCGGTGTTAGCCGTGAGACGATATTTTTCCCTTTCTGCCCGGAGCTCTTCCAACAGGTTTTCCTGAGAACCCCAGTTCCGCCCCATGAAGTTCCATTCCCGGTATATCTCCTAGGTGATGGAAACCAGGTTGGCCAAATGATATATATATATGAATTGCCGACAGATACCTGGGACCAGTTCTGCTGGTACTCACGCTCCGCTGGAGGCACGCCCTCGTGAAGGAAATCAAAACACACTTACCCATCAGAAAATCGCGAGGAAGGGGTCAGATTCCATTCAGGGACATGCCAAATGACACCGCTCTGCGCGATACGGACCCCCTCCCCCCCTCGGATTCATGAGGAGGCGGAGGAGGTACCACCACTCGCTCGGAAGGTCCCTCAGCTTCATAAGGAGGAGGCGAAGGCGGCAACTCTAACTTCTGGACACAAGAGGTGGTCGAACCTTCCTTGTGTTGTCCCTTCCCTGCAGCAGACCGCCGATTAAGGTCACCCTTAGGGGGGGGAGGGAGAGCCCAAAAGAATAACAGGGGCTGCATAAGAATAAACCACCAAGTAAGCAACCAAACAACAAACACGGGTCTATAAATATATGAGATACCTTTAGCACGGACCGAAACGTAGTCACTAAGGCGGACCCTCTTCGCTTTCGGAGGAAGGGGGAGGAAGATCCGTTCCCTAATTTTCACCAGCCACCTCCAACTGAGCGTGGCTGGACGACGTTTCCTTCCTCTTGCGACCAGAGGCTGTATCATAAAACATATTCAGTAATCGGCGAGAACGCAGGAAATTGTCCTTGGTCATATCAAAGTTAAATTACCTGTTGCGAACCTACCTTCTGAGACTACAGGCTCCGGACGGGTTCGTTCAGGAAACAAAAAACTATCCCTGCTCTTGTCAAGGATGGGGAGCTCTTTCTTGTCACGGGCAGTAATGTGCATGACCCCAGGCACACCCGCCACAAGAAAAGACAGAAGAAGACCTTCAGCTGCATAATAAACCAAAATTAGAAACCAGAATAAACTCAAGAAGTACAATAAGGCTACTTACATCCATCCGGCTTCCGGAAATATGGCACATCGTCCGGATAAGGCCACAAACGATTCATCCCAGCTCTCACAAGAGCAGATTCAGGGATGGGACACATAGGAGTTGGGGTATGGGTCAATTGTTGATACCACCCATGCCTCTCCGGACGTTCAACAAATGGCAAGGCAAGCAAAGGCTGATCCGTTGAATGCAAATACATGGGCGACGGGATCACGTCCTCCCGTATCCAGAAGAATTTCCTAGCCCACTGTGGGTCGAGGAGAGGCGTGTCCACAGCAATAGCCTTCTGGTCAGTCGGAAGGCAATTATAGCGGCCGCCCCTAGCATGCAATCGGTAGAACACGCCGAAGTTATCAATAGTAGGCACAATGCCATGCGCCCGGCAGAAAAT
Organism: Bidens hawaiensis; assembly: GCF_021521415.1. Classification (NCBI taxonomy): domain Eukaryota; kingdom Viridiplantae; phylum Streptophyta; class Magnoliopsida; order Asterales; family Asteraceae; genus Bidens; species Bidens hawaiensis. The sequence goes on along the minus strand of NW_027491356.1, from coordinate 157,237 downwards.
CTCAAAGTGACGCATGCGCATCACCGCTGAAGCATGAAGCTGGGAAATATGAATCATATTCCCAGTTATTAGCTTACCCAGAAACCGGGTAACCGAAAATCGGAGATTCCCAGAGCTGAAATACTCGGCAAAGACGGCCATCTTCCCCACTGGAGAATGGCTCGCCATAGAACCAGGTGCCGGAAATTTTGGCTCCCATTATGGAGCTATGCCGTAAGCATTGACGATGTCTTGAAAGCCCTTGACGTCCCAGTCAATGGTTATAGAGTCGATGGTCTGGTAATCAGGCCTCACCAACACCATATATTCGGCTAAGAATTTACTACAACAAGCTATGGTCGCCGGAGAAGAAGACGAAGAAGACTTTCTGGTTTGAAGAGAGAGTACCTCAAAATTCCGGCGAAATTATCTTCGTTGTTCAAATACAAAGTAAGGAGATAAAGATGAAACTGCCGGATATATATAGAAGTAACATTAAATGCTTGGAACAGTGCGAAACAGCTGTTCACCAATCAGATCGTGCCACGTCAGGCGGGAAAATCAAAAGTCGAAAGATTTAAAATCCCGAGATACGGCCGGCGCCAGCTGACAGACCTTTTTCTGTGCGGTGCAGACTCGTCACATCAGTCAGCCACCAAAATAATTGGCGAATTTCTAGTTCTACAGTAACTGGGCAAACTAAATACATTGGCTGACACATCAGGCATTATTGGAATGCAAGTTACGAAAAAGAACAAGAAAAAGACAAGTCATGATTGTAAGCGGAAGGATCACCAACAAAGTCGTCACCCGCGACTGGGATAACCCCTTCAAATAAAGACGGAACATAAAGACGATGAGTTCAACACAATAAAAGAAAAAGATAGTTTCATTCCATTTACAAAGATTTACAAGAAGAAAGGAAATACAATAATATTACAACCTATTCCTAGTATTCCTTGGGAGCTTCCTTGCCTTCGGCTTCAGCGATCAACCGTTTCACGTGAAGACGTAGCTCCCCAACCGCGGTAGGCTCGCGTCGGTTCTCCTCAATATATTTCAGGATGTCAAAGGAAAGGTTATCAAAGGAATCCATCCATGCTTCTTATTCCTTTTGACAATCCTGGCCGTGAAGCTCAAACTCAGAGGACGGACGTCCCTCGCGAGCGATGGAGTAACCCTCCGCAAAACCAGCCTGGCGACCTACCCGCGAAGAGCTGACCAGTAGGTCAGCAAGGCAATCCCCAAACTCAGGACCATCCTTGATAAGCCTGAAAATCTTATCCAAAGAAAATCATAATAGCAATCCCAATATAAGAAGAAATCGAAATATTTACTTTGGGGATGCCAAACTTGAGTAGCCAACGCCGTTCATCTGAGGCATTGATGAAGGCCACCTCCAAATCTTCATTCTCCTTAGAAACGGAAGCACGAATATCATCCTTTCCCTTCACCTCCGCCGCAAGCCTCCGGAAAGCCTCATCCCAGGCGGCGACAAACTTGACCTGAGCGGCCACCCGCTCCTCCAGGCGCTTGTTCCTCTCATGGGCAGCCAGGAGAGCAGCTTCAGTCTTCCTGGCCTCCACCAGGGCGGCATCCCTCACCGCTTCAGCCTCGTCCATACGCTGAACGGCGCGCTCAAGGTCGCCGGACCACCCAGCCCTTAAATACCTCACGGCTAGTCGACAACACATTAGCCAAGTGATAGCTAAGTGATTGAGCCAGGCTAGCCTGATTTTGGGAGTGTATCCTGTTACACTCAGAGGGCGGGAGGCAGTGCTCAAAGAACTTTTGGCACACACGCGGATTAGTAAAAAGCGCGTCAGGACCAAGGTTCCATGATGGGCGAAAGAGGGGGTCCCCTTGATTAGAGGACTCCGCCCCTTCACCCGTGGAAACCAGAGAGGTTACAGATGTATCTTTTGAAGGCACAACCTCCGTCTCCACCACTACCTCAGGTGGCGGCATAGGGACATCCTCAGGAGGCACATCCTCACTAACCCTCCGCAAAACCTCTGGAGGCGGAGAAGGCAGACGTACAGCGGTCGCAACTGCATATTCAGAAACAAAAGTTAGAAGATACAACATAAGCCCATTAATACAAGTAAAGTTACATGCGGGTTGCCGTACAGTAGCCCGGCTCTTGACCCGGTCTTGAAGCTGGGTCAGCTTGATCTTTTTCAGAGGTGGTTCCTCACCTCCAACAACGGAAGCCTCCCCACCGGCGAGATCATCGGCGTTCCTGGGTGCCTCCCCACCAACGGGATCATCAACACCCCTAGAAGCCTCCCCACCAGTGGGATCATCGGCAGTCTTGGAAAATCTCCCTGTCCACGAGATCCTCATCCATATCAGCCTCCCCACAGGCGGGATCATCGGCATCAGAATCCTTGTTCAGGGCGGATACACCGGCCATGTCTGCCCTCTTCCTGCGGCGGGCAAGATCTGCAATAGCACGCAACACGCCAACATAAATACTCTCCGGAGTACCGGGCGGGGAACCCTCACTAGAGGATTCATCACTAGAGGAAAGGACTATCGTCCCGTCCGGGTGCATAACACTTAGAGGTTTAGGGTTAAGAATGTGCACACCTTGAGCCACTGCGGAATCAGTGACCACCGGCTCTGTGCGGCCGCGGGTGGGAAAAAGGAAATTACCCTTGAAGTGATCAAGAACAGGCTCTTGATACATCTCCAGGGGCATCCTGAACATGTTCCCCACGACGGTGAGGATAAGAACCTCAAATAACGAACACTCCCCTGTAAGAAAAGAAAGCAAACGTAAGGAAAGCATAAAAAACACTAACATGCGCAGTAGAGAGGAATACTTACGTCCATCGTCCCGGGAGAAGTATGGGTGCTCATCCGGATACGGCCACAGGCGGATCATCCCCACCTGCACCAAAGCTGACTCCCGAATGAGACCCATAGGGGTTGGGGTCTGCGTAAGCTTCGCATACCAATCTTCACCTTCCGTGACAGCAACCGGAAGGTGAGAAAATTTTTCGGTAAGCGAGCGGCGGGTCATAGCCAATGGAATAATATCGGCGTTAACCCACATAAATTTATTCTTCCACTCGTGGGCACTCGGCGGAGGCTCAGTGCCTATTGCTTTCCACTGAACCTGAAAGCTGAACCAACTCCCTCGGGTTTGAATCTTGTATATCGCAAGAAAGCGATCTACAGTAGGCTCCACCTCAAGAGCCCCACAACAAAACTCAAAATTCCGGAGCCTCATGATCCCGAACGGATGCAACTGGGAAAAATGAATTCCTGTGACATCCAAGAAGTCACAAAAGAACTTGGTGATAGGCAACCGGAAATTTCCGGTGGTGAAAGACTCACCATATAGAGCAATCTTCCATGTCTGCGGCTGATCGGCCGTAGATCCCGGAGAGGGAAGCTCCGGCTCCCACTCCGGCCCCAACCCGTAAAGGTTGACCCGATATCTTGGAAGTCAGACGCCTTCCAGTTGATGCAGATGTTCTCAACGAGCCCCTTCGATGTATCCTTCTTGCCTTCATTCGTCTTGTTACCCTTTTTACCGCCGGCCATGATTGATCGGAAAACTTGGAGGATCAGAGGGAAGATTAAGAACAGAGAAGATAAGAAGATTGGAAGAAAAATTTTGCAAGTAAATTGGAAACTGAAGCTGCCTCCCCTATATATATACACATCGCAATTAATGCGAGGAGAGAGGGATCCAGCTCACACGCCAAAACCGTCTAACCAAAAGACGGCACGTTAGGCGGGAACTGACAAAACAAAATAATTTTGAATCGGCCGCCTAAAAATTCGTGCACCAACCTCGAGCACCACTCCTGACACGATTCGGTCAGGAGACATCACATCTCAGACGGCTAAACAGTACCCCAGTCCAAAAGCAACAGCAATCTAAAGGACTATTAGTTGTAACCCGCGACAAAAGTAGAAGTCCATAATTCCACCCGCGACATCAACTCACGGAAGCAACAATGGACTGGGGGGACTTATAGAGGGAGGGTAGCAAAGCTACCCACAGACCCCTTATCCGACCCGTGGATCGTCAAAAGACATCCGCCACCCACGGATTCATTACCCAACCCGCGGATCGCCAAAAGACATCTGCGCAAGGAATACGTGGATTGGTAAAGCCATCCACAACCCAAGACAATGCGGAGCTCCGTCATAATCCACGGGTGGTCACGCAAGCATCTGCGAAAGGAATCCATAAACAACTCAAGGGACTCATCACATGTATGATCCCACGTGATATGGAAGAGCAGTTGTAACAAACTACTTCTAGAAGATTCCCTCAAAACCTCCTAATAGCGACATCGGCCAATGGAAAGAGGACACCTGGACACGTAATGGCCATCCCAAGACGTGCACAGATAATGGCTACACCATAAGCAGGTCCAGGCTGTCACATCCAATAAAAGCCCGACACGTGTCCATTCAGGCAGAGAAGGAATAACTTGATAGTGACAACTCCACCAATCACCTTCCCTCCACCTTCGGCTATAAATACGAAGATCACCTCTTCAAGGTATTCATTCACACTCTCAAGCCTTAAGCAATTACATATTGTGTCTTACTTAATTCCGATCAAAGTACGATACTTATTCTCACGCCGGAGGGTGGTTACGGGAAGACCCCCTACTCTGTCATTCCCATAACGAGACTCAACGGTGTTCTGTTTTGCAGGCATCAGCTTGGATCTATTCTCATTACTTCAGCATAATCTCATCTGGGGAAATACCTGGTCGGACTACCCAGTTCGATCTGGTGTTTCTTCAGTTCGCTATATTATACGTGGAGACCAAAACATTTAGGGGCTGTTTGGGATTCCTTATTTTCACCTTATAACTTATAAGGAGATGTCATAAGTTACAAATGTGTAACTTATCAATATTTCCTCTCACATAATAAAGAAATCCAAACACTTTTTTTTAACTTATCATAAGTTATGAGTTATAAAGAGATAAAAATAAGGGCAGACATCACATTTATTTTTTGATTATGTTCACTAAAATGAATTATTAATTTTTTGATTATTAAAATGCATTTTTATATGTGAGTTAAGGGCAAACATAACATTTATTTAAAATAATTTAACACAAATACAAAATTGGAAATTTGAAAACAAATAATCTCACCTTTTGTGTATTGGCCGATAATAATTTCCACCTTTAAAATCACTAGCAACGGTCCAACCTTTTAACTATTTTTGTCTCACTGGTCCTTCGTTAAAAAATACTTAATGTCGTTATGTTTTTTCTCTAGTTTCAAACCGATGTTTTAGGGCTTTTGATCGGAAGAACGATATGAGTCGACTAATGTAAAACTTATCTCGAAACGGTGATTCAAATGGCTTAATTTTTGTTAACCGGAAATTCAAGCACCCGAATTGAAACATTGTTTCGTCGTTTGGATCACCATTTCGAGATAAGTTTTACATCGGTTGACTCGTATCATTCTTCCGATCAAAAGCCCTAAAACATCGATTTGAAACTAGGAAAAAACTTAACGACGCTAAGTATTTTTTAACGAAGGACCATTGTGACAAAAATAGTTGAAAGGTGGGACCATTGGTAGTGATTTTTAAAAGTGGGATTATTATCGGCCAATACACAAAATGTGGGATTATTTATTTCCAATTTTTCTACAAAATTTACAAATTGTTCATATATATATATATATATATATATATATATAATTGATACATAAAAAAGCTTCTATTTAAGTTTTAGAGAAGATAGTGTCTTGTTGTAGTTTGGTTTTGCAATGATCATCAACAAAAGTGTAAGCCTGTCTCTAGCAAGGGTTGGCATACTTAAAAGACCCGTTTTACACATGGTCAACTTTGTGTAGATTTACCAAGAGTGAAAAATAGAGACGAACAAAAAGTAAATACTTATTTTAGATAAGCAAGAGAAAGTTGCAAAAAAAGCAAAAAATATTGTTGATAAGTAAAAATGTATAGCTTTCAAAGTTTATGTTTTAAAGTTTAAAATTTTGTTTGTAAATATTATACAACATAATGTCATTTTTTGTAAGTCCATTTCTTTCAATATTATGTTTTTGTTTGAATATGACTTACAATTATTATAAATTATATTGCTATCTCAAAATACATATTAAAAAAATGTTGTCGTTTGAAATTATATATACGTTTACTTGGACGGTTTTTTATATCTCTGCCCGTATAATACATAGGTCAATAACCTAGTTCCTAATATTGTGTTGCTAATTTATATATATATATATATATAGTTATAAACATAATTATAATGATAACTTTTATTTATCAATACCTGAACTTTATTAATTAACTTTTCATCTATGGTAAATTATCAATAACAAATAAATAAATTTGCTAGGTTTGGTCATGTGAACTTTCTCTTTCATTTTAAAATATTACATTTTCTTTTTATTTTGAGATTTTAAGAAATATTGTACAGCTAGCAAGTTATCGTCACCCATAGCAATCCACGTTTCAATCATCTTTGTGCTTGCTTACGTGGAAATCCACGTACACGTCTACATGGTTTTTTTCGTTTAATATTTTTAAACTTCTATAAAATATTTCAACTAAACATATTTTGTTATCATAATACTATTAATATATTGCTATTATTAGTTATTAATTTATATTGTTCACATACTATTTACAATACGAGTGTAAACAAGTCGAGCAAGTCATAAGTTATTTGAGATAGATTCATCAAATATTTAATTAGATCGTGTTAAACATGTTAAAGTCATGCTCAAGCAGAATTTCATGTGTCTAGTTATGTGAGGTGTAAGATGACATGAAATTAGGGTGAAATTAGAGTGGATGGAGAAGAAGAGATGACGACCCAATTTTAGATCTAGGTTAAAACCAAATTGCATCTTTAGTTTTGTAGCCTGCAGGTATATTTTAATTTTATTTATTATTTATAATTTAAATAAATTAGAGTTTCAAGTCAATGTAACATAACATCCGATTTTTAATTTATTATATTATTTACTAGATTGTATTTCCTCGTATTACGGGAGTTGTTTTACATTATTTGTTTTATAATATTTATATATGTATATTTGGATTTTAATTTTATTTATTGTAATAAAGTTAATAATTAATATACTTAAGGTTTGATGATAAAATGGTTTCACAAATAAATGATATGTTATAATCCGGTTTAAAAGCTATCTGGGTTTGGTGATACACATTACCCGTTTATTTTCTTTATTTTAATTGTTTCTTAATTATAAATAATATCTTTTTTTAAAATAAAATATGATATTAATTTTTAGTATATTCCTATTTTATAGGATTTTCATATCAAATATTTGATGAGATTATTTTTTAATATAATGAGATGTTATAACCCGTTTAAGAGCTATCTGAGTTTGCTGAGACATTTACCCGTGAATTCGAGTCAAATGCGTGAAAAACCTTCATTTACATATAAAGCAATCTGATGGCTTGAGAGAATGGTTGTTTTACATTTTTTGTTTTTTAATATTTATTTTTTGGATTTTAATTTCTTTATTGTAAGAAAGTTAATAATATAGTTAGGGTTTGATGATGAAAGGGTTTAATAAATAAATAATATGTTATAAACCGTTTAAAAACTATCTGGATTTGGTGTATGTTTTTTAATATAAAATTGTTTATTAATTATAAATAATATATTTTTCATTTTAAATTGGATATTAAATTTTAGTATATCCCTATTTTATAGGATTTTAATATCAAATAGTTGGTAAGATTAATTGTTAATTTAATGAGATGTTATAACATGTTTAAGAGCTATCTGGTTTTGGTAAAACATATACCCATGAATTTGGGTTAAATCAATGAGAGACCTCCATTTAAAAATCAAGAAATCTGATGGCTTCCATAAAAAGGGGAAGCAACCACATCGCGACACGTATGATTTTAGGGTTTTCATTTATATATATTATAGATTTATAGGGTTAGTTTCAAATAAAAAGTTTGATTTTCCTAAGAAGGCTAGGAAGGCGGGTATTTTAGTCTAACACTTAAATATCAAAACCCACTTAATTTAATTTCAAAAACCCACTTACATTAATTTCAAAAACCCACTTACATAAAACCCAATTACATAGTTACTCTCTACAACCACTACCACTCCACTGCCCACCGCCACACCTCGCCGGAAAAGTCCGGAAAAACACAATGGAAAACATTATGAAAAACACAATGTAAAAAACACAATGGAAATAACACAATGAAAAAAAAACACAATGGAAAAAACACAATTGTATGACACAATGGAAAAAACACAATGAAAAAAAAACACAATGAATAATACTATTGTATAACACAATTTTGTAAAACACAATTTGTAAAAAACCCACTAATTTTTTTTTAAAATTTTATATTACAATATGGTACTCATATGAAAAATAAATTTTACATTACAATTTGTTTTTCAATAAAAAAGTAATAAAAAAAATGTTATGGATGTTTTAAAATGATGGGGGAATTTGGCATGTGCCTTGCATGGGGAGAGAAAGTCAACAAATGTGTTATTTCTTTTATGCCCTCACCTTTCTTTCACACTTGATTTCCCCATAAACTAATCTCAACTCTCCATATTCAAAATCAATGGACAAGATTACTTCTTATCCTTCCTACAAAAACTATACTTCCTACACTTGTATATATAATTACTCTACTTAATTCTCATGTTTAACACGTTAATTTCATTTGTATTTGATCCAAACCATATATATATATATATATATATGAGTTAGGTTATAATAGGAAGTATAGTTTTTGTAGGAAGGATAAGAAGTAATTTTGTCCATTGATTTTGAATATGGAGGGTTGAGATTAGTTTAGGGGGAAATCAAGTGTGAACACAAGCTAAAGCTAAAGGGCATAAAGGAAATAAAACATTTGTTGACTTTCTCTCTCCACATGCAAGGCACATGCCAAATTCACTCATCATTTTAAAACGTCCATAACTTTTTTTTACGACTTTTTTATTGAAAAATAAATTCACCATAATAACGAGTGTCTTTTTATCTTTTATATGAGTACCATATTTTAATATAAAAATTAAAAAAAAATTAGTGGGTTTTTTACAAATTGTGTTTTACAAAACTGTGTTATACAATAGTATTTTTCATTGTGTTTTTTCCATGATATTTTTACATTGTGTCATACAATTGTGTTTTTATTATTGTGTTTTTTTTCATAGTGTTTTTTTCCATTGTGTTTTTTACATTATGTTTTCATAGTGTTTTTCATTGTGTTTTTCGGACTTTTCCGGCGAGGTAGTGGCGGTGGGTGACGGTTGTGGTGGCGGTGGGCGGTGGGGTGGTAGTGGTTGTAGGATATAAGTGAAGATGTAAGTGGGTTTTATGTAAGTGGGTTTTTGAAATGAATGTAAGTTGGTTTTGAGATTAAAGTAAGTGGGTTTTGATATTTAAGTCTCCTTCCTAGCCTTCTTAGGAAAATCAAAATTCTTATTTGAACATAACCCTATATATATATAGGGGAGTGATATTTTGAGAACCATGTTGAGTTTTAAGAACTTAAGAACTAAATTCTTAGCCACACATTTTATTAAATGGATTGGATTGTGTGGTTGAGATTAAATCTGACTAAAAAGTCAAAGTATGAGAGAGAATAAAGTTGTAAGTGATTGCACTAATTTTCGCGTCCGTTACACATGTGTAATAAATCGACTCGGCGCGTAAAAAATTCTGTAATTTTTTTACGTATATGTAACCTACATATATTACGTATGTGTAAAAAAAATTTCGATATTAGTTACACTGAGTTCTTAAAACTCAAAGGGATTCACATTTGAAATCTCCTATATATATATATATAAATTTTTTATGATGTCATCCGAGTCAAACACTGGTCTGCCCTTCCGTATTGGTCCGACCATTGATCTGATAAGACGTCCGGATCAACTTTCGGGCCGGGTCTGAAAACATTGTTTACAAGTCGAGCCAAACTAAGTTAGAAACAAAAGTTCGTGACTAAGTCATACTTAAATTTTTTTCTTTTGGGTGTTTTCATATAAATTAATGTCTGTCATTTTTAGCACGCTAGCAAATTTGTATCGGATCCTATCCATACCCGCCAATTATCCACAGGTTTCCTCGGGTCGACAGAGGATTATGGTCCAACACTCCCGGCCCAAATAATAGCCAGACGCCATGTAGAAGTTGCAACTTTCAAGCTTGCAAAATTTTCACTTCATATATGCTAACCAATTAATTAATCCAAAAATACAACTGATAATAATCATTTTTCAAAAGAAAAACAATTGATAAATTCTTTCGAAATTTAATGTTGCCATGAAAATGACTAGAAAAATGAATCAAACTCGAACATACAACATAGTCTAATTTCGAGTTTAGGTGGGCTCCTCGTGACGAATTCTGACACTGAATTGGTGGTTTTGTTCGTCATGTACCATGTTTTATAAATGTTTTGTGTGTTAAAATGTTGGACTCCAGTATAAAAATTTTGGTGGCTTGCGCAGCTTAATTATGCGTGAATGATGATGATCATATTAGTTAGCATATATGCATGTAGATAAAAAACAATATGTAGACTGACAGTTTCAGTTGCAGGATTGCAACAGAAGTGCACAGATGGAATATGTTTTGGGCCCAAAGAAGTCTATTGAAAAAAATATTTATACACTTTGATTCATTGTTTATGCTTTAAAAACCCGATTAAATACGTATACGTTTTTCATTTTTAGAATATATGGTTATTTGAATAATCATATAACATTCATAAACCATCTTTATCATTTTATATATTTTATGAAATTTTAAGATTCCAATATTAATAAAGAAAAGCTATACGGAATTTCAAAACCTAAAAACAAATCATTTTTAGACAGAGTGCGTTTGACCTACTAACCGAGTGATGTGGAGCTAACCCAGGAGTGACAGACTCCTATTAGGACGAATTGAATATAAAAAACGAGGTATAAAATGACAACTTAAAAAGAGCACATATAACTTAGGTTACGCTCTAAGTTATATGAAACATAAGTGATGGAAGAAAATATCTTGACGACTAAGATCATGTTGCAAACTGTGGGACCTGAATTCCATCATTTGAAGCTTCAATTTTGTAACGTACGGTTTTCCATATGTTTGTAGTTGAGTTTTCTTTTTATATAAATAAAAACACGTGAATTCTTTTATTTGATCAATTTATTCGTTTATTTAGGAAGTCAGTTATATAATAAAATACTCAATCTCTGTTTTTACAATTTTGGCTCCATTTTCTTAAAAAAAAGTGCTTGATATAATGTTTAGCTATTAAATATTATATTGAATTTTCCTAGAAGTTTCTCTCTTTTATTTGCAAGTGCATAGTTGTAAAATTCTGATTAAGCGCCAATTAATCGCTAATCGGTATATAACAAACTAGTCGACGTTAGTCGATTTTTGGTCAAAATCGAAAAGTTTATATAGAAAATTTGGTATATGTATGTATATTTGAAAAATTACATATAACTTCCAATTGTATTAATACTGATTAATCCCTGTTAATCGCCAGTCCTTACCCCACCGCTAACGCATGTCGATTTCTACAACACTGGCGGAGTGTCACCTAGTTTGTTCGTTAGAGCCAAGCGATAAAATTGAAAACACAACTACTGTTTACTATATACTTGAAATATCTTTATAAAATTTGGTAACCAACAAGTGGAAATCGGAATAATAACATAAAACCTTAATAATGACACTTGACAACTACTAGTTTCCACAAATGGCAGGATCTTTCTTGGCTGGTCTAAAACTCAAGGAAAACATACTGTAGATGCATTCATTTGCCTGTTTAGATTTAATAGAGAACTCATCAGAAGTGGTTGTAAAACCAGGCACATCACACGCCCGCACACCGCTTCTAATCAGAGTGGCCCGACACGTGTTTAAAACCGCAGCTTCTCTAGCACAATATATCCCATCCACTGAAGGTATATCCAATCTATACACACCATACTGGTTTGTAGTTCGGTTAACCGAAAACGATATTTGCTCAGCGGTTCTTGGTGAGGCGGCATTAAATTTGCAGTCTATCCTTACATCCGCACCTACAACCAAACAACACAAAATATAAATTATTATACTCGTGTAGGGTCCACGTGACCTGATTTAACGTGAAAATTTAGCTGGGTTAGTGTCAAAGAACAAACCGTTTTAACATTTGAAACCATTAAGTGCAAATCCCGTCAGTTTTAAAGATAAATAGCATACGTTGAAATTTGGTATAAACATGAACGACAAAATTTTTAATTTACTCTAAATAATTGATGAACATGAACCGTTTAAAGCACATTGAGAATCATTACAAGGAAACTTAATCAAATCATATATCTTAATTAATTGTGATAATATATATAAAGCAACAAACACTAACCTGATAATAAGTAGGTCTGGTTGTTGAATGAATTGATGGAACATGTGTCACAGTAGACCATACCCATGACACTGATGTGAGAGATGATGGGTCTTGAAGCTTCAAGTTGCAGAATCATGGAGAATGCTGCAAAAAGAATGAAAATTGCTGCTGATGGTTCCATGGAAGAAATTAAGTTTTGAGTGTAATCAAATTAAGGTGGAAATGATGATGAATGTAATCCATCTGGATGTTATATAAATGGTGGTGGACCTGGATGAATAAATAAAGTTTTGAGTGGAAACAAAAAACATGCATGTGAATGTGTTTTGGCTGGATTTATTTTTATCTTAATTATTATGAAAATAGACATAGTTATTATTATTTTTGTTGTTTTTCAAGTTGGGGAATATTGTTTTCATGGGAATCAATCAAGTGAAACTGGAGATGGAGATACCAAATAGTAAGTGACAGGTTTTAATGTCATCACATGAAACTTGAGAGGAATCAGAAATACTTTTATTTAATTTATTAAATAGTTTTGGTAGTTGAACCAACAAAATATATTTTTAAGTCAACATTAATTCACATAGTCAATTGGCCGTTTTTGGAGCCGTTCATGATGGGCGATGTATTGTGGAGGGGAGCATCATGTAGGACGTTCTCGAGAATCGCTAATTTTGGCCGAAGGCAAGAAAAAATTCGGGTATTTTATTAAAAAGTTTTTTTTATAGGCTAAACAAATAAACAATTAGCTTTGCGAATGGACTTATTAGTTATGATTTGGGTTGCACAAAACATATTTTTTTTTTCTTATAAAAGTGAGATTAAATGAATTGTGTAATTGATTGAATTTAAACATTAAGAATGCATATATTTTTTTAAAGTATATATTAAAAACCTTTTAAATTTTTTTGGACCTAACGAGGTGTTCAGGCCGGAGACGGTCGACCCCCCCCCCCCCCTCCCAAAGTCGGCCCCGACATCATGGGCCACGAAGACGTTCGGATAGATAACGTGAGAGGGGAGGGGTGTTTGAACGCGTTTTTTTAGACAACCCCGAACATGTATGACGTGGACCCATTTTTAGGCTTCTGATTGAAGAAGCTTTAATTTATTCAAATTTTAACGGTATTTTTTCTAAATTATCATTTTAATGATAAACTTCATTTTAGTTCATTCGTTGGCATTCAAGATACATGATCGATAAACATTTTATTATTGCAAAAGAAGACTGGAAAAAAAACTCGTTACAGTAGTTCTTTGTTGAGAACCTCATCCAAAGCCTCTACCCATGCCTCATAGTCATATTTATAGATCTAACCCTAATTTGAAGATGATAATAATAATAATAATAATAATTTATTTATTATTATTATTATTATTATTATTATTATTATAAAAAAACTAAAACAACTCGACTAACTTGTCAACTTTGATTATTCCATATTCGTCCGTTTGTGAATACGGTCTATAATTATTCACCCATCATCATGTCACCTTCAGGTTTAAGGTGCTCTAATTCAGTCATCAGAGTAAAGGTTACAATATAAATACTTTTTGATAAACTCGTCTAGGCTAAACATGGTAGCAAGTTACAACACCTGCAAGTAGCTTTAAAGTGAAAAGCTTGGATTTGCAAGATAGAACATTAACATTACATAGTAGCATATTTATCTCATACGTAGGAAAAAGGACTGATAATCAAATTTGTCATGCTTAAGCTGTTTTTAATACTTTTATAAGTGATTTTCAAGGGATATTAAAAGAGAGAGAAAGGTGGAGGAAAGTACACGGAGGACGACAGAGAAGACAAAACGAAAACGGGGAGACAAGTAGACAACCGCTTCCTCGGAAAAATCCGTTGCTATTCTTCCTTTTGTCCCGTATGAACATACACCATTACAATATATATATATATATATATATATTTTTGTTTTCTAAAATTTACTATATATCTATACTATATATAATACCTGAGATAAGGGCAAATTAAGACACTTGATTTTAAAAGTTTTAGAAATGCTAATGCATAAAGTTGTAAAAAGGGGTAAACTTGTCTTTTAAACATAATTAACCTAACTTACAAGTTCGCCCCCTCATCTTTAATCATGTTATGTTTTTAGTTTTAGTCTTAAACTAACTTCCCATCACGATTTTTAAACGACCTAATTTTTTCCTGTGCTAATATATTTGTAAAAAAAGTGCACCATAAAATCGAGCATTTTTGAAAAAAATAATAAGTTACGTAGGGGTGCTCGATGCCGCCTTTTGATGGTTTGTAAGCTAAACTTGTGAGCCCAACCATTAGTATCGATTTTTCTTCGTCCAAACCAAAATTGAATCATTGAAATTGAAACCGAATCATTAGCAGCTCTCTTATATATACAAAATAAGAAAAATGATAATTTTAGCAACATAAATAGTGAAGATTAATAGAACAGCTAGGATGCGAAATTATAACAAGAATGAAGATTATAAAAAATCATACTGAAATTAGCTTTATTTAAAGTTGTAATAGTCATGTTTACATGTATTAAAAAAGACTTTGTTCAATTATATCTTAACTATATCTAATATATATAACAAAACTTGTCAAATACTAAATAATAAAAGAGAATAAAATGCATACAACATTTAAGTTTGATCTGATTTCATATGGCAGGTTTTCAGCATAAGCCGCGAACCAAATCGTTAGCTACGGTTTGAAAATTTTGAAACTAACCAACCTAGTGAAAGTTAAAAAAATAACCGATCGTGAAACCAAACTGATGACTGGTTTAAAATATTTAAATGTTTTAAACCAAACCATGAACACTCTTAATTGTTATGTGATTCGCAGGGTAAGCATTCGGACACCCGCCGCATCGCGCGGGCACCCGCCTAGTATATTAATATATAGTAGGGTGAGCAAACCTACCGTCATCAAACCGAATTAACCGATAACCTATATCAACCGATGTCCAAGGTTATTTGATTAAAAAATTAATCAGTTATGGTTAATGGACCTTCATAACCAAACGCTAACTGAATCGATAACTTGTTTTTTTGTTTTTCTATATTATATATTTTTATGCAATTATCTTTTACTCATTTCAGACTTGATTCAACTTAATCATGTGTTTTATTATCAAATTTTAATTAAAACACTAGAAGGAAATGTTCTTTTTGTATGCCTTTGTTATTCATACCTTCGTTACCCTGAAAAATTTAACCAAATGAGCAAATAAATTGAAATGGAACTCAATTTCTTCTAGGGTGTATTCTTTTATTTATCTTCTACTTGCTGAAATAATTTTGTTTCATTACTTTCTCTATTCAATTTAACCAAAAATCTCAATAAAGAAGAAACTGGAACCTACGCCATTTATGCGCATTGTATCTACTCTTTTAACATATTACCAAAGTTCTCATCGATAGGGGTGTTTTTCGGGTTTCGGGTTTTTCGTGTCGGCTTCTTCGGGTTTCAAAGTTTTAAATCTTAACCCGAAACTTAACCCAAATCTCTCACGGATTTTTCGGGTTCAGGTTTTTTCGGATTGGATTAATCGGGTTTCGAGTATCCTAGAAAATGAAACTAAAACATAAAAATTTTAAAAACTTCAATGCTAAAATTAAAACAACATATTCTTTTTTGCTCGTAACGCAAATAATTTAATAATAAAGGAAAAATGGTTTTTATTGGTCCCAACTTTTTTATTTTTGCCGGCGCTGGTCCCAACTTTCATTTTGGCTGGCAACGGTCCCAACTTCAACATTTGTTGCTTCCACCAGTCCGCGACTGACGGAGTACTAACTCCGTATGTTTTTGCTTACGTGTCAATCTGAGTTGTCAAAAACATATTACGTGGCAGCCACCGTGGATTATTGGTTTATTACGTGGCAGCCACCAGAACCCTAACTCTTCAACGCTCACTCAAAACCACCGGATTCTCCCTCTCCGTCTTCACTTCCGGCGAACCCCTCGCTGTTGTCGACCAAACTCCCGCCGTCCTCCTCCCCACCCCTTCCTCCACCTCCACCAAACCCCCTTCACACACAAACACCACTGAGTCGCCACACAATACACAGAGAAAGAGAGAATGACGAAGTTCGATCCATGGCCCGTATTCTTCAAGCGAGAGTTCAACCGGAACTGGCCGTTCCTCGTTGGATTCGCCATCACCGACACCATCATTACTAAATTCTCCCTTGGTCTTACCGGTACGCATCCAATTCCTCTTCAAATCAGATTCGATTTAAAACAGGTTCATTGATGGAGGTTAACGGCGGCTGCCGGAATCGATCTGGGTTTTGAGCTAGCAACAGATGAAGACCGGGTCGACGGTGCCGGCGGTGGTGGTGGGGGTTGGTGGCGGTGGAATGAAGGGGGTTTGGTGGAGGTGGAGGAAGGGGTGGGGAGGAGGACGGCGGGAGTTTGGTCGGCGACAGCGAGGGGTTCGCCGGAAGCGAAGACGGAGAGGGCGAATCCGGTGGTTTTGAGTGAGCGTTGAAGAGTTAGGGTTCTGGTGGCTGCCACGTAATAAACCAATAATCCACGGTGGCTGCCACGTAATATGTTTTTGACAACTCAGATTGACACGTAAGCAAAAACATAACGGAGTTAGTGCTCCGTCAGTCGCGGACTGGTGGAAGCAACGAATGTTGAAGTTGGAACCGTTGCCAGCCAAAATGAAAGTTAGGACCAGCGCCGGCAAAAATGAAAAAGTTGGGACCAATAAAAACCATTTTTCCAATAATAAACCAACATAACTTGATAAAGTCATAAAACAATTCACAAGAAGAGTAAAACTAAGTAAATAACTCAAACCATAATCGTCTTCGATTATACGTGGTGTTGTGGTTCGATTACGGATGCTATTAGTAATAAACGGAAAACATAAATTAAAAATAAACAATCGATCCATAATAGTTTACATGACAACAGTCGATTAGGCTTAGATTCTGATAACTTTAATGACTAAAACTAAACATTTTATACCTAAAAATATATTTAATTTCAAAACTAAAAGTTTATTAGGGTTGACCCGAAACTTATAAATCAAATCCGAGAACCAATCCGAATTACTTCGGATTGGGTTCGGGTTAGTCTTTTATCGGGTTCGGGTTTTTCGGGTCGATTTAGTTCGGGTACGGGTTTTTTCGGGTTGGGTTTCGGGTTTCAGGTAAAATTGACAGCCCTACTCACAGACAAAATTAACAAAAAAATAAGGAATTTATGTGCCATTTGCTATTTTCTTTTGTTTGTCTTCCGCGATTCTGTTTCATGTCAAATAGATCACGATTAGTCGGTGTGTGTGTGTGTGTATATAGAGAGAGAGAGAGAGAGAGCAAGGTTAGAATAAGAAGTAGATTTTTCCTAACATGTGTAAGAAGGAATCTGAACCATTAGATGCAATATAACACATAGGGGCAAGATGGTAATCGACCAAATCTTTTAATTATGGACTAAATCGGAATTATTAATGTGATCCCTAAAATTTTGTTAATTTTCTGGACAGTATGGATCTTCAATAAAATTAATAATTATAATTCAATTAAATTGTTCTTTCAGAACATAGTTAATATCATAAAACGAACGGATTAGGAAGAAGCCAACAAGAAAATGAAAATAGAGATATTTCATTCTAGCTGATTCATTTCGACGTTTGATGATTACTTTTGATATATTTCATTATAGCTTATTCATATTTTGTCTTTTTTTGTACTTATTTGACTAGATATCGTTCGGCTATTAATTGTGTCAATTGGTTCTTCGATTCGGATCCAACTTTTTCTAAAGTGATCTTTTAATTTGCATATTATGATTTTTTTTTATCTGTGTTCATATTGTTCTTGCTCATTTTTTATTTATTTTTGTAAATCTTGTTTTCGTTTGTTATATTTGTTTTAGCAGCCTTTTAGTTATATTTTACTAACTTGTTCTTAATATATATTATAAATATATATTTTTTGTAGTTAGAGTTGATGCTAATTATGTTTTAATTATTGGTGTGTTTTTATTTTTGGTGTTCTTGGTGTTTTTGATGTTATGTTCTAAATATGGATTAATATTTGGTGTTTTGTTTTAAAGCAACTGTAATATAAACTACGATGTGTTTTTGGTATTGTAAATTTAATTTTATTTCCATATATAATATAACACACTGGACGAATATGCCTTTAGAGTGTTATAAAACAATAATTAAAAAAAAAAACGCACCGCCTGAAAAACACACTTTCCATCTAGACCATCAGATCATCAAATCTGACGCACCATATTACTTCTTACACTTTTTAGACACACTCCACTTCTTATTATAACTCCACCACACACATATATATATTAAGTTCTAGTGAAAACTCCTTTTAAAGAGAAAACTTAAAAACTCATAAAAATTTCTAAAAAATTATTTTTAACTTTTAAAAAAAAAAAATTTTGAAGTTTTTTTTTCACCACTATTCTTATATGTTATTGGTTCAAAAAAAAAAAAAAACTTGTCGGTAACTTCGTCGGTATAGTGCGCATGTGTAATAGTGTGCATTACATATATGCAAAAGTGTTTGTATTGTATAGAATACAACACTATTGCACATATTTGATACACACCATTGTATATATGCAATATAAGACTAATACACACATCGAATACACATTAGTACGTATGTGTAATACAACATTAACGCACATGTGCACCACATCGACTTTTATTTTATTATTATTATTTTTCCATATAATAAAACACTACTACACATATACAATACACAAATATTGAATATATGCAATAAAACACTATTAAACTCAAAATACATATTAATACACATGTGTAATACAACGGTATCGCACAATAATACGTATGTGCATTACAACGGTTTTTTTAATTTGTTTTTTATTTTTTTTTATATTTTTCGAGTGAAATATAAGAAAATATAAGAATAATGGCTAAAACAGAATTTTGAAAATATTTTTTTATTTTTAATTAAAAATAATTCTTTAGGAATTTTTAAGTTTTCTCTCTAAAGGTGAGTTTTCTCTTGATCCTCTCCATATATATATATATATATATATATATATATATAAACGAAACATTTAAAAGCTCTCTGGTTGCTCCCTAAATTTTCTCAGGCCACCAGATTGTTTTATTTGTAAATGGAGGCTTTTCATGCATTTGACCCGAATTCACGGGTATGGGTCTCACCAAACCCAGATAACTCTTATACGGGTCATAACATCTCATTAAATTAAAATGAATCTGACCAAATATTTGATATGAAAATTCTATAAAATATGGATATACTAAAAATTAATATATGATTTATTTTAAAACAAGATATTATTTATAATTAAGAAACTTTTATAGTAAAAAAAATAAGCGGGTTATGAGTCACTAAATCCGGATAGCTTTTAAACAGGTTATAACATATCATTTATTTGTGAAACCCTTTCATTATCAAACCCTAAGTATATTATTAACTTTCTTACAATAAAGAAAATTAAAATCCAAAAATAAATATTAAAAAACGAATAATGGAAAACAACCTCCGTAACACGGAGGATAAAACCTAGTGTATATATATATAGGGGAGTGAGTTCCATTGAGAATCATGGTTTTCTTGAAAACCACCAAATTAAAAATGAGCCATAGATATATTAGATCAATGGTGAGGATCTCAATGACAATATTGTAAATAAATACAAATAAAATGTGATTTATTGAGGGGTAAAGGGCAAATTTGGTATAGTAAAATTAATTTTCTCCATCTTTTCTACTAAAATTCTTGAATTCTTGTGTATTCTCTTTCTTATTGTCTAAAAAACTCCCTGTTTCCTGTATTATTTTTTTAAAATATCTTTCTTTTAATTTTTCATCATAGCCAAGTGTTATAAGTTAAAAAAAGTGAAGACGGAATTTTTGAAGAAACGACCGAAAACATATATGTAATCGTCGGATTTCATTTCAAATTAAGTAGTGTACATATATGTAACGATAAATAAAAACAAATCATACATCATCACATATGTAACTTAGAGTTACGTATATGTAAACACTATGTGTTCGTAAACTTAGAGTGTTACGTACATTTATATATATGTAACTTAGAGTGTTACGTATATGTAAACACTATGTATTCGTGCGTGCATACAACAAATTGAAATATATACATATATGTAACAACTATACAAAAATTTTTTCTTACACTTACATGTATAAATCAGTGCAATATTATTATCATCTTCTTGATTCATCATCTTCATGTGCAATATTGTATCAAGCTACATATATGTTACCTCAATATAACAAAAAAAATATGAAGAAAAAGAAATGAGATACATATATATAACCGAGTTCAATATTATTATCATCATCTTCATACTTTAGTGATTGATATATGCAACTGAGACCAATGAAACCCATGGTTTTCGCAAATACCATATACTTGTGGATTCAGAAACCAAAAAGCCAATATCAAAGGAGTCTTTCCTTCATCATCCATCCACTGCACAACCACAATTTACAAAATGGTTAAAAATATAGAACAAATAAATATTGGGTGGAGCATAGTACAACACATTAGCCACATATATTAAATTAATCTTAGCGTTCCAATAATTAACGTAATATGTTGTCATCACGATTTTCTGTGTACAGTGGCCGAATTTATTTATTTGCTTAGGGTAGTTAATCCTCTTCAATTTAGTTTAAAAAGAAAATCATGGAATCCTCAAAACAGTTCATCACCAAATCAATCGAGTATATTAACAAAACAAAACAAAAAAAATTGATTGTAGAGTAAGGATGTAGATCGTACCATGAGTGAAAAAACAAAGGTTCAACGGAAAGATGGCTGACGAACTTTGTTGTGACGCTTGTTGCAGGCAGCGGCGGCCTCTTTCGGTGCGGCGGTTTTGTTAATCAGTAGGAGTATGCTTCAACGTAGAGAGAGATCTGATGGGTCGGTTAGATTTATTTGTATAGAGAGATCTGATGATAAGTTTAGTCAACAAATAACATAAAGAAAGAAGAAGATAATTCAGGATATTTAACAAAAATACTAAAATTAAAAGAATGTCAAATTACCTTATTAACCTTTTAAAAAAACTTAAAATGTTTAAAAGAAAAAAAAATCTGATTGGTGGAGAGGGGTTTTCATAGTTTACACAAAAACAAGGGGTTTTCATTTGAACCCTCTCTCATATATATATATATATATATATATATATATATATATATATGGTAAGGTTAAAATGAAAACACAGTTGAGTTGTGAAAACCCGCAAAAAACCTATGTAACATCGTTTTTTTTCTTTTTTTTGTTACATGTAATATATGTTGTAACATTTAATACAAAACATCGAAACATTAAAAAAAATGTTTTGCTATTTTTTAACATTTTTTTGCTAATTTTTATATATGTTTTCAAGAGAGAGAAAAAGTTATATTTATATTTACATTTTTTATTCACTTTAATTGTGGACCATAAGATTTAAACATTAATTAAAGACAAAATAGCAAAAGACGTCATTTACGTTTAACTTGATTTTCATTAGACGTCCTTTAATGAAAGAAATAGCAAAAGACATCACTCATGTTTCAAATTTGTTTCACGTTACGTCCTTTGTCACTAATGTAGTTAAATTTTTTTGTTAAATCTGGTCATGTGCAAGGCACATGAGGGTAAATTAACATATTTAGTTAATATTAAAAATAAAAACATAAATATATTAAAAATAAATATCCTCTCTCTCTCTCTCTCCCTCTCTCTCTCCTGCATTTCAATGAACCACATCTCTCTCTCTCTCTCTCTTGTTTCTCTTTCCCTACACCACCAGACAAATCACCCACCACACCACTGGACCACCACCATCCCACCAGACAAATTCCAAACCTGGCGAAACCCTAACCTTCAACGAAGGTGTGCTCCGGCGGCTGAACCACGGCGGCGCAAACATAGGGTTCCGATTTAGACCTCTGGCTCTCAGATCGGGAGTTCAAGTGACGAAATCCATAGACGACAGGTAAGTTATACGCGAGGATCAGTTTTCCGGCGATGAGATTGTGGTGGTGGTGGTGGGAGTATGGTGGTGATGGTGGTTCCAGATTGGGTGGTGATGGGAGCACGGTGGTGATGGTGGTTCCAGATTACGGTGGTGATGGGAGCACGGTGGTGATGGTGGTTCCAAATTGCGGTGGTGATGGTTGTTCCAGATTGTGGTGGTGGGAGCACAATGGTGACAGTTTTATGTGGCTGTGGTGGTGGCGGCCAAACAATAGTGAAAGATGGACAACAAGGTTTGGTGGTGATGGGTTGGATGGTGATGATGAAGATAATGGGGAGGGTACGGTGATGATGAAGATAACATATTTTATATATATTTTATTTTATTAAAAAACAAAAGTATTTCTTTAAAAGGTCAAACCTTTAGTCTAATTACACAAACAGTCCTTAAAGGGTAAAATGACCACACTGCCCTCATGTGCAACGCACATGATAAGATTTAACAAAAAAATTTAACTGGGTTAGTGACAAATGACGTAACGTGAAACAAATTTAAAACATGAGTGATGCCTTTTGCTATTTCTTTCATTAAAGGACGTCTAATGAAAATTAGGTCAAACGTAATGGACGTCTTTTGCCATTTTTTCTTAATTAAAAACATGTGGTTGAGAATGGGTTTCTAGAGTTTTCACAACTCAAGTGGGTTTTCATTTTATACTTAGCTTATATATATATACATATATATATATATATACATACATATATATATATACATACATATATATATATATATACATACATATATATATATATATATATATATATATATATATATATATATATGGGAGGGATAATTTGAAAATCTTGTTGAGTTTTAAGAACTCCATTCTTAATCACACATTTAATTAAATATGTATATATATGGGAGGGATAATTTGAAAATCTTGTTGAGTTTTAAGAACTCCATTCTTAATCACACATTTAATTAAATAGATTATATTATGTGGCTGAGATAAAATTTGATTAAAAAATTAAAGTAGGAGAGAGAATAAATATGTACAATGATTACACTAATTTAAACATCTACTACACTAATTTTACGTATGTGTAAAAAAATTCAAAAAAAAAAATTTTGTTACGTTGAGTTCTTAGGTTCTCAAAAGAAATCTCCCATATATATATATATATATATATATATATATATATATATAGGGGAGGGTTTCCTAAAAAACAAGTAGTTTCCTAGAAAGAATAGGAACAAATAATAGCTATTGGATCATGTTAATCAATGGTTGACATTTTAAATTACCAAAAACCGACATAGTTTCCTAGAATTACCCTTTCACCGTTATAACCGACATAGTTTACTAGAATTATTCTTTCACCGTAGGTTTTAATGCCATATGCCAAAAATCTATTTGTTCTTACCATTCCTAGGAAACTCCTTATGGGTTCAAATAAAAATAAGGAGTTTCCTAGGAATGGTAAGAACCAATAGATTTTTGGCATATGGCATTAAAACCTATGGTGAAAGAATAATTTTAGGATTTTTCTTCGTAAGGATTGTTGGATTTAAGATTACTGGATTTAGTTCTTCGTAAGGAGTCCGTCTAGGTTTGATTTTTCAGCCTTGTTTATCTAGTCGAGTGAATGCTTTAAACTACTTTTGATTTCCGCGCTGTAAGGTAGGATTTCGTTTGGAGGTACTTGTCATAAAATAAGTTAGCGACCGTAAGGGAGTCTAATTAAACTGCTATTTTTAAGAACTTAAGATAAATCCATATGTGTCGTCTTGAGAAGGGTTAGGGGTCCTGTTCAGGTTTTCTTTAATGACGATTTTATGATCCCAGTTCCATAACATGCATTTTCCAACTAATTGACAATTGATACATTAGGGATTCTAGCCTAGGTGGTTTCTCATCATCATCTGAATTAAGTCCAAGTTCTAAGTTTAGTCATCTTTAGTTTTGTTAATTAGTTTAAATTAGTTTATTAGTAAAACCCCCTCAAAATAATAATAAATAATTAGTCGTGTTTGTAGTTAAGTCTAATTTAGCTAGTTAACGTAATTAAAAGAGTCTCGTGGGTTCGATATCCGGACTTACTTAGCTGTACTAGAGTTGACCGGTTCACTTGCCGGTTAGTAGTTTTAGTTAAGTTAAGAGTCTAGAATTTATTACTTAGTGTCTAGATTAGTGTTTATTTAGTTAATAAATTAATAACTACTTTTAGCACATCAAGTTTTTGGCGCCGTTGCCGGGGATTCTTGGTGGTTACGTTATTAGCTTTGATTAGACTTACTTGCTACATACGTGCTATTTGTATTTTGTTTTGTTTTTGAGTCGTAGGAGTCTATGTAGTTTTTATTTTATTTTATTTTATTTTATTAGGTTAATATAGTTTAGTTTAATTGCTTTAAATTAGTGTAGTTTTTTTTATAATATATAGTTTAATTCATTATTACTTGGTGCCCGTGATCCTTTTTCCGTTTAAGTTTATCTTTGAAGTGATTTTCATGGAGTGCTACTATGAGCCCAAATTTTGCCCGATATACGATAGGATGGGGAATGTTATTGGTTGTAAGGACTCATCTGGTGCAATGATGGATTATATACCACATCAAGAAGAGGTATTCATTGATTTCATGCGTGTCGTCCATAGCATTAGTCCAAGTACACCACTTTGGAATTTTATGGATAAGTTTCGGAAGAGTCGAATACAATTTAGTGAGCCGGTGATCGAGTTTGAGGATGTTGATTTGCAGAATCAGATAGAGGAGAGTATTCCCTCATGGGAGGACGAGTTTCGAGATGAATTTGGAGAAGAGTTGTTGGGTTTAGCTGATTTGATGAGAGAGATTTTAACCCCAAAAGAGATATTAAAGAGCTTGAAGTATTGTTATTTGGGGAACCGGTTGAGAAGCTAATTGCCAAAGAGGAATCACATGAGATATCCGAAGGGTTGAAGAATAAAGAACTGCATCTCATTGTGAAACATTATCCACATGTGCGCGGTAAAACTGGCAGGATTTTAGAGATACTTGTTCGTGGATCACCACGTAAATCAAGAGCCCTAAGAAGGAGGATATCTAAAGTCAGAAATCAAAGTGTGCCAAATTTGTCACATCCTCAGAATTTCAATAATTGGTGGATCAAGTTGAATGCTTATTTTTGTGGTCACATGAGTTTAGAAACTAATTTCTTCCCAACTAGTTGCAAAAGGAGAGTGTTGAAGAGCACTGATGAGAAGAGAATTAAGGAGAAACCTCCTGATTGAGGTTTCGTGAACGAGTCTGGCTGAAGACTCTTTTATAAACTTAGCGCTTCACGAGAGGCAACCCGATACTATGTTTTCATTTTATTTTTATTTTTATCTTGGTTTTCCTTTTTTGCTCTGTCGAGTGTTGCTTCTGTTACTTGCAGGTTGTTCCAAGATTGTTTATAAGATGGTTGCTGAGATACGGTTTTATTCAAGTGTCGGGATGGAGCAGCCGACCTATATACTTTTTATTATTTGCTGTTGTTATTCATGTTTTATTCATTGGTTGGGTTGGTCGGTCTGGAGATACTGGTTGCTGAGCACGATCGGAGTTGGAGTGCAGTCATGGAAGAAGACTTTGGCATCATATCGTCATGCGCATATTACCAGCTACGTCTTTTTCATTATCTATCTTGCTTGTTTATTTTTATTTTTATTTTTTGTTTTTGTTTTTTTGTATTCTGATTTAATTTTTATTTTTTCGTCCTTATCCTTGCATTGAAGACAATGCTAAATTTAAGTGTGGAGATAGGACATTTGACTCATAGTAATTTTAATTATTAAAAAAAAATTAAAAAAATTTTGAAAAATGTCCCTTGTTTTTGTTTTTGTTTTTTTTTGCGTATAAATGGGAGATGAGGATACTTATCGGGAATCGGTTTTTTCAAACTACTAATACTATGATATAATTAAAGAACACGCACTTAACTTGGGATGTGTCGGTAGGCTCATTCTTAAGAATGAAAGGGCAGTTTGATAGTTGGTTTTAATGATAAATATGATCTTTAGTGAGAAACATGTTAAGTCTCTATAAAATATGAGATGAAAGGTCGGGCCATACTCAAGCCTCATTTTTAGTTTGATTGTAGAAAATTATGTTTAAAGAAATCTGAATACGCTATCATACGATGCTTGGGTAGGTTTAAACGTTAAAGTATACCGTGTAGCCGGTGATATAAACTTAAAACTTACACTTCTAGTTTTAGTGTTTAACACTTCATAGGCGTATGGTTTTATAGCCTTAATTCCTGTATTGATGGGATGCCTCAGGTTCGGAGACCATGGGTCTTTTTACGGTTGTTCATCTGGGTATCTTCGGATATTTAAATCATAAAAGCTTTTAAGCATAAACCCGCAGTTTACTGCAATCATTACACTCACTTACATCAATTACAGTGAAGTAAAATCTTGATGATCCAGTGATCATCCCGCTGTTAGTCATACGTGGTCCTCTTACTTGCGTTCCATACCATTAAGAACAGGATCAACTAGAGACACGATGTATGTAAACCGACAGATGGAAACCTGTAAAATCACGTGTGGTAATGGGTCCGAGGTATTGCTTGATAACGGGGGTATGTCATGTAGTGGGGAACACTAGCTAGTTAGTTGAATAATTGAACCTTAATCGTATCTAATGGCTGCTTGGTATACTTTGATGTTTAAATTTAGGTGGATAAATAATATCCTTGATCGTCTTAGCTATTCTTGATAAATGTGCAACAATGTTTTAATATGCTATCCATGAGGCTTAAGTCAAGTTGGGGTGGTTTGATCCGGTAAAATCTAAAATAAAGCGAGTCTTAACTGTGGGTTCCACTAGATTATAGAATAATAATAAATAATAGTTGGATCTTACTTGTCCCAGTAAAGACAAAGGCATGGGTTTAAATAGACAACAATATCGGTGATCGCAGTTTTTGTGTTGTTCTAAATTTTAAGATAACTTTATATGTTTTTAAGATCGTATTTTCCGATTTTGATTCCATTGCATAAATCTTTTTCAGGGACGAAAAAAGAGTAAGCGTGGGGATATTTGACGTGGTCTAAAATATACATACTATTATATAAATATTTCCTACACTATTAAACACCTTTGAGTTGGTTTTTATTGAATAATATTTTTTATTTGTTCATTTGTGGGGATTTAAGGTTTCGAGAGATAACGAGCTAAAATAGAGTAATTTTACTAAACTTGAGACCAATAGACGAATACTCAAATAGATTTTTTATATCACCATTTTTATTATTAGTAGTATTAATATAGTTATTAATTATTAAACTTCTAAAGCTAGTTAGTATTAACTTAATGAAATTCCAATTCAAACGAAAGGTGCACCACATGATTTAAAAATAAAAGTTATCTTGTTTTAACTTTATATTAATCAGTAGAGAATTTACATGTGTGAATTAATTCATGTTTTGCAGTTGAAAGTAACATGGCTACAAGAATTATTAAAGGAACCGAAAAACAAACTCAAGTGGCTAGAAAATTAAATAAAATCGAGCTGAATGTTTGTGGGCCGGGCCAACTAAAATACTCCATATATAGAATAATGAGGGTTTGGTGATAAAAGGAAGATTCTTGACATTGACCAGTAGGGGTTTTTTGGGAGGCTATTGGCGTGAGACAATTATAGAGGGGAGCAAGTTCTTGGTTCAACCAGATAGCGTCCGGGTTCAACACCTACTCATCCAAGCATCATTGTTATTGGTTTGAATTTATTGTTTTCGTTATGAATTCATTGTTTGAACCTATTTATTTTCTTTTGTTCTTGAGTATGGTTGTTGGCTAAACCTTTAGACCGTCTAGGTTATGATGAACTATTGTTGAGATTGGATTTAGTTTGGACTTTGCTTTTGTTATGGTTTATGATCAAGAGGTTTCTTGTTATTTATTCGATGCATATGTGTGATTAGGATTGTTTGGTGAATTTTATTGTTTCACAGTTTTCTTGGTGATTGTTTCATATAATAGGATTCTGTTAGTTCATCTACTGTGTCTTTTTGACCAGTTTATGGTTGATATGCATTAAAACCATAGGAACAATATTAATAAATTAAATAGACCTAAGTGTGCTGCTAATCTACATAGCTGTAAGGCGATAGATTATATAATAAGTCTTGGTTGTTTAAGATTGCTGGGTTTAGTTCTTTGTAAGGAGTCCGTTTAGGTTTGATTTTTCAGCCTTGTTTATCTAGTCGAGTGAATGCTTTAAACTACCTTTGATTTCCGCGCTGTAAGGTAGGATTTCGTTTGGAGGCACTTGTCATAAAATAAGTTAGCGACCGTAAGGGCGTCTAATTAAATTGGTATTTTTAAGAACTTAAGAGAAATCCATAGGTGTCGTCTTGAGAAAGGTTAGGGGTCCTGTTCAGTTTTTCTTTAAGTGACGATTTAATGATCCCAGTTCCATAACATGCATTTTCCAACTAATTGACAATTGATACATTAAGGATTCTAGCCTAGGTGGTTGCTCATCATCATCTGAATTTAGTCCAAGTTCTAAGTTTAGTCA
Organism: Bidens hawaiensis; assembly: GCF_021521415.1. Lineage (NCBI taxonomy): Eukaryota > Viridiplantae > Streptophyta > Magnoliopsida > Asterales > Asteraceae > Bidens > Bidens hawaiensis. Next base: position 128,341 of record NW_027491356.1, on the reverse strand, counting down.
TCTTTAGTTTTATTAATTAGTTTAAATTAGTTTATTAGTAAAACCCCCTCAAAATAATAATAAATAAATAGTCGTGTTTGTAGTTAAGTATAATTTAGCTAGTTAACGTAATTAAAAGAGTCTCGTGGGTTCTATATCCGGACTTACTTAGCTGTACTAGAGTTGACCGGTTCACTTACCGGTTAGTAGTTTTAGTTAAGTTAAGAGTCTAGAATTTATTACTTAGTGTCTAGATTAGCGTTTATTTAGTTAATAAATTAATAACTACTTTTAGCACATCAGTGGGCAGAAAGATAAGATAGAGTTTTCCCAAAAGGTTGTAATTAAGGCTGTTTACGAGCAGAGCCGAGCCGAGCGAAGGCTTGCTCGTTGCTTGGCTCGTTTACAACCAAACCGAATGGCTGAAATTCGAACTGAGCGAAAAACGAAACGAGCCAAAATCGAACCGAGCATTTTTTCAATCGAACATCAAGAGATTTCAAGCATTTTTTTAATCCTTTTTCACTTTACAATTTTCAGTAAGAAACAAGTTTGAAGGCTGTAAATAATATATTTTGTATACAAATTAGTAGGTTTTAGACAAACGTATAATAGGTTGTAAATTTTTAGGAGAAAGAAGTTTGAAGTGAGATATAATGAGCATGCAAACAAACTTTAAGTATTCAGAAAACTTGAATCAAACTAATAAAACTATAAAATTGACGGAATAGGAACAATTTAAAAGGGTTTAAAAAATTGTAAACTTATATTTTATGTGTGTTGTCTATATATTTATATATTTTATCAAATATAATTATATATAAAATAAATTAAAAATATTTGAGCCGAACCGAACTGAGTAGACCTTTGCTTGTTGCTTTGCTCGTTTACAAACCGAACCGAGCAGAGAGCTCTTTTACAATCGAGCAAAAAAACGAGCGGGCATTTTCCGAGCAAATTCCGAGCGAGCGACGAGCGAGTTCGAGCGTCGAGCGGTTTGGACGGCCATAGTTGTAATGTGCATAAAAGCTTGCACTATTTATAGTGCAAGTTCCATGCACTCATCTTTCATTATTTCGGCCCAATGGGCTATTCATTACAAGGTCTCGGGCCCAAACATTACAAAGACTAAACGAGAGCTAAGATGTAGCATTCGTGACTTTTCAAACCCGAAAACCCGACCCATTTCGATTTTTTAGTTTTTGTTTATATATATATATATATAATAATGTTCTCAAGTTTCGTTGCTCGTATACATTATTTTTTGGATTTGGATTTGTATTCGTTCGTCTTCTATTCATTTATTTAATTAATTAACGAAACTCTGGGGTTAAATTGTTTAATAAAGATTAAACAATTTGTGAACTAAACGAGTATAATTCAAAAATATCCAAGTTTTATAACTATTATTTCATCTTTAAAACATATCAAAATTCAAGGTTCAATATGTAATTATATTTTAATTTTTGTTTTAAAGGAATATGAAAGTTGAAGGGGCTAATATGTAAGCTATTTAAAATATATTATTATTATAATAAACCCAGCTTGTACCCCCCTTCCACACGATTTCCCGGCCACCGTTTTCCGGCCATCGGAATTCGGTTCTGGCCAAGCCCAAAAACCTCACCAAACAATATTTTTAACTCAATTAAATATTGTAACGGATGTAGACTATAATGTAAAACCTATAATCAACAATATTATCGAATACCATAGACGAAATCAACGCGTATTAACCCCTTAAATTTCCAATAACCACCGGACCTCATTCAAACGCAATAACGAACAATTAATGGTTAAACGCTCCAATTGCTAGCATATATAGGGACTAGGCCTTAATCTATACTCGCAAAAATCATCAATTATACTAAAAACACTATGTGGAACCTCATATTGATCTGTCCCTGATGTTTCCGGCCAGCTCGTCATTCACCATCCTTCCGGGACACTTCCAGGTAATAAACATATGGTTTACGATCGTCTTTATTCAGTAAACAATACCCCTAACATTATTCAAGCTTTCATGGAACGGATTTGATAATTAGATTCCAGGGTTTGATAATGAAGATGATGAAATGATCAATTATATTTATTTATTTTTTTGTGTTTATTACAAATTGTTAAGCTAGTCTAATGGTTGGGCAATTGTTTTGATAGAGATCAGACCCGGACCCGGGTCAAAGCATCATTTTTGGTATAATTTTTTTAAACTATTTTACTTATTATCTAAAAATCAAATACATTATTTATAAATCAATTAAATTATTAAAAATCATAATAAATCAAATTAAAATATTTTTAAACTAAGTAAAATTTTATAAATTATAATTTATCATTTTTCAAACTAAAACCTAACTTCCACACTCGTTAAAATTATTTTTATTTTCTGTTACGTTAAATTCTAACTTATAATTCGTTAACTATAAACTCATGACGTTAATTCGATATTTAGTCAAGATATTCTCATGTAAATTCATGCATTGTATATTTTCTTGTTAAGATAGTAATCAAATAAAATTAACCCTAAATTCTGTTAAAATGTAAAATATTATTAAAGCAAAATGAGTAAAAATAATAATAAAATATTAATTAGCTCGTTAGCTTTAATCCGTTTTCTTTGGAGTTAAAATTCGTTAGTTTTAATTCATTAACATAATTAGTCTTCGAGATACAGTCCCCATTTAAAACGTACATCATAATATCGTAACTCTCATATTAGTGTTAAAATTATAACTTAAATAATAAACATCGCTAAAACTTCGTTAAACTCAAATATAATATTATTATTATAAGTCTCCATAAAAAGCTAATAAAAATATATTAAAATCCATTTATCTAAAATTATTGTTTTCATAAGTTCCGTTAGTTAGTATTTGAATATTTGTATTTATTTATAGTTCGAGAAGTTCAAGCGTTTCGGATTCTTTAAACGCATTTTCGATCGCTTCGGTTTCATTATTGTGCTATCGGCTTTTATTACAAGTTTATCTTCGCATTCGAGGTGAGTTTCTCACCACCCCCTTTTTAAACGCTTTCATATTTTGGGGTAGCATATGTATCTATTACAAATTCAAGTATTATGATTTCGAATACAACCTAGAATTCACAATATGGATTTGCGTGTTACTTGATTACTTGCTCGAATTTACTTGCACGTGGTAGCCTTAATAAGTATGATCATACGCTTCCCTTTGCACTCAGGTCCATTGTATCGAGTGAAAAACGGCCTCATTATCCGAGTACATTGGTTGTTACCAAATGGAAAGGACCTTACTTGCACGATTACCCGAGTACGTTGGTTGATACCAACTGGAAAGGACTTTACTTGCTTGTTTATCACTTGTCCATAAATTGTAGATTTTACATATTATATCAAACAGTGGGAATCTCACCAGTTATGTTCGTAGCTGACTTTATTTTATACATATGTTACAGGCGTAGAGATACGATGATGAAAGTTGGAAGACACATAGCATGCTTATAGAATATCCAAAGAAAACTTATCATTTTGTTTATTTCTCTGTAACAACTTGTATTATTTGATAAACTTGTGTTACATGAATATTTAAATGAAATAATGTTATTATGGTCACCCAATAGTGTCATGTGTGTTTGAGCAATCTGTACGTCACACTCAGGCATTTTTGCTTTAGCCGGGGTGTTACATATTGGTATAAGAGCTGTGACTATACGATAGGACATTAGACGTAGTGCCCTAGTTAGTTATAGCTTATTTGTTTAAATGTCTAGGTTGTATGATAAAATTATGAGAGCCTCTACTTGATTGTTTAAATGTACTTACTATTACTGTATTACTGTACTGTTGATTTTATTAACACCTCATGAACACAAGTACACACACAAGTCCAAGGGTTAGGCCTAAAACAAGTTTTCTCAAAAGCAATTTCAAGTAATTTTCAAATTCGGTTTTCCGATATTTCTTCTTCATTAAGATGGTTTTACATGGCAGGTATGTAGTAACTGGAAGAGGGACGTGTTTGTTTTCTGAACTTTTGATACCAAGGTTATTGAAACCTAAGGATAAGCAATGCGCATATATCCAATCAGACATCGGACCTGTTTGCTTACCTGGAGAGTTCAGGAAGGGCATGAAACTTATTAGGCCAAAACGTACCACACCAAATGCCATACGAATCACAACTTTATGTTTTCAACCGTGATCATGTCCTCTTTGTGATAAGGATATGGTTACACTCCTCAAGTCATGGTGGTTCATGCGACGTGTGACTCCGACCCTCAATGTTTTAAAATGTGTTTTAACTAAAAGTCTGACAGGTCGTGGTGATACACGAATAATCAGATTTTGGTTGATTTGATTACGCATTTTTATTTACGTGTTTTAACTAAAAGTCTCGTGTGACTTGAAGATTAAAGTTTGGACACCTAAACAAGATCTTAGGATTTAATGAAGACAGTCATTATTTAAATTTATGTTGGATTACATTTACTTATTTGAATTGTTTTGCCATATTTGGATATTGTGTGCACTATTTGAAATAAAATAATTAACTTAATAGATATTGTCATTTTTATATTATGATAGTACCTTTGAGCTGTGAACAATCGGCTCACACCCCGGTATTTCCGCCTTAGGTTGGAGTGTGACATTACACCCTCAAGTTCTTCTCCGTTTTTGCCATATTACCAGAAGATACAAGCCTTGGTGTTTGACTTTGCCATAATATCAACCTTTGACTTCTCTTTTCTATCGATTCATACACATTCCAGGTAATTTGTTTAATGTAATTCATCTATTATTATTCCTTAGTCAGTAACCCTCAATCAATTTCTGAGATTGAGGGGTATTGACGGGTCAATTTGACTCCAACCCGTTTAAGGGCATATTGGTCAACAACTTTGACCAATCGATTTCTATCACTTCTGGTCAGAACCGACTTTCGGTCTAGAACACTTTTATTTTTGTTTCAATATTTTAAGGCTACTGACCAAAACCCGAATTTCGACTCGCTGTTCGGATTTTGGTCAGTACCAGCTCGCTTAAACGTTAATTATCTCATAACCGGAGTTCTCGACATTCGCTTGGATCGATTCCAGCGGCTGTGTTCTTGGGTTAATCATAGTTTATTATCTCTAAGTTTCAGGCCTGTTTGGTTTATCTTAGTTAGCACGTTAAAGGACAGTTCATTCGTTTAATCGTGTTTTTATTCATATTTCTCGCATACTCGCCTAAGCAATAAGGTGAGATATCATTCCCCTTTATTTTACTGTTTTCAAACGTTTTGGGGATATATGCGTTTTTAATTCATATTTTTATATCATATATATACACAAACTCGCAAACGTAAATATTGTGTGTCTTTCAGTTAAATGCTAATTGCTATTTGTTTAATTGTTTAGTTTATCGCATTCGGAGAGGTCTATCATAATATAGCACAGTAAGCATGATCATACCCCGTCTTAGTAGCCAAAGCCCATTCACATGGCGATGGTCAACCAACAATCACATTTGTATGCTAGTCATAGTAGCCAATGCCCCATTCGAAAGGCAACAGTCAACTGACACATTATTTGCTCACTGTTTGATTGATTATTACTCATATTATTTTGTTTGTGCATTTATTATTTATTATATATATGTATATATATATTATTAGTATCAACACTGGTTATCATCTCAGTTAACATGTGTTGTTGAAAAATCTCTGTTTATTTTCTACGCATATGCAGGTTACCAGTTGATTTGAAGCTAAGGTGAAGGACACATATAAGACCTTTGAAAACTAAAATCAAGAAATATTTGCATTAGTATTTTGTTTGGATTGTTTATTTGTTTTGGGTTATATTTGTTGTGTTTGGAAACTTGTGCACTTGAATTGAAATTCGGCATTTACTGCTATAGGTTGGGTGTAACAATCACCATCTGACTCTTCATCAAAACTATCGATCACATCATCTTCATCCTCATCACTGTTTTTGTCACCTTCTGTAACATTCGTTCTTTTCAAACCCGAAAATCTGACCCGTTTTAAATTTTCGGTTATATATATATATATATATTATTTATCATTAATAATAATATTCCCGACATTTATGTTCAACGTTCGTTCATTTTTATGTTTGATTTATTTACAAAATCTCGAGCTTGATCGTTGAACGAACTTAGTGGGTAAATGCGTAAATATTCAAAAGTCCTAAATCATGAAAATATAAATAAAGTCTATTTTAATAGTTCAAGGGTTATTTCTGTAAATTATATTATCAATTCAAAAGTATCAAGAGTTTATAAGTTTAGGGGATAAAATGCAACATTTTCAAAATATTATAACTTAACCCAGCCCTCCACCTTATCCCGTTTTTCCGTTCACAATTATTCCGGCCACCGGAATTCGTTTCCGACGAACCCCAAACAACCCTTAACTCGCGCTTTGACCAAATTAAATTCTTGTAACGACTTTAGTCTTCCATAACAAACAATAATCAACATCTTAATCGCGTTATAAACAGCCTATAATCGTTATTAAATCCCGTAACTACCGCTGGATAATAAGCCGCGATCAAAGCAATGTAATTAACTCGTAATTGACCCAATGGATAGTATAATCATTCTCGTAAGCATAATCTCACACCCAAACTCAATTAACACCATATTACACTTAGAAGCCGTAATCATGAAGTTTCCGATCGTTTTCCGGCCATGTTATTCTCCTTTATTCCGGCATCATTGAAGGTAATACATATATGGTTTATTCGCGATTAACATCTAAAACAAACGCTTAATCTAATTTAAATGTACATGGAACCAAACCAGAGAATTGAAAATTTAGGGTTTTTGGTCAAGAAGATGATCCAGAAAGGTTATTCATATATATTCGTTTTCATAGATTAATTTGATTGTGATCTTGGTCTAGTGGTTAGTGTGTTCGTGTGTGGGTGGCCAGACCCGGATTCAAAACCCTGGGTCAGTTTTTATTTTGTTTTGTTAATAAAATATAATACTCATTTTATTAGTTTATTTATTTACTATAAACCAAGTATTCAATGAATGTGCTACATGGATCAACTTGTTAAGACATATAAACATGGAGACCCGGGTTCGAAACTCGGGTCAAACCCTATCTTTTTTATATAAATTTTATTAATTTAATTATTATTTATTATTAATTAATTAATTATAATCATTCAAAAATCATAACAAAATCATAAAAATCATTTTTAATTAAATAAAAATTATATAAATTTAGTATAAATTATATCTCATCATTTTCACTCAAAAACCGAACTTCCACTCTCGTAAATCGTTAATTAAAATTTTTTAATAATCTATGCTGTAACGTTTAGAATATTAAAACTAATTTCGTTAACATGTCAAATAAATTTCTAACTTATAATTATTAATTCAAAAATCCCGAACATATAAACCTTACATATTTCTCAATAAACTAATTATATTATATTAATAAACGCGTTTTCGTTAACTAAAATAACAATAATATAGTAATCAAGATTGATAAAACTTGTATTATAATTTCTAAACCTCAACATAACTTATCAATATATAAACCCGTTAGATTCTCGATTAAAGTCTCATATTATTTATCCTAGGTAGTTCAGATCCTTCAAGTCGACTTTGTGACGCTTTCGGTTCGTACGCCGTTTACAATCTTTACAACACTTTCGGTTATTAACATCTTATCGACATTTAAGGTGAGTTTTCTCACACCCCCTTTTTAAACGTTTTCATATTTTGGGGGTACTATATGTATCCCATTCAAAATTTGAAGATTTATCTTTTTGCTTACAAACTACAATTCATTACATGGACTTGTGTGTTTGCTTGATTACTTGCTCAGAATTACTTGCTCAGTGGTTGCCTCAATAAGTATGATCATACGCCCCCCCCCCCCCTTTGCACTCAGGTCCATTTGTATCGAGTGGAAAAGGGACCTCATATCTGAGTACATTGGTAGCCCCAACTGGAAAGGACCTACGTTTGTTCTTTACACTCTGCTCCATAGCATTGGGTGTAAAGAACCCTTATGTGCTCATTTCACAAGTTTCATGGAATTGTATGTTTTTTACGTATTATATCAAATCATGGGATTCTCACAGCTATGTTGATAGCTGACTTTATTTTATACATATGCTACAGGTATAGAGACACGAGGATGAAGGTTAGAAGACACATAGCATGCTTAGAGGATATTCAAAGAACAACTTAACGTTTTATTTATTTTTTTGTTTACAACTTGTATTATTTGATAAACTTGTGTTAAGTGATGATTTAAATGAAATAACGTTATTATGGTCACATAATAGTGTCACGTGTGTTTGAGTAATCTGTACGTCACACTCAGGCATTTCTGCTTTAGCCGGGGTGTTACATATTGGTATCAGAGCCGTGGCTATACGATAGGGAATTAGACATAGTATTCTAGGTAGCTATAGCTTATTTGTTAAATGTTTAGGTTCCATAATAGAATTATGTGAGCCTCTACTTGATTGTTTAAACGCACTTACTATTACTGTATTACTGTACTGCAGATTTTATTAACGACTCATGAACACAAGTACACACACAAGTCCAAGGCTTAGGCCTAAAACAAGTTTCTCAAAAGCAATTTTAAGTAATTTTCAAATTCGGTTTTCCGATATTTTTTCGTTATAAAGATGGTTCTACGTGGCGGGTATGTAGTAACTGGAAGGGGGAAGTGCTTGCTTTCCGAACTCTTGACACCAAGGTTATTTTAGCCTAAGGATAAGCAATGCGCGTATATACAATCAGACGTCGGACCTGGTTGCTTACCTGGAGAGTTCGGAAAGGGCATGAAATTTATTAGGCCAAAACGTACCACACCTAACGCCATACGAATCACAACTTTATGTTATTAACCGTGATCATGTCCTCTTTGTGATAAGGATATGGTTGCACTCCTTAGGATGTCACACAAGTCATGGTGGTTCATGCGACGTGTGACTCCGACCCTCAATGTTTTACAATGTATTTTAACTAAAAGTCTGACAAGTCGTGGTGATACACGAATAAAGCTTTTGGTTCGATTTGATTGCGCATTTTTATTTATGCGTTTTTACTGAAATTCTGTCCACTCGTGGTGATACACGAATACCCAACTTTCGGTTCGATTTGATTACACATTTTTTTAATTTTTATTGGAACATACAAATTATGATGATTTATACAACATGTGATTCAGAATACTCTATCATTTATATTGCGGTTTTGACAAGTCATTGGGATACGTGAATAGTCGACTTTCAATTCATTTTCTTTATTTGTATATATTCATTATTTCTTATACTTTAAATTGAAAATTCGAAAGGTCATGGTGATACATGAATGGTCGATTTTTTAATACTCATTTTATCGTGTGTTTTTAATTGAGAATTCGAAAGGTCATGGTGATACAAGAATAGTCGAGTTTCAATTCGTTTTCTTTATTTGTATATATTCATTATTTCTTATACTTTAAATGATCTTGTTCCTCCAACTTATCTTTAACCTTTCAATCTCAGATGCTAGCTCAGCATTTTCTTCAATAAGAGTACCGACATTCCTAGAAGATCCTTGATCACTCTCAAGAAGAGCAATTCTAGCTTCCAGACGCTTAGTCTCAAGCAACACCCTGCCAGTCTCCTTCTCTAATTCATCTTTAGACTTGTTTCAAGGCGAGAGGACGAAGGCAAGTCACTTTCAAGGTAAGAGACTCTTGACCCTAATCTCACAGCTTCCTCATGGCGTTGAGCGAGTGACATAAATTGATCATTAAACATAGTTTGTTGATTGTTAACTCGCTTTTGAAGGACCTCAATTATTCTTTGTTGACTTGTAATGAGAGCTCTGTTAGCCTCTCGGTTATTTTCCAACTTGGCTACCCTCTCTACCAACACGGCCTTCTCCCTTTCCAACTCTACACCCTTCCTTTTTAGATGTTTCAGAAACTCAAGTAACACTTTCTCACGATCTGCTTGCTTTGCGTTTGATTCCTCCAGTGCAATAATCCTACCGAGGATAGGATTAGTGTACACTAGAGCTTTCTTATACTTGCCACCAGACATGGGTATAGGGGGTTAGAATTGGGGATTTTGTAGTTGTGGGAGGAATGAAGGATTGTGTAGGTTGGGCAGTTGTTTGTAGAGGTAGGTTATGGTTTGGGTAGGGAAGGTGGTTGTTAAGGCTAAAGGTAGAGTTTGAGGTTGGCCAGTGGTTAGGGTTTCAGGTTGGGTTGATATGGGGATGGATATAGTTTGGGAACTAGGCGAGGACGTGAATGTGAATAACTAAAAGGTTGTGGCTCTAAGTGGTGAGGTAAAGGTTAGGGACCTAAGAGATGAGGTGATTTGTGTTGGTGTGAAGGTTTGTTAGGAAGGTGAGATGTGTTGTGGTTTGGTTTTGGGTTGTTCTTGTGAGAAAGGTAGGTTTTCTAGGAATGATATTTGAATGGGTTCATGTTGTATTGAGGGTGAGATATCAGAAGAGGTTGCAGGTGAGTCATGGAGTTTTCTTGGGGTGTGTTTTGCTTTGGGTTTTGGCCGAGAGACTTTGGCTTGTTTTCCTTTTAGTGCAGCGGGACAAGGTAGTGGGTGAGGTACTGTGAGGGTTGGGTTGGGTTGATTGTGGAGATGGGGTGGTGGTTTGTGCCCCTATGGTGGAAAGTTTGATGATCAAGGACGGGGCCTTCTTGGAGTCCCTGACATTTCTCAAGTGCTTCAGCGGCTACTAGAGTTCTTCTTCCTCGTCTGCCTATAGGGAAGAACTACCAGTAGAAGGCTTACTGGGAGCCTTCCTTTTCTTCTAGGCTTTTATTTTCTTTCATCTCTTAACCTCAACCTCGGGCTTAGTTTCAGTAGCCTTGTCATCAGACTCTTCCAAATCCTCCTTATAGTCACTCTTATCTCCTCCATCATCATCATCTCCACTAGAAAGTTCACCATTTGGTTCAGTTTTACCGAACAAAACGAACTTGGGACCAAGAAACCCACCCCTATATTTGTATCCTCTAGGAGGATCCAACAAGGCTTTAAATACAGTTTGTTTCACCATTTTTGCATGGTGAGGCTCCTTCAGGGGTAACTCATTGCCCTTGGCATCAAACATAACTGGATACATGGGCTTTGGTATTTCAGGTACAAGATCATCCAATAACAGTTGCACAAATCTTGGATACATCATCCAAGGACTCTTTGTCAAGGCATTCATGTGCATACAAAGGAAGACAATCATGGAATATATGAAATTGACTTTTTTTTGTTAAGATAGCCATAACCCCAACCCAATCGGTGGGCCAGAGATGTATCTATTGATGGTTCAAAAGGAGTGACCAAATGAGGAACTAGATGATTTAGTTCATGAGATTGGTTATTGTAGGTGGTGAATTGTTACAAGTGGTTGAGGTAGCAGTTGAGGATGATGAGTTGTTGGCATTGATAGCTTGGATTTAGGTGAGTAGGTTCGGGATTACGGCAGATACTTCTTTGGTGATGCGGGTGGCTGATAAACGCTATATATATATATATATATATATATATATATTTCCCTTGTATATTTTATATAATACTTTATTAGTTTTTATTCGTTTTTGTTTAGAATTTGTATACTACTAACATAATTGTGTAATGTGTGTTCTGGAAGTTGATCGTGGTTGAAAAGGGCGAAAAACGAGCTAAAACAAAGAACCGGAAGGATCAGGAATGAACCGGAACGAACCAGGATTGAACCGGACCGGACCGGTCAGGACACCCCTCATTGGGCATGCCACGCAGCGCGACCACGTGGTTCTGAGCAGGTTGCGCAGCGCGTAGAGAGTGAATTTCTAGAAACTTCCACAATTTTGATCAGTTTTGGGCCCAGAACTCTATATAAACACCCTAGAACTTAACACTAAAGAGAACCTATGAACTAGAGCCGAATTTGGTGTTTCCTGGAGCTTAAGATTGCAACTTTTGGTGGGTTTGAAGGCAATGAATCGGCTGGTGAAGTGCCCCTCGATCAAGGACGAAGACTACGGGTTTTATCACTTATTTTATTCTGTTTTCAATTATTTTTGCGTGATTTCTTTAAACATTATTTCGTTTGATTTTATAATGATAGGCTAAAGTTTATAGATTGCCTAGGTTTACGATGAACCTTCGTTAAAGTTTGACTTTGGTTGGGATTTGTTTAAGTTATGGTTTTATGATTAAGTAAAAGGTTTAATTATATTTAATTGATGAATATGTGTACTTAGGATTGTTTGATGAGTTTTATTATTCCATATTTGCCTTGGTGATTGTTTATCATATAATAGGTTGCTCTTAGGTAATCTATTGTGTGTTTTTGACTAGTTTATGATTGAATTGCAATAAGATTATAGGAATAATACTTATTAATCAAATAAACTTAAGTGTGCTGCTAATCTAAATAGCTGTAAGGTGCTAGATTGTTGATATGTCTTTATTGATTAAGATTGCTAGATTTAGTTCTCTGTAAGGAGTACGTCTAGGTTTAATCAATCAACTTTGTCTATCGAGTCAATTATTTATATTAAACCGCCTTTGATTTCCGCGCTATAAGGTAGGATTTTGCATAAAGGAACTTGTTCATAATTAATTAGGTGACAGTAAGGAAACTTAATATTTCAAACTGGTTTGCGTTAAAACTTATTAGAAACCCATATGTGTCTTCTTGAGAAGGGTTAGGGGTCCTGTTCGGGTTTTCTTTTAAGCGTCTATTTTACGATCCCAGTTCCATAACAAATATTTCTTGGTTAATTGATAACTGCAACTTAGGGGATTCTAGCCTAGGCGGTTTTCATTATCATCTGATTAAAATCAACTTAAATTGTCTTTTGTTTAAATTACTTGTTTTTCTTAATTAGTTTTTAATAGTTTAATTTTAGTATTTTAAATAAAACCCCCTAAAACAAATATAAATAAATAGTCGTGCTAGCTACTTAAGTCTAATTAGCTAGTAAACGTAAGTGGGTTCGATATCCTGATTTACTTAGCTGTACTAAAGTCGACCGGTTCACTTGACGGTTAGTAGTTTTAGTTAAGTTAAGAGTCTAGAATTATTACTTAGTGTCTAGATTAGCGTAATTTTAGTCAATAATTTTATAAATACTTTTAGCACATCAGTGGCCAAGCGATGGTAACGGTTGTTGTGACGTGAAAACATCATTTAGGGAAAAAGGCATAAAAACTTATGATATAATAGCTTGGATTTTAGGTGAGTAGGTTATTGTAGGTGGTGAATTGTTACAAGTGGTTGGGGTAGTAATTGAGGATGATGAGTTGTTGTCATTGATAGCTTGGATTTAGGAGAGTAGGTTAGGGATTACGGCAGATACTTGTTTGGTGATGCGGGTGGCCAAACGATGGTAACGGTTGTTGTGACGTGAAGACATCATTTGGGGAAAAAGGTATAAAAACTTATGATATGGGAGGAAGTTTTGCGAAATACCTGGGGTTTGTAGTTGCGTTTGCGGTGGCGTTAGCATTAACGGCTTGGAGTTGGGGGATGAGGACATATTATGGGGACAGTTGGTGTAGATTTTATGAGATGAGGTTTAGTTGTGAAACATATGAAACTGTTAGTAAACTTGAAAATATATCATAAAGTTAATCACCAAAATGACGTATAGTGAGGTTCTGGGTAGATTTGAACATTGAATAAATCATGAATAAATCATCGGATTTTGATTGCGATTGAAATTGAAACATTAACTTAATATGGTGCTAAACAAAGTTTAAGGAACTAGGTGAGAAGATTTAAATCACTCATGATGAAAAATAATTCAAAACCCGATTTTTGCTTGAAAAATGAGGCATTCATGAGAAATAAATAATATAAAGCAGGATTCCATTTGAAAATTGATGCTTTCGTGAGTAATAGTATCAAAAATAGAATTCCATTTTAGGATTGAAAAACATTAAAACAATAATTGTAACATTATAGAACCTATTAACGTAACTTGTGAGGTTTCAAATTTCTTGAAGTAGAAATTCAAGAATGTAAAACAATCATGTGACGATAAGGAGAAGTGAGTAATAGATCATGAAAGTAGCTTGTAACATTAATGAAATTGTAAAACTGAAATTGTGAATTTGAGATGAGATATTAATGGAAAATGCGAAAATTTGAGTATTCGAATAAATTGTTAAGAGATTAAATTGGGAAGCGGATATTCTCGAATTAACGAGATAGTCTTATTCCAAATTACATATAAGATAGGGTGGATCATTGGAGTATCCACAAATTACAAGGGATTTTCCTAGCTCCATGAAATCGTTATAATAATATGAAACAAGTAAATTGAATTATCCATGGTTTATCATGGAAGTTCAACCAAATAAATAACGAATATTCACTTATTAGTGAAAATGAAAATGAATTATGAAATATTATATAAAATAAAAACGATAGGCTAGAAATGCATGAACCACCATGACTATTCCAACAAATTGGTAAAGTTGTCATTAAAATTTATAAATTGAAACATTCATAATTCGCAAGATTATCGAAACAATATACCAAAAATTGAGGTAAGGTGTTGAAATATCCACGCATCACTGTGGAATTTCAACTAAATACTGAAATTCGATAAAAATGAACATGGTTGTTGAGATACCCACGAATCACCGTTGATTTTCAACAAAACAACGTGAAAATGTCATAAAATTGAAATGGGTAACTGAATTATCCATTGGTCACCGTGTGAATTTAATTAAATAATGGAAAATTTAATTTAACGATGACAATTAAATCGGACAATTAAAATTCAAATTGAATAGTGGAAATTATATTAAATAATGGAAAATTCAATTTAATAATAGAACTTAAAGAAAATAGTAGAATAATGGAATTTCAACAAAAAAGATTTTTTTTTATATCAGAATGGGTTGAGAAAACTTACATTGACATTGTGAAAACCAATTTGAAAATTTGAAAACGAGTACTTGGGATACCCAACAACACATATTTAGGAAATCAAAGAAATTCATATATAGGAGGAAGTTGAATTAGCTCATGTATCACCATGGATTTCTTCCAACAAAATGAGTAATTATAATTTATATCAATAATGAAAACCGATATTAAACCTTAATTGTTGAAACATCAATGTATCACCATGTATCTCCATGAATTTAATGCTACAACAAAAGTTTAAATAAGATTTTTAATGATTATAGAATAACTTTAAATTTGAGGATAGGGCTATACAAAATAAATTTGAAAACTTCAAATAAAGTGTGATATGAATTTCTTAAAATTTGAGTACGAGTCGGATTTCGAGAATTTGAAATATCGTAAATAATGTGAGATTAAACTAAAATAGTTGAAGGATTTAAAACATTGGGAATTACTTGAGAATTAAATAATTTGAGGTTTTTGAAATATTGCGGATAATTTAAAAATAAATTAATTTAAATAAATAAAATATGAATCATAAAGAAAATATTGATTATTATTCAAAAATTAGAACTTTTCACGAATCATTGTGGCATTTTGTGTTTTAAGAATTAAATAAAATAAAGTCATTAAAGTAATTCAATTTAATGAGTTGGGTCTTCCATGAGCCTTCCGTGACATTTTTAATGTCCCAACTAATTAACAAATCGTTGAGATAAGGGAGTTGAACCATGAGCGTTCTATAGCATTTTAAATGGTTCAACTAAATAACGAATTGTCAAAACAATTAAGTTGGTCGGCCCATGAGCGTTCCATGGCATTTTAACTGATCTAACTAAACAACGAATTAACGTAACCAAATATGAGTGACTGGAGCATCTCGTTACCACCACGGATAATAATGTTCCGACAAAACATAAAAATAAAAACGGGTTGAGAAATAGATAGTTGGAGTGTACATGGAGTGACATGGGTTTTTCACCTAACTAAACAATTAATAATAATAATAATAGTAATAATATTATATACCAGGCTAGAACCATGTTCTACACGGATGAAAAATATAATAAAAATAAATAATTATTATATGTAATACGTAAATTCAATTGTTTCATATAATAATTTTTATTTATGACTTTTTTTATTAAGTTTTTGATATATTATGAACAATAATTTTAAGTTGAAAACCAAATCTTGATGTTTGATTTATTTCAAATAAAACATTCATACCGATATTGTTATATTCAATATTGTGTGTATAAAAATGATAGTTAAAACAAAATGTTGTCACAAATTTAAAAACTAAATTTACAAAGACTAAGGTTTTGTTATAAAAGAAACTAAATAAAATATATTATATTTTAAATAAGGAGAGAAACGATGAGAAATCTTAAATGGCTGTGTTAAAAAGATATGAGAAGACAATGTCATATTGTAAATTATGAAAATGTTAACAATTAAATATACTTTTGGTTTTATACTTGAAGAGACATCACATTTATATATGTTAAGTCAAGAAATCAAACACAATTATCATTTTGGTGGAGTTAGTAAGCACATTTGGTTTGAAACATGAGGTCTTGGGTTTGAAACCCGTATCACACAATAATATATTTTTTAAAATTTTATAAAGCCTTACGGGTCATGGGTTATTATAGGAAAACGGTTCATGGGTGATAATATAATAGGAAATAGTGGCATGACATCTACTTAGCATCTTATGTGTAGTGCCTAGTTAAATGCAATGTGGACAACTTGTGTTGCTTTAATAGTATAGTTAGATTTGGAATCTTCCGAATTTAGCCACGTATCAACGTGAATTTAGTTTTTATATAAGGAATGTAATCGTTTAACCGGTTATGTTAACCGCTTAAAGTTTCGGTCATATCACATTTGTTCCACTTTGGCCTATAAGATCGAGTACTGTGGTCGGGTTATCCTCCAGGAAAGGAAAATCATCTTTACTTTGATTCTCGGAATCATTTTGCCAAGGCCTAACTCATAGTTCTCTCCCCCTTCCGGTTACTACGAGAACTTGTCATACTCCCTTGCTTTTAGGTGAAGGAGTAAAAACAAAATAGGGAATTCTTAAGGAATTTCCCAAAATTAAAAACAATCTACAAATTTAAAGAAATAATTTTGAGAATGAGGCATAGCTTCAGAGTTTGTATGTGAATGTACACGATTAAATAATAAAAACTAATAAATATTTTATAAGTTGTAAACACATAAATAAGCATATAAAGCAATCAAGTAAGCACGTACATGGTCCTAAGCATGTTACTAGGACGTTTCTAACGACCTATCTACGAGGGAATGTCGGGGTGCGAACCGTTGGTTCGTAGCTCACAAGATACAATCGTACAATTTAAATATGACAATATCTAATTTATTTATTTCAAAATTCAACCAGGTACACCATATTCAAACAATTACAAAACAAATCCAAAATACACCAAATATCTCAAATAATAAAACCAAACGTAATAGTCTTTTTATTAAATTAACTTAAGGCATCTCTAAATGATTTTTCACCTTCGCTTCAAACCAGATAATAACCTGCATATGCGTACAAAATAGCATAGTTTGTCAACAAGAGGTTGAGTGAGAAAATCACCAGTTTTGACACAATAATAATATATGAATAAATGAGCAAAACTGATATTGTGAGCATAAATCAATCAAACCATGAGCAAATAGTTGGTGTCAGCTGACCATTTCCTAGCGAATCGGGCTTTTGTTACTATGAAAGTCGTATGATCATACTATAATGTAATTATGATGGACCTCTCCGAATGCGATAAAATAGATCAACAAAACAAATAGCAATTAGTCATTTAATCGATCAACACACAATACTCACAGTTTTCTAGTTGAATAATAGATAATATACAATATATGAGTAGGTACGTATAAGTCCCCAAAACAGTTGTCAAAATCAATAAGAAAACGAGGGGAATGATTTCTCCCCTTAATACTTAGGCGAGTTTAGAGATAATATATAATAATAACGAGAAACCGAACATTTAGCGCGCTAACTTAGTTGATCTAAATGAACCTGATACTTGAGACGATAAACTAGAATTAAAACTGAGAATATTGCTATTGGAATCAGGTTAAATGGAGTTGTAAAACTCAAGTTATGAGTTTTTAAAGACTTAAGCGAGCTTGTACTGTTTAGAATCTGAACTCCGAGTCAGTATTCGGGTTCTGACCAATACACTCAAAATTTAATGAGGAACAAAAAAGTCTTCTGGCCTGAATGCTATTTTTGACCAGAAGGTTGAGTAATCAAATAGTCAAAGGATTTGACTATTATTCCCTTAAACGGGTCGGGATCAAATTGACCACCGAGACTCCCTCAATATGAAAAATTGATTGAGGGCTTTTTTTCTACAGATAAAAATCTACAATATTGAAGAAGACAACTTACCCCGGAGATGTAGAGAATGATGAGAAATTCGTGGTCAAAGAGGTCTTGAACACCAAAGTCAACCTAGAGCTCGATCAATTTTGAAGAAATAATAAAGGGAGAGAGGAAATCGTGAGTTTTGAGGGAGGTGGCTGAGTTGCAGCAATGTTTTGGGTTTGAAGAAGACAGATGAAGGTTCTTAAGGCTTCATTTATATAGGAAATGTAAAATAACACTAATTTTAGTCAAAAGAACTCGTTTAAGTAAGATATCTCGTTTAATGACCAATTTAGACAAAATAAAAGCCAATATTCGTTCTTGAGGAAGGGAAAACATATGTGGGCATGTACCAGGTCTAAGAGAGTTTTCTTAGAGCTAAAAACACGAGATCGGGTCGAAAAATAAGCGATTTAGCATTAAATACAAAGTTTGACCAAACCAAACAAACTAATCTGGTCTGCAGACCTGGTCGCGCTATGCAGTCAGGTTGGGCCTTCTTCCTCGCATGGCGCGGTGTGGTGGGAGGTCTAGTAACTTTCATTTTGGTCAATTTTAGTCCCTGAGGTTCCCAAATGTCCTTTTTGGCCTTTTTTTCTTAGAGATTTTAAGTAATAAATGACAAGTTTAAATAGCATAGAGAGTATGAAATGAAAATACACATTTAGATACTTATAAATGCGTGATTTTATTAATAACCAAGATACGAATTACATTTCCGAATTAGTTAAACAAATACGAAAACGAATACGAAAGATCCGAAATGTTACAATAAACAAATAAACGGACAAGAAACAATAAAGTTTTTTAGGTAGGAGATTATAAAGTAAAATCGCAATCAATATTAGCATTGTAGTGGCTAACACGAAAACTGGTTGAATCATTTTTCAAAATATTATCTTGAGTAATCTTGAGAAGAAAAGTTTTGTATTTATGAAAAAAATAAGATTGATAATTGGCTATTTATAGTAGAAAATGTATAATCATTTTATAATGACTCTATGACCGTTACATCAACGGTTATATATAAAAATTATATGTATAGATATAAAAACAATTTTGTAAGTAATAGAATAAATGTTATATAATTGACAAGTAACTAAATAAGATGTAAATTTAATGTGCAGAATAATAAAAATGAACTTATTAGTATACATGAAAAAATGTTAGTACATGAATAAAAGTTATTGCGCATAAATAAATGCTAGTTTGCATAAACAAAGTTACTTGACATAAATAAAAGTTAGGTGCATAATTAAAAGTTTGATGCATAATTAGATATTAGATGTATAAATAAAATTTAAAAATATAAATAAAGGTTAGATACATAAATAAAAGTTAGAGAATTAGTAAATAAAGGTTAGAGTGTTAATAGTCCCATAATTAGTAAAAGTTCATAGCGAGATGCCTTTTATATTTGTTTCGTTTATCATTATAATTATCTTTTTTAATCATTATTAACGTTGTGTTTACCTTGATTATGATTGATGTCTTATTACTTGGTGATCTTCTTGATTAAGACATAAACGAGTCATGCTAATAACGTGTTATAATATAACAATAACTAACACAAAATTAATATTATTTTTTAACACAAGATTAATGTTATTTTTTAGAACTTTTAGAGAGATTTAGAAGGGAAATAAGTAGATAATATATATGGAAGAGTATACATGGAGGTGCATTTTTCTTATTTGCCATGGAGATAGTATTTATACTATAAATACATATATACTATTTGGAAGACAAGAGATAACTATTTAGGAGACAGCTGGGTTAATAATTTTCATCTTTAGATTTTGAAAAGTGGCCATCCAATAATTCTTGATATTTCATAACACAAAATTATTTATACCTAAATTCATTATTTTTGGCCAACTTTCTTTCAACGCGAAAATTTTCAAGCTCAAATGGCAAATACGGAAAAAACCGAAACCAAATTGAAAATCGAAAAATCAAAACCGAAAAAACAAAAACTGAGCAGTTTCAAAAATCCAAAAACCTAAGTTTTGGTTTTAAGTTTGGTTTTTGCTCAAACCACACCGAACTGCACCAGACACACCCTACGTTGGATATTTAAAATTGTCGACGATCACAATTTGGATAATTAGCGAAGGATATGTTATCGTTGGTGAAACATACAACATAAATCTATCTCATGTAATATGTTGGCTATAAGGTTTTATGTGAATCTTCCCTCAATATCCGTTGATAAACACTTGTCGGTTGAGTGGTTAGTAAGGCGTTCTCTTAGTCTACCTGTTACAGTGCCTCTATCGATGGCCCTTCGATAAAGACGATTGGTGATTTGTTAGTCTTTACATAATCTTTTTCCTAGAGGCCTTTATAGACAGATTACTCACGGACCCTATTTTAATCAAAGATATTTTAATTAATATTAAGATGTCCATCAATGAATATGTGATAAATGAACTTTTTAAGGAAACCTAAACGAATAGCATTCACCCATTAAGCAATTGGTGTGACATATAGTTAAATCTAACTTTTGTAAAACTCTTTAAATAGAAAGTTAGAAACTTCATTTATTTATCAACTTGGATCTAGCTAGAAAATAGAATGAGCTAACAAACCTGTTTCAGAAAAATTAGTATCGCATTAACTCCACCAATATGCCAAATGAAGTGAAGATGATGTCAATGAAGTCAAACAAGATAACACTTTCTCTTAATAAAACTACTATTTAGTAACCAAACGTATATTCTAATATACTTGCCCAAAAAATCGCTAAAACAATAAAGACGCATTTCTCTTTCAATGTGGAGCCCACGGTTTTGTTGGCCACATATTTATTTTTTTAATTACCGAATATATTCCTCTCACTATTATTCTTGATGTATTTTACAATTTATAGGTGAAACTAATTAAACCTCTATTTTCAAAGTTTCAATAATATATATTTTATAATTTTTCTAGTACTATAGTTCAGATAATGTTGCTACATGGATCTGTCGAGTTGAAATCAGGATCGTTATAGCAACCATGGAGATAATTAATAAGCTACAATTCGTCTTCTCCATTTAATCTTAAGAGGTAAAATACAACACAGAAGCTTGCCAGAAGAATTCCAAGGTCAAGCCCAAAATAACTCTCTGATGCTCAAGTCAGTACAGGATTCATCAAAATTCTTACGTATATGCATCACTATAAGAGTAGCAGAGAATGCGAGCATATTGGGTTATTGCAAGGACTGATGACAATGTGTTGGCTTTGAGACGAGTTTAGGTAATCCAACTTCATATCTGACTGTAAAAGTTTGTCCAATATGTAACCAAAACCCATCTAGTAGTTATCGGGCAATCAGTGTTGGGCATCGGGCATACTATACTAGCGCGTGGGTTTTCACGTCTTATTGGATATATTATATATCGTATAATTAAAAATAAATCGGGTATATTATATACCATATATACTTAAGATAGATGGGGTTGAGGACTATGAATAAAACTGGGTAAACAAGTATATGTTATCGAGTAATCGGGTCAAGTAAACGTGTATATCACCAAATCCTATACCCGTGAAAAATTTCAAAAGCAATCCTATACGCGGTCATATACCCTTACCCGACTATATATGTCTTGGGTATTCCCATTGGATATGAGTTTCACTATCTATATGCATTCGGGTAGAAGAAGATGATGTTTACCATGAAGATGAAATGTCCTATATATATATAAACAAAAACTCTAAAATCCTACGTGTCGTGATGTGGTCGCCCCCCCCCCCCCCTTTTATGGAAGCCACCAGATTACTTGATTTTTAAATGGAGGTTTCTCATTGATTTAACCCAAATTCATGGGTATGGGTCTTACCAAAACCAGATAGCTCTTAAACGGGTTATAACATCTCATTAAATTAAAAATTATTCTTACCAATTATTTGATAGCAAAATCCTATAAAATAGGGATACACTAAAATTTAATTTCTAATTTAAAAAGAAAAAGATATTATTTATAATTAATAAATAATTTTATAGTAAAAAACATAAGCGGGTCATGGGTCACCAAATGCATACAGCTTTTAAACGGGTTATAACATATCAATTTTTTATGAAACTCTTTTATCATCAAACCCTAAATATATTATTAACTTTCTTATAATAAAGAAAATTAAAATCCAAAAAATAAATATTAAAAAACGAAAAATGTAAAACAACCGTTCTCTCAAGCCATCAGATTGTTTTATTTGTAAATGATGGTTTCTCACGCATTTGACTCGAATTCACAGGTAAAGGTCTCACCAAACCCATATAGCTCTTAAACGGGTTATAACACATCGTTATATTAAAAATTAATCTCATCAAATATTTGATATGAAAATCCTATAAAATAGGGATATACTAAAAATTAATATCCTATTTTATTTAAAAAAAAGATATTATTTATAATTAAGAAACAATCTTATAATAAAGAAAATAAATGGGTAATGGATATCACCAAACCCAGTTAGCTTTCAAACCAGATTATAACATATCATTTATTTGTGAAACCATTTCATCATCAAACCTCAAGTATATTAATTGTTAACTTTCTTACAATACATAAAATTCAAATTCAAATATACATATATAAATATTGAAAACGAATAATGTAAAACAACCACCGTAATACGGGGGATAAAATCTAGTCTTAAATAATCGAAACCTTTAAAAACTCTCTGGTTGTTTCCTACATTATCTCAAGCATCATATTGCTTTATTTATAAACGGATACTTCTCATGCATTGAACCCGAATTCACGAGTATGGGTCTCACCAAACCCAAATAGCCCTTAAACGAGTTATAACATCTCATTAAATCAAAAATTAATCTCACCAAATATTTGATATGAAAACCCTATAAAATAGGGATATACTAAAAATTAATATCCGATTAAAAAAAAGATATTATTCATAATTAAGAAACAATTTTATTGTAAAAAATAAGTGGGTCATGGGTCTCACCAAACTCAGATAGCTTTTAAATCCGGTTATATAATCTCATTTATTTGTGAATCTCTTTCATCAACAAATCCAAAGTACATTATTAACTTTCTTGCAATAAATAAAATAAAAATTCAAAAAATTATATAAATATTAGAAACAAATAATGTAAAGCAACCCGTAATACGGGGGATAAAAGCTAGTATACACACACACACACACACACACACACACACACACTAGATTTTATCCCCCGTATTACGGGGGGTTGTTTTACATTATTCGTTTTATATTTATATATGTATATTTGGATTTTAATTTTATTTATTGTAAGAAAGTTAAATATAATATACTTGAGGTTTGATGATGAAATTGTTTCACAAATAAATGATATGTTATAATCCGGTTTAAAAGCTATCTGGGTTTGGTGATACCCATTACCCGTTTATTTTCTTTATTATAAAATTGTTTCTTAATTATAAATAATATCTTTTTTTAAAATAAAATCAGTATAATCCTATTATAGGATTTTCATATCAAATATTTTATGAGATTAATTTTTAATATAATGAGATGTTATAACCCGTTTAAGAGCTATCTGGGTTTGGTGAGACCTTTACCTGTGAATTCGGGTAAAATGCGTGAGAAACCTTCATTTACAAATAAAGTAATCTAATGGCTTGTGAGAATGGTTGTTTTACATTTTTCGTTTTTTAATATTTACTTTTTGGATTTTAATTTTCTTTATTATAAGAAAGTTAATAATATACTTAGGGTTTGATGATGAAAGAGTTTCATAAAAAAATCATATGTTATAACCCGTTTAAAAGCTATCTGCATTTGGTGACCCATAACCCGCTTATGTTTTTTACTGTAAAAGTATTTATTAATTATAAATAATATCTTTTTCTTTTTAAATTAGAAATTAAATTTTAGTGTATCCCTATTTTATAGGATTTTCCTATCAAATAATTGGTAAGAATAATTTTTAATTTAATGAGATGTTATAACCCGTTTAAGAGCTATCTGGTTTTGGTAAGACCCATACCCATGAATTTGGGTTAAATCAATAAGAGACCTACATTTAAAAATCAAGCAATCTAGTGGCTTCCATAAAAGAGGGGAGCGACCACATCGCGACACATAAGATTTTTGGGTTTTCATTTATATATATAGAGAGAGAGAGAGGTAGATGGCATAAAATTTTAACGAGTAATTACGTGCTAGGCTCAACTAGTTACGGGTATATACTTCAACTTCCTTGGGTCTAGTTTGATGTATTTTAAGTTGGGCGCCGAGCTTTTGTTCGTTAATCATAAGGAATGGTCTTTAATATTAACAGTTAATATATAATTAACTAGTTTTAGAGCCCGTGTTATACACAAGATAATCCAAATTATAAAGTTATAAGTAAAAAATAATAATTACATAGCGTATATGAAATAAAATATATTATATCTATGCTTGTATCTATACAATGTGTATATAAATTGATTTTATTTATATCACAAAATGGTTTTTTTAAATGAACTTAATAAAAAAATGTCCGTGTAAAATTGTACCCGAGAATGCTTCTTTCTATTGAAAAATTTATTCTCGGTGTCATATATGTATAATTGAAAGAATTTTGGTTATAAACCAATTTCGAAAATAAGACTTCTCATACGATAGTTCTAACCACTCAGCCTAAATACAAAAGAGGCATTACCTATTTTGATATATTTATCAATTTACCACCCATCAAAGGAAAGTAGGATATTAAATTGTAACATTAGATGTTCTTCAAGAACTATGTTTTTCTGAGCTACACCATAAAAAAGATGTTGATGAGTTTCAGAGGGCTTCTCGACTTTGTCATAATGACAATATAAAAAATAACATGTTAACCCATTCAATTTTGTGAATATTTTGTTTCATTTGAGCATAGTTTTGCATGACATGCTTCCCATACAACGTTCTGATCACCATTGAAGGAAAAATTAATGTTGACATATATAAATATTTGAAATTTTGATAAAAGTTAGAAGCATTAATAGGCATGGGGGTGGCATGTCGAAAATGTTGCAATCTTTTCTTAAGTTTTAATAGTTGAGGGAAAAATAGTCAATTTGCCAAATCCCGAACCTTTTGTAAGGCCTCGTTCCCGGTAACCCTACTTTGGCGTTGGATTTACTCATAAACATAGTTATAAAATCAGAGTTAATTAAAACTTTCACGGAATAATTAAACATTCACCATCATATTACAAAAACAGCAATTCTTGTCTCAAACAAAGTTGATTGTCTTAACATAACATCACAATTTATAACACTTCTATTCCAAGATGCCAATCTCTCCAGTCCCTGCCATGTGTCCCTCCTCACGCCAGCTGCCTCAGCCTATTTGCCTGCGTGCATACTAAAAGTCAGTTACGCTGTGTGAGTTTTAGTTTAACAGTTTACAGGATTATTCTTACACATTTTTTCATTTACATACAAATATTATTTGTAATACTCTTACATTATTCTTACAAATATACAATTATACATACATTCTTGCACAGATATTATAAGGGTCTACCACCCGACTTCTTGCACCGATATCGTAGAGTCAGCCGCTCTATTCTTGCCCAGGTATTAGAAGGGCCTGCCACCCTGACTCTTACTACACATTCCTTCTAGATTCTTACAAACATGTTAAGTTAAACAACTAACATATACAAGTTCTAACCTCTTTCTTTCATTCTTACATTAATCAGTTGCATTAATCACATAGATATATATCTTTCTTTCATTCTTGCATTAATCATTCACGTTAAGCACATAAGTATATATGTTACTATTCTTACAAGTATGCACACAGCCCCGAAACCATCTCAAAGAGAAATGGGGCTAGAACTCATCTGGAGATGATTTCTCTCACCGTCAATGGTAATGTCCTTCCTTAGCTATGCACGGCTAACTGTACAATACATTACGCGCGTCAATTATCCATTACTACTACTTCTTACATCTAAGTTAATTAAACCCGCGACTAACGGGGGTCCGGGGGCAGCGCCCCTGGTAGCGGGGTCTAGGGGCGGCAGCCCCTAGTAGGGTCCAAGGGGCAGAAAATTAATTTCATGGAATTTCGCTTCGCATGAAGCCTTTTTCGCTTCGCATTACTTTTTCGCTTCACATGAAGCCGTTTTCGCTTCGCATGACTTTTTCGCTTCACATGAAGCCTTTTTCCCTTGCATGACTTTTTTGCTTCGCATGAAGCCTTTTTCGCTTCGCATGACATTTTCGCTTCGCGTGGTCATGCGATGCGAAATCCTTATTTCGCTTCGCATGGTCATGCGATGCGAAATACTTATTTCGCTTCTCATGGCTGTGCGATGCGAAGTCGACTTATGCGAAAATAACCTTCTTTTCATTACTGATATTTTAAGCCAAATTGCTCCGTGACTCATCCTTAGGACTCGATTTTTACCCTTTTTATGGGTTTTTGGTCGTACCGACTTTGTATACCCGTGTTTTATGAGGTCCGAACATCACCTTTTTGTCCTATATCATACCCGTGAGGTTATAACTCACCAAGTTTATGTTTTTCTTACATCTTACAACCCGATCTACTAAGATATCGATTTGCATGTCGAAATCAACCACAAAACTTAACCTTGTTGGCCAAAACTCACCTTTGGCTTCGGGTTTGGTTCGGATCTGGACAACTCGAGGATCTGAACGTGTTCTTTTTGTTTGAAGACACTTGAACGCCAAGATCTTCCTTACTTTAGCCCGGATTCGGATTCGGGTCTTGAGAGAGAGTATATGTGTGTTCTAGGGAGTGTGTGTGTGTGTTGTGGGAAGAAAATGGTGAAAGGATGGGGGGATGGCCTTATATAGAGGGCTATGGACTCCACCACCCATTTCCTTTACCAAACCTAATCCTTATCCAAACACTTAACACACGACTAATTTAACGACACACAGTTAACAGCAAAACTTTCCGTTATTTATTATTTAACGAAAGTTGGATGTTACACCTTTTGATTATTTCAAAAAATGCTCTTAAAAATAAACTTGAAACCCGAATCATATTTAAAATTCTAACTTTCATACTTTTGACATTTTAAAGTCAACACTTTGAACCCATAACAAAATTGACGATAAATCTATTTTGCATTCTCAAACTTTTAAAAATACTCAAAATTTTCATTTTTGACCTGTAACAAATTTTGACCTAAATGTAGTTAACTTGTACCAAACAATCTATTTACCAACTTTTGACCCATAAAATCAAATTTAACTTCCACAAAAAAACCCGAAACAATTTTTATTTAAGAAATTTTTGGAATTCACCAAGTATTTGAAATATATAGTAAAATAATATGTTAATATTTATAGTTATAAAAATATATAGATATTATATAAATATAGTGTAAAAGGAAAGTGAATAATTATTGATTTATTACATATATTAGGGTATATTAGTTTTGGAGGGAAAAAATTATGAGAATTAATCAAAACAAGCTTTAGAATAGGTAGATGGCTTTGTAAACAATACAAGCTTTAGAATTTAATAAGAAAACCCTAATCAATTCGCCAGCGTATACAAGATCCAAAAAGTTTAACCTGTAGTTTGAGTTGTTGGATTTTCCTATACAAACAAACTTCAACCGATAACTAACCTCCAACTTCAATATTGTCTTCTACCTTCTCCCATTTCACTATTAAAACACCATTTCACCATAACCACTTTCATCCAGCTTCATTAATCTACAATGTTACATACCACCACTACTACTTCCTTATAGAATGACATCAACACTCTCATTACTGAAAGCTCATGCTTAAAACTCCAGCCTACGGCCTCCCATGAATATGATATTATTGAAAAAGTTGCACCACCACCGCCCCCTTCGCAATCTTCACTCTAATATGAATCTATTGAAAACCTTGTGGGAATCAATTTTCTATGATGAACTCGATAAAGCATTTATCACTCGTCATGAAAGTACAAGGGTGGTCGTATTGTAATTAGTTATAAGTATGTTTAAGTCATACTTAAACATGTATGTAAGTATAGGGGTTAGAGTGTCAAGTTGTTAAGTTTGCAACTGCCAAAAACACGTGTCTGTATATTATTGTTCTTGAAAGGTTGCAACCCTAAAATCACACCTCTTGGTGATCTATAAATAGGGGCAACATCAGAACGTTTATTTCATTCAATCCAAGTTCAAGTTATTCAAGAAAGATTGTTGTTCATTATCATTGTTCATATTATTAATCCTTTATCAAAGATCCAAGATTGGGCCAACAATTGATATCAGAGCATTAGGGTTTTCTTGAATTGATTATTATCTTGAACAATCGAAGATCATAGGAGCAGATTCCGGCCTGAAAGAAAGTGCAACAGCAGATTCCGGCGAACTACAGCAGTTCCGGCAAAACAGCAGTAGTTTCAGTGATATTTTTTCCAGAATCCGGCGAAGATTCCGGCAGGTTGATTTTCCAGCAAGTTTTCTGGGTTAAAATTTGAACAACGAAGGTCATAGACGGTGTTCTCTGTCAAATTCTTGAAGTTCAGGAGGCATCGTGGTAGTTTGTGTTTGCGGAATACTGTAAATCCGGCGATATCCGGTAAATAAAGGCGGGCACAACAGTGATTCATTACGAATACGAATCAGGAATCGAGGTTAAAGATCATATTTGATCGATTCCAACAAAAAAAGGAGTTTTGTTGAAGGACTAAACCGAAGAAAGATATACAGGGCTGATTCAGTTTGTCAGTACGTATAACATGTTTTTTCAGAAAAACGAATTTCGATTAAGGAATAATCGAGGGTGACTGAAGGAATAAGATTCGCGGGTTTTCGGTTAATACAAAATTCAGGTTTGCAAATTATATTCTTGAATTATGGTATTTTTAGTGTATAGAACCAGTTTTTCTATACGGGGATTGTGAAAACCTTAGTCAGTCAAGGTGAAGGTTATACAATTTGAGAGGATGTTAGATTCGGATTCACATCCGGATAACAAACGCAATGGTAACACACAAAGGGGTATGATCGCTGACCCATTATCAATGCCCAATTTTAAAGTCCACAAGCTATATTGTTTGGGCAATTCGAATCAAGATAATTCTTGAGGCGAACGGGTTATAGAAAACGATTGAACCTACTGAAGGTACGCAACTAGATGTTCAAAAGGACAAGGCAACAATTGCATACCTATATCAAGCGATACCAGAGGCAGTCATTCTGCAAGTGGCAAGTTGCAGAACAGCAAGAGAAGTGTGGGAAGCGTTGAGGAAGAGACATGTCGGTGTTGAATGAGTATAGAAGGCTCATTTACAATCGTTAATGGTGGAGTTCCAAATGATGCATATGTAGGAAGAAGAGTCACTAGACACCTTCATGGGGAGGATTAACACGTATGCCACAAAGGCAAGTGAACTGGGAAAATCCTTGGATGAATGATGTGTGGGTGAAAGAATGTGTTTTAAGTAAGTTATATCGTGTGTTTTATGTGTTTATATGCCTTGGACACGATTACTTTGAGTGGTTTTACATTTACAGGTGAGTGGAGCTTAAAGGAGCTAAATTGGCGCATATGAGTTGGAATGGAAATGAAGATTTTATTGCATGGAATGATAGAATTTGAAGACGAAGACGTAGCCGAAAACGGTGCGTAAAACGGAGCTATAACGAAGAAGTTATGGGCAAAACAGTGCAAGGGGGCCTATCACCGCAAGCAGGGGCGCTGATCAGGCAATTTTGGAAGAGAAGCCGCAAGTTGCAGCCATATGAGCACAAATTGCGGCCTAGTTCGTAAAAAGACGCGAATTTTAGGTTTTTGCCTCCATATATAAATATAACCTTAGGGTTACGAGAAGGGGACTTCTCCCAGCCGTTTTTGGGTATTAGGGGGCCATTTTCCACCATCCTAACACCTACTAATCACCACAATCATCCATGCTTTCATCCTTCCACACCATAATAAAGCTATTCAAGATGAAGATGCAAGGCTAAAGCTTCTGTGACCATCTCCGGGAGTAGGGTTGTGTTTGTAAGCAAGACCTTTTGTATTTTGAATCTTTGCATTGGAACTATAGTTGATCAATCTTTTGCGTTTGTTTGTGCATTCAATAGTTTTTCGTAATTGAATGTTTTGTGATTTTATCAGTTAATTGATTTGTGGTCATCAACTTTTAGGATTAGGTTCTTAGAGTCATTGACCCGTTTATCTCTAGCCATTAAATCACTTACATTTATCAAACCCTAAAACTGGTAATCAATTAGGTTATTATTCAACTAAGCCAATTGTTTGGATTAAGTTCTGATGATAAGTGAGGTCAAATATCTAGTCTTTTGATTATAGGTGTAAGCAAACGAGTTTTCCAAATAAGTTTAATCAATTGGTCTAGTTGCTTCACAACCTGAAACCCGGAGTTTGGTTACTTTTCTTTTAATTGTTTTACAACTAAATCAATGTTTAATCTGCTTGATATCGTATGTCCGCCTAGCATAATTATTTATTAAACATTAAGCTCGATTAGCACTTTCCACTGATTCCCTGTGGATTCGATACCTTACTTGCCCTTGCTAGTAAAGGTATTTTACAAATGTTTTTGATTGACCTTTCGACATCGATCAATGAACCCATGCTTGTACGGAAACTCTTAGAATCCATGCCAGATCAGTTTATCCAGATTGTTGCATCAATAGAGCAGAGTACCGACATAGATGAAGTTTCAATCGACGAAATAATTGGGAAATTGAAGACTTATGAAGAGCGGATAAAGCTCAAGAAAAGAGGCCCTAAAGACGGTCAAGACAAATTGTTGTACACACGCCACGACAACAATTCAAGCCGAGATAAGCGATTTGAAAATCATGGACGAGGAAAGTTTAACCCATCTAAAGGGAAATGGAAGGACAGGCAAAGTCCTAAGGAAGAAGGCTCGTCATGCAGACCTAAGACGAACAAGAATTGGAAGAAGTTCGACAAGAGAAAGGTCAGATGTGACAACTGTGAGAGGTTTGGACACTTTAAGTTGGGAATGCCCACAAAAAAAGTTGATGAAGCACAGTCAAACTTGGTGCAAGAAGATAAAGAACCAACACTGTTAATGGCAATCACTGTGGATGACAGTGAAAAAGTCCTGTTGAACAAGGGTGAAGTCCAACCCAAGATACATACGTCAACAAAAGAAAGTCTATGGTATTTAGACAATGGTGCTAGTAATCACATGACCGGAGTGAGGAGTCACTTCAAGGAGATTGATGAAGCAATTAGTGGTCGTGTTCGATTTGGAGATGGATCATACATAGAGATCAAGGGAAGAGGCTCTATATTGTTGGAATGTAAGAATCAAGAACAAAGGATCTTATCCGATGTGTACTACATTCCAAATTTTAAGAACAATATATTGAGCCTAGGGCAACTAATAGAAATCGGGTGAAAAGTGGTCATGGAAGGAAATCGTCTGTTAATATATGATCACAGGAAGAACCTTTTGTTCAGAGTAGAACAGTCCAAGAACAGGTTATACAATGTCACGTTGAAGATAGGAACACCCGTATGTCTTCTAGCAAACATGGATGACGAAGCATGGATGTGGCACACAAGATTGGGTCATTTAAACTTTGATTCAATCAAAGATATGACCCAAAAGAAGATGGTTCAAGGAATTCCATAAGTCAAGCACACAGGTCAGATCTGTGATGCTTGTGTTATAGGAAAACACAATAGAGATACATTTCTAAATAAGGCTAAGTTCAGGTCTTTAAAACCTTTGGACTTGGTCTATGGAGATCTTTGTGGTCCTATATCCCCACCAACACATTCGGGAAAGAAGTATATATTCCTACTTGTAGACGATTGTACTCGTTACATTTGGGTTTATTTCTTAGTCTCGAAGGATCAATCATTTGAGTTATTTAAAGAATTCAAGGCAAAGGTGGAGTCAGAATTACGAACCAAGTTAAGGATGCTGAGGACTGATAGAGGAGGAGAATTCACGTTAACCGAATTCAATCAGTATTGTAAAGGAAACTGAATTGCAAGGCAACTAACAGCACCTTACTCGCCACAACAAAATGGAGTAGTTGAACGAAGAAACAGGACGATGTTATCTACTACTCGGAGCATGCTTAAGGCAACGAAGATGCCTCAGAATTTCTAGGGAGAAGCAGTTAGGCACGCAATATTCGTACTAGATAGAGTTCCTACAAAAGCTCTATTGGAGAAAACACCGTACGAATCACTAACTAGGAAAAAGCCGAATCTAGGAGACTTGAAGATTTTTGGTTGCACGGTATATGCCAAGGTAATATCAACTCACTTGAAGAAATTATATGATAGAAGCACACCTATGGTCTATTTAGGTGTGGAGGAAGGATCGAAGGCATATAGGTTATATGATCCGGCAAAAGATAAGATTTGTGTAAGTCATGATGTTAAGTTTGTGGAGAAGAAATCTTGGAATTGGGATAGCTATATCAAAGAGAAGGATACATCAGAGAAGCAATCGAAAAGTTTTGTCATTGAAGGGTTTGATGAAGATCAAACAGTATCGGTAAATCCCGAGATTCACGAAGACAATCACGAAGGAGAAGTTGGTAATCAAAACTCTCCTGTTACCCCTCCAACATACTCCTATGAACCTATATTAGATGAAGAGGAAGAGGTTCATGAGACAACTAGGAGTTCACATCATGAGTTTGATCATACCCCTAAATGAGGTTTTAGGAGTATATCACAAGTACAAGAGGATGCACCAACAAGACGATTAAACATGGATGAGTTGGAAGAGCTTATGATGGTGGAGGAAGAACCACATAATTACAAGGAAGCATCTACCGATGAAAGATGGATTGAAGCAATGAAGGTTGAATTGGATTCAATCAACAAGAACAACACTTGGAAGTTGACTACTTTGCCAAGTGGTCATAAGATGATTGGTCTGAAGTGGGTGTTCAAGACGAAGAAAGATGCTAAGGGAAACATTGTGAAATACAAGGCAAGGTTAGTAGCAAAAGGTTACGTTCAAGAACATGGTATAGATTTCGATGAAGTATTTGCACCGGTTGCACGTATCGAAACTGTTCGGTTAATCTTAGCCTTAGTGGCCTATCATGGCTGGGAAGTACATAATCTGGATGTAAAGTCAGCATTCTTAAATGGAGAATTGAAAGAAGAGGTCTATGTCTCACAACCTGAGGGTTTCATAGAGCCTAAGAATGCGGGAAAAGTCTACACACTTACTAAAGCATTGTATGGACTAAGGCAAGCACCACGTGCTTGGAATATGAAGTTGGATCAGACGTTGAAGTCGCTGAAGTTCAAGAAATGCAATCTGGAACAAGCAGTGTATACAAAGAAGACAAAGAATTCTACACTGATTATTGGAGTTTATGTTGATGACTTGATAGTCACGGGCACTCCAAAGAATGAAATTGACTTGTTCAAATCCCAAATGGAAGATAAGTTTGAAATGAGTGATCTTGGATTGCTAGCATATTATCTAGGGATTGAAGTTACTCAAGTAGGGGGTGAGATTGCAATAAAACAGACAGGATATATCAATAAAATCCTGCAGATTAGTGATATGGTTAACAGTAATGAGACCAAAATTCCCATGGATCCGGGAACAAAGTTAACCAAGACTGAGGGAGGCACTCCTATAGACTATACTCAATACAAAAGTCTAATTAGGAGTCTAAGGTACTTGTTGCATACAAGACCTGATTTATGTTACTCAGTGAGATTATTAAGTAGATTCATACAAGAACCTATGGATCATCACTTGAAAGCTGTTAAACAAGTGATACGCTACATCAAAGGAACGAAGGAGCATGAAATCATTTACAAGAAAGGAGGCTACAAGATAACTGGTTATAGTGATAGTAGTTATGGCGTCAACACAGACAAAGGAAAAGGAACTACTGGGCTCATATTCTACTTTGGAGAATCTCCTATAACCTGGTGTACACAGAAGCAACAAACGGTTGCGTTATCATCATGTGAATCAGAATTCATGGCAGCAACAGCAGCAACATGTCAAGCACTATGGCTAAAGCTCTTACTTGGAGAACTAACTAGCTGGAAGGAAGAGAAGATAACTCTGAAGATTGACAACATTTCAGCAATAGCGCTTATGAAGAATCCAGTGTTTCATGGAAGGAGCAAGCATATAGACACACGTTATCATTTCATTAGAGAGTGTGTGGAAGACGGACACATAAATGTGGAGCATATTAGCAGTGAGTTACAAAAGGCGGATATTTTGACAAAGGCACTCGCAAGAATCAAGTTTGCAACTATGAGGAAAATGCTAGGTGTTCAAGATCAACGACAAGAAGATGATCGTGATTAAGGGGGTGAATGAAGCATTAATCACTCGTCATCAAAGTACAAGGGTCGTATTGTAATTAGTTATAAGTATGTTTAAGTCATACTTAAACATGTATGTAAGTATAGGGGTTAGAGTGTCAAGTTGTTAAGTTTGTAACTGCCAAAAACACATGTCTGTATATTATTGTTCTTGAAAGGTTGCAACCCTAAAATCACACCTCTTGGTGATCTATAAATAGGGGGCAACATCAGAACGTTTATTTCATTCAATCCAAGTTCAAGTTATTCAAAAAAGATTGTTGTTCATTATCATTGTTCATATTATCAATTCTTTATCAAAGATCCAAGATTGGGCCAACACTCGAGGCGGATTTCATGATCTCGTCTCCTGTCAGAACATCTTCAAATTTGAACTATTACCCAAATAGTGGACAACATCTGTTTGGGTGTTCGCCCCCTCTCAAAGCATCTCCTTTGGCGCCATTTAACAACACTAGCAAACCAAAAGGAATGAGTCCCCTCCAAAGGGTTTTAGCAACTGTAACTCCCCTAATAATCAGTTCATGGAAATCGAGACGATTTCGTTACCAGCTATTGAGAAAATCTTGGACGATTTTGATGGGAATGATGAGTTCCTGGCATACTCCACCACTAGTGTTGCAGGTGTTAGTTCTTTGGACCAATCATATGATATCCCAGATTTGTTGGAATGCCTAACGTTGCCCAACAATTCTACATTTTATGATGACAGTAATACAATGGTGCATGGTGGTGGTGGTGGTGGTGGTGTTGAAGGGTCCATCGATGACGATCAGATGTATCATCAAATCCAACCTTCACCTTCAAACGCGCCACTGATGGAACAACTTGTGCAAGAGAGATGAGAAGAAAAACAACATAGGCGACAACCACGACAACATTTGCCATCACGACTACAACCACAACCGCAACCAATAAGCCCAAGCCACCTCACAGTTCCACCTCCAGTTGCTGACGAGGTTCACTTCTCTTTCTAGTAATTATATAAACCACATATATGATATATCTAAACTTAACCATCCATCTTTACTAGAGTGGAGACATCTTACAACCACATTATATATTTTTGTTGGGGTAAGATAGAGAATCATGAGCCACAAAAATAATTAAAGATATTTTAATTGTAGTAATGATTAAGTTTAAGTTGTTTTTAGCCCATAGATCGATCCAAATCCAAGTATCTCTAGCTAGGGATTTTAAGGTTTATTGGTTTCTCGTTTATATCAATTCTAATTTGCTATAAAAAGTATAGCAAATAATAGACTCTAACAAAAACAATTTAATTTTGATCTTAACTATGTTTAATTAACTGTGTAACAGGAGCATGATAGTGGACTTCAATTGGTGCACCTTCTTCTAGCATGTGCCGAAGCAGTAGCTAAGGATGATTTCATGTCAGCTAGAAAGTACCTTCATCACCTAAACCGAGTAGTCTCCCCACTTGGCGATTCCATGCAACGCGTCGCCTCGTGCTTCACCGAGGCTCTCACCGCACGTCTCACTGCAACGCTAGCCTCAAAACCACCCTCATCCGCCCCAAAATTCACTCCCTTCCCTCCAAATGCAATGGAAATCCTAAAAATATATCAAATTCTTTACCAAGCATGCCCGTACATCAAATTTGCGCATTTCACCGCCAACCAAGCCATCTTTGAGGCATTTGAAGTCGAAGAGCGTGTGCATATCATCGATCTCGACATCCTTCAAGGCTACCAATGGCCTGCCTTCATGCAAGCCCTAGCAGCCCGGCCCAGTGGCCCACCTTTTCTCCGGATTACAGGGATTGGCTCATCTCCGGAGTGCATTAAGGAAACCGGACGGTGCTTGTCCGAGCTAGCCTACTCTCTCAATGTCCCCTTTGAGTTCCACGCGGTGAGTGAGCAACTAGAAGACCTAGAACCGCATATGCTCAACCGAAGAGTTGGTGAAGCCCTCGCGGTTAACTCAATGAACCGCCTTCAGCGAGTCCCAGCTCATTGCCTTGGAAATTTACTAGAAATGGTCTGAGACCAAGCCCCCAATATTGTCACGATCGTGGAGCAAGAAGCGAGCCATAATGGTCCTTACTTCTTGGGTAGATTCTTGGAAGCGTTACATTATTATTCAGCCATCTTTGACTCACTTGACGCGACATTCCCGGCTGACTCGGCGCAGCGAGCTAAGGTGGAACAATATATATTTGCACTGGAGATAAGGAACATAGTGGCGTGTGAAGGGGCCGAGAGAGTGATGCGACATGAGAGGTTGGAGAAATGGAGGAAGATTATAGAGGGAAAAGGGTTTCAAGGGGTGCCACTGAGTGAGAACGCGGTTACTCAGTCAAAGATATTGCTGAGTTTGTATCCGTGTGATGGGTATAGGCTGACGGAAGATAACGGTTGTTTGTTGTTGGGATGGCAAGATAGGTCGATTCTTGCGGCATCTGCATGGAGCTGCTGATACGTTTTAACTCTTTATGAGATTATGTTTGTGACTTTTTATTACGGGTGTCTAGGATTGATACAGATGCCACAAGAATGAAAAGGGAATAAAATGTGCAACTTTTATTACCCATTTATAAGACAAATAAGTTTACTATATTGTACACAATGCCTATTTATAAGGAAAATCCAATTCTTTGAAATTTCAGTTCCTTTGATAAATTTCAGTTCCTAAAGAATCCTGCGACACCCTCTGTATAAACAAGATTGACAAATTATGTACCAAATGATATTGATCTTCTTATTGCTTTTGAACTGTAATTACATAATTTAATTGAATAAGGCTACAGTTGTAATGAAAATCAAACTAATCAACTAACAGATTTGTTAAAACATTGAGAAGACCAGAATGCCCTTTTATCGCAATTTGTTTATAAGCAAATTTTGACATATTAAAGTTGACCCAAATCTTTATGTTGTAGCTGCCTCTATGCTAATTTGAATTAACTTAAATCTCAATTCTTGATTCAAATGACTTCTGATGTTGTTATCTTTCAATCTTCATTGCAATTAGTGTATTTATGAAAACATGATCAGGTTTTATAAAAGCCGTTAGATTCACTTGTAATTTGTACAATGACTACTATCACATTTCACACATTCTATCCTTCGATCTGATATTTTACTTTGACTTTAAGTAGTCATTGACTTTATAAAAGATCATTGTATATAACACTTGATAGAATTATGTCAAATTTTGGGTAACAATTAACAAAGTAGTGACCTCGTAGCCCATGTCTTTGGTCCGTCCCTTCTTACATAGATATGGTTTTACTAAACTAACACCAACATGTTGGAATCTAAATTAAAATAGAAGAAATAACCGGTGCATGTGATAGAAGAAAACCATATCAAACATATTTACATGTCTAACATAAATAATGGCTTGATCTGCATATTCTATATGCTCAGCTGTCACCCGAAGGGGCAAAGGACATGCAGATGGGAGGGTCGATCCCCAAAATAGAAAGTGCCGCTG
Organism: Bidens hawaiensis; assembly: GCF_021521415.1. NCBI lineage: Eukaryota > Viridiplantae > Streptophyta > Magnoliopsida > Asterales > Asteraceae > Bidens > Bidens hawaiensis. The sequence continues at coordinate 90,312 of NW_027491356.1, read as the reverse complement.
ATGGAATCGTCCAACCATCCCCACATATTAACCCTGAAGCAACTGCTCCTACATAATTCTCCGATTCCTTTTTATTCATTCGTTCCCAAATGAATAATATAGTTGTCCCAACAGCCGTATCAATTGCAAAGTAAGCTCCAATGTAAAATGGCACAGCCATTGCCATGGGAATGGGAATGAACCTAGACACGTTTGGAGGAACCTGATCGCGTAAACCGTTCATGACCAAGGCAGCTGCGAAGAACCCATAACATAAGACTAAGCAATGCTTTGGAAGCTCAGAGAATCCCTCAACTGCAAGAATTGCCATTTCGCGATATATAACAGCAAACGATGCCTTATAAGGACTATCCGGGGACCCAACTTCAAAGGCAGTCCAATACATCCAAAATGTGAGTGGCGTAATGACGCACCCCATGGCGGTTCCCACTACTTGACTCACAAACATTGACTTTGCTGATGATAAAGTCAGGTATCCGGTTTTGAAATCTTGCATTAAATCGGCGGCGGTGGAGACAATTGACATCATAACACCACATGCTGCTAAACCAGCTAATACACCTCCATTATTTCCAACTAATGACGAGATTATAAAGAGACCGATTTTGCCATATGTTGAAGATAAACTCCAGTCTGTGAGACCGCATCCGTAAGAGTTGCAGAAAGCAAAGGCTGGTGCGATTACGTAAGAGCACAGAACCAGGTACCACTTGAGGGGTGGAAATATACGCGGCATTGTTGCTGTTGATATTGCAGCCAAACCCACATAGCCAGACGCAGCAAACCACGTTGGAATTGCGTCTTTTAGAAAAACTTCATCTCTTTTCTGTTGTTCCATTTGTGATTTTGAATCCTCAGAGTCTGCATAAGTTGCATAGTTTGGTGTCAAATGCCAAACAACATAAATTCTTACTTAACATTTGGTATATCTAATATCTGACCAGCTAAGTCCTTTATTACAGGGAGATCTTGTTGCCTGGCAGTTCCTAACAAAGCCTTAATAGTGATCACTATTATCTTCACTTATAAAACCCGTCTCCAAGAACAAGGGAGATAGCTATGAAAACCTTCATACAAAGCCATGTGAAAAACAAGTTAACCTTGTATGTGCTGATATAAACTTAATGTAGTAACAGTAATAGGAAATACCTATACCTTGTATCCATAAAGACCTTTGAAGTCATTTTTTCCTAAACCAGAAGGATACCAATCGCCTGCTTGTGTGGCGATCAAGGGCCAAAGAAAGCCCCACGATAGAATTGCTCCAAAAAGAACTGAACAGTTGACTATGTGTGGGCAAATAAGGCCAATTCCAACATAAGTAGGACTGAAATCGAAGTAAAATCTGCAGAATAGAATGCGCCTCATGTTTTGTTCAGTTTAAGGTAATTAAGACCGCGTGTTATGACCAAACAAATATAACAAACATATATACGTGTTCTCGAATAGGGTCAAGCCGAGACTTGGAAAATGATCAAATCCACATGAATTCCCAATACCGCCAAAGAACCATTTAAAGCAACTCCATATAAAGCTTAAGCTCATATACTTCCCGAGGCAGATTACCTGTTTCCTGTGGAACAAGATGTTGAAAATTAATATGGATACAAGCAAGCCAACAGGTTTAACTATATCCTTTTATCACTTTTAGATTAGGTTTAAGTCATTATTTGTTTCCTTATTAATAGGAGTTTATCTTTGAAGAGGCAGATTAATTAGTCTCCAAGTTATTGTAGTATAATAGACGCTGGGTTAAGGGTCATTGTATTGTGCGGTCTATGTTCATATTTATACAGAAAAGAGTCGTGGGAGCTTCCACAAAATATGAGCGTCGTGTAATATACGTTCACATAAAAATACTTAAAATTACATAAATTATAATCTAATATTGAACTTCAATAAGCAGTTGATACATAAATTATCCCATGCTTAACATATATACCTTGCAAGCTCAGCACCATCAGTAGTGTGGAAACTATTGATTAACATTGCGGTGGCAGTTCCACTAGGGTATGTAAGCATATAATCCATCAACATAACCTGAAATCATGCACACGTACAATCGTTCACTTATTGCTAAAATGTTAGATTAATAAATACAAGGTTATTACCTTACGGAGTGGAAGAACACTAAAAAGGCCAAAAAAACTGACAACAAAAAGAAAACCAATCATCCACGATAATCCTGGATTCTTTACATCTTCAGCGCGATTACCAGGGTAATCTGGCCCGATTAGATTGTACGTTCGTTCCTCCATTGACAACAAATAAGACCCGAATCCACCTATAGTATAACAATTTCAAATTTTCAGGTCCCATTTTTTAATTTATATGTAAGCATTCACGAATTATATTAGTTAATTGACTCCTCGCATTAGGGCGTGTGTTACAAGTCACGTGTCATGAGTTCTAGGTCCGTTATACAATTAGGTTGATTAGACGCAGTATTTCCAACAGATTCAGGCCGACATCATTTCAAGCTAGATTATTTGGCCATATAAACCTAAAAGTATCTTAAGTTAATACAACTAAATTACCAAACAAAATTAACTATAGTACTAAATTTTTCATATTAGGCTATCATCTAAATTTCCATAACCCTTTACGTAAACTAAACTAAATCATGTACATCTTAATTAAAACCTAAGTATCCTAACTTAAACATTTACGAAACTGACCTAAATTCTAAACCTAACTAGAGCCGTAACACTTGACTAAACCATCACCGATCCACCTCCTTCCCCCTTGCCTACGGCCCGTACCCAATTCCATATCCTTGAGTAGGGATGTAAGTGAACCGAACCTAACAAGTGAATGGTTCACGAACTAATTACCGAATGTCCAAATGAAATTCTTGTTCGTTCCCGTTAGTTAAGGAAATGAACTTGTTTGTGAAACGTACATGAACACAAATGAACAAAACGAAAAGAATAAACACAATTGAACACAAACAATGTTTATCTGATCTCACTAACAACAAATAGTTAGTGTCAACGCTTCGGTGTTACTTCAAGTTCATATTGTAGTAATTCTCTGGGAGTTGAATTTTTTACTTTCACATGAATGAATTCACATTGTTAACTTTTATTTTGTTTTAGGTCGGTGGTTCTACCCTTGAACTCTAGATCAAAGGATGCGTGTCTGTCTGTACTATGAAGATAATATTATTCCGAACCTTTGCTTATATTTATGTTGCAATAAAACGAACCAAATGACGAAATGAATGAGATTGAAATGAATCATTTTTTATAACTCTTTTCATAATCCAACAAAAACTAAATACGAAGATAGGATATGAAAAATTACCACTACTTGCGAGGCCATAACAAGCAACAACGCGAGAGCCTTCGACAAAAGTAGTCCATGTTTTGACAAAAGAAAAAACCAAGCAAACTAACAACCACGTTTAACGAAAGCATGATTCCCACATTGAGATTGAGCTTGTGTGCTGTGATGCAATAAAATGTCCCCAACAAATCACTCACAATTAAACCCCTCAATGTGTTTTGATCTTTCCATTCTGGTATGATTTCCATAGGAGAATCAGTGGTTTTCTTCTTGGATGGTTCGTCCACCAATGTTGGTGAGAATTCAACTGTTGGTGTTTAGTTACCGTACCCATTTCTAGGAATCAAGATTTTACAAGTACCGGAAGGAAGGATACATGTGGATACCTTGAAAGCTGAATGGGTGGGAGATTACAAAGATGCCAAGAAATTGTTAGACATAATCAAAACGAACAACCATTGAAACGACCAGAATTTCGAGGCGATTGAGATTGTCATGGATTTCATCAAGACAAAAAGAACCTTATTTTTTTCAAACTACAAAAATAGATATCAGGGTACCACGGTCCTAACGGATATAGTTAGTTCTTGTTGTCTCGTTTGTTTTGTTGTGAGTTTGCAATTAGCAAAAGGAAAAGTATATAATTATTTCAAAGTTGTTTTCATAAGAACCACTAAATAGTTTAGAATCGTTAGCAAATATTTATACACTAAATATTTTAACGGTTTTGAAAAACTATTGTGAAACTACTTGTAATTATGTGAAACAATTATTTTTTAAAAGCCCAATGTTGCTAGTGAGCGGTGGAGTATTATTCTATAATGTCACGCGTGGTCAATAATAGACATATTATTAGTATTTAGATGAAACAATATATTAGAATAACTGGCGTGGGTCAGTTTGCGTACCCAGAATAACAAGTTTTGGAACAATAAATCCCATGGTACTCAAAAGCACACAAAGTGCACGCTTAGGTTCTCTAGCGAAACTATTGTAGACACCACAAGGTCAGAGAGGCAATATAAAAAGTGATACTTTGGGAGTTCAATTTGTGACTTTCACCTGAATGAATTCACATTGGTAACTTTTATTTTGTTTTAGGGTTGTGGTTCTACGCTCAGCGTTGGACCAAAGGATGCCTCTAACTGCACTATAAAGATAATATTATTCTGAATATTTGCTTATATTTTTGTTCCCATGATATGAACCAAATGATTGAGTTTGAAATATTCCTATCAACAGCAACTAAATATGAGGATAGGTATGAAAAATTACCGCTACTTGCGAGGCCATAACAAGCAACAATGCAAGTCTGGATAACAGTGTTCTCTTGCCTAGTAAATGCGTAAGTAGATAAGCCGAGCCCTTCGACGAAAGTGGTCCATGTTTTGACAAAGAAAAAGCCAAGCAAGCCAGCAGCCACGTTTAACGAAGGGATGATTCCGACGTTAAGATTGAGCTTGTGTGCTATGATACAAAAAATTGTCCCCAACAAACAACTAACAATTAAGCCCCTTAATGTGATTTGATCTTTCCATTCTGGTATGATTTCCAGAGGGGAATATCGTCGTTTTTTTTCTTGGATGGTTCGTCCACCAATGTTGGTGAGAATTCAACTGTCGGTTCTTTGGTTTCCCCGACCATTTCTAGGAATCAAGATTGTATAATTACAGGAAGCAAGGAGGCATGTGGATACTTTGAAAGATGAATGCCTTGGAGATTACAAAGATGCCAAGAAATTGTTTGACAAAGATCAAAACCAACAATCATTGAAACATCCAGAATTTTTGTAACAAAAATAGATATCAGGGTGCACCGGTCCCAACGGATATATTAAGTTAGTTTTCATTTTCACGTTTGTTTTGTTGTGAGTTCGCAAGCAAAAAAGAAAAGTATAATTATTTCAAAGTTGTTTTTCATAAGAACCATTGAATATTTTAAAATCATTATCATATATTTTATGCACTAAATATTTTAACGGTTCTACAAATTAATGTTGTGAAACTACTTGTAATTATTTAGAATATTTTTTTAAAGCCAGTGTTGCTAGTGAGTGGTGGAGTATGATTCTATAATGCCACACAACAAAACTATAAAAATAATGCGTTAAAAAATGATTTTAACGTAAACAAATGGTCAATAATATGCATATTATTACTCTTTAGATGAAGCATTAATATATGACTAACGCAAATCCCATAGTAGTCAAAAGCGCACAAAGTGCATGCTTAGGCTCTCTAGCGAAGCGACAGTAGAAACCACAAGGCCTTCGCTACTGTAAGCATCACAAGGCCAGAGAGATATAAAAAGTAATACTTTGGGAGTTCAATTTGTGACTTTCAAATGAATGAATTCACATTGTTAACTTTCGTTTTATTTTAGGTTTGTGGTTCTACACTCAGCTCTAGATCAAAGGATGTCTCTATCTACACTATGAAGATAATATTATTCCGAATCTTTGCTTATATTTATGTTGCAATGATACAAACCAAATGACTGAGATTGACATTAATCATTCTTTTATAACTCTTTTAATAATCCAACAGCAAAATATAAATGGGTGGGAAATTATAAAGATGCTGAGAAATATATTGTTTGATAAAGAACACAACTAACAATCATTGAATGTCCAGAATTTCGAGGTGATTGAGATTGTCAAAGATTTCATAGGCAAAAAGAACCTAATGTATTTTTTTTTTCTTTCAATAATAGATATCACGGTGCACCGGTCCTTACGGATATAGTTAGTTAACATTGTCACGTTTGATGTCACAGGTCCTAACGGATTTAGTTAATTAACATTGTCACGTTTGATGTTTGGTGTGAGTTGGCAAGCCAAAAATTTACGTTTGTGATTTGTTTGTCATGGCTAGATGCCAATTTGTTTTATTTAGTTGGATTGGTGATGTTAATAGAACCAACAAAGTTCAGTTTTTGAAGTTAAACTACACATAGAGTACCCATTGAACGAGACTAAGTCATAATTTTTGAGAATCTGAAACTCGAAGTGGACACTACCTGTTATAATTGTTTTCACAACTCAAGTTTAATAAGGTGCAGTTTGTTTTTCTGAAAAATGTATGCGTAGGCTCTTTGTTTGCGCCGAGCAGACCACGTGCAGACATTGCCATCTGAAGACTGTTTGTTTTCTCAAAAACATTTCATTAGAAAAACGTCTGCGCAAGCTATTCTTAGTGTGTACTTGGCTCATCCACTTCTAAGATTTTCTAAGGTCTGCAGAGGGTTAAAACACTACGCCCTACCAACACCCACTATCCACCGCCACCGCCACCGCCACCACCACCACCCACCATTCGCCACCACCACTCACCCACCGTCCACCACCCATCATCACCATCTGCCACCACCGTCCACCGTCCGCTGCCACCACCCATCGTCCGCCGCCACTACCGGTCTACCACCATCGTTCACCACCACCAATGTCAACCACCCGCCACCGCCTTCTACCACCACCCACCACTACCACTATCACCATCCAGCACCACCACCACCCACTACCACAGTTGGTACACTACTACCAGTTTATTTTAATAATCTACAGGCTTTAAAAAACAAACAGTCTTCTTCTTGCAGACTGTAGAGGTTTGGTCCACCTCTTCTTCTACCGATATCTGCAGATGTGGTCCGCAAACTGCAGATATTTTACCTCTGAAAAAACAAATAACACCTAAGAGCATTCCCAACAGCTCCTCTAAAATAATGTGAGAGGGTCTTGCAAATTATATGATAGGGTTATGAATGGTTGTGAATGCAAATTATAAGATGGAGAGAGAACTGTAGTGATTTTTTTGTAAATTTGGGGAGAGTTTGTTTTCCCCCATTTATTTTTTAGTATTTGTTGAATTTTTTATGAGTAGAGGAAAGAGAAAACTGTAATAGTGGTATAAAAAAGTATTATTTAATTGAGCAAAAAAGAGAAATTCAGTGATTTTTAGTGTAATTATAGAGATAATGATGAGGGACCTGTCGGGAATGCTGTAAGTTACAAAGTGTTTTCACAATTCAAAATTTAAAAAATCTTTTAGCATCGTTTATTTGTCCACCATAATAGGTTTTGTTTAATTAATTGATGATTCATATGATAGCATTGAAATTTTCAATGATTCCTAATGAGGAAACGCTTACTTACTCATACTAGTTACATGTGATTACACTATAAAAAATTGAGTAATAGCGGTGACAAATGTGTCAACTAAAGACCATGAAAGTCGCCACTAATACTAATAGTGGCGACACTTCACCACTAATGAGTCGCCGTTAGTTCCACGTCGCTAATACCCTTGTCGTCGTCGTATTAAGTTAATACGTAAGCCGCCTTCGCTAATGCTTTGTCGGAGACAATTTCTAGATCTTATACACAACAAAATGAACTTAAAGGTGAAATTAATCGACACGAACTCTAAAATCAAACAAAACAAGATTAATTTCTCATTAAAATTGGTCTAACATTACATAATTTCTACAAGCAAACACTGCATAATCTCTCCTAAATTTACAAGATTTAGAAACAAATGTCGGAGCTTGCCAACACGGTGGCCGGCGGAGCAAGAGTTTGACGGTGGAGGAGGTTACCGATGAAAGAGCTTGACGATGACGGAGCCTGACGGAAGCGTGTTTGAAATCAATGTGGTCAAACTGTGGTGTGAGTGGTGTTGAAGAAGATGGTGTGGTGGGTGTTTTATTATGTAGGTTGGGTTGGTGGGGGAGGTTGGATGTATTTGTTTGAGAAGGAGATTTGTTTTTGAACAAAGATGATTCCAGTCAATAAATCAGTATTTAACCAACGATCAAGAGTCGTTTTCACATGGAGCACACAGATCAACACCTTTAGCGACGACATGCAAATGTCACTGCTAGTGCTCGATCGATATTTAATATGCTTTTAATTAGACCACAACAACTACATCACAGCTCTAAAAAGCATGGGTTTAAGCATTAGTCGGTGGAACAAACGATGATGAGGACATACTTATACGGTCTAAAATATTAAACACTAGCTTTTGAACCCGTGTATTACACGGGATTTGTCAAATGATAAAATAAGATCCATTATTTCAATTGTGATTATCAAAATACGTATAAATTAATTAATGTAGATTTAATGAAAAAAACAAAAGGGGTTAACGAAAAGTAGTTAAATAGCATGATGTTAATGGAAACATCAGGTGTTGATTTGCAAGAAATTTAAAAAATGTGCTAAAGTTGCGCAGTTTGTTAAACATCAGGTATGAAAATGACACTTAATTCAATAATGTATAAAATTCACATTACGTTATAACCCACTTGACAAAATAGTTTTGACCCATGACCCATGGATATCTAGAATGAATGAGGTGAGAGATTAGGAATTAGAAGAAATGTAGGCTTGACACCTAAGCTTCAACATTTTCTTTTATTGGTATTTTAAGATAGCTTTTGAACCCGTGTATTACACGGGATTTGTCAAATGATAAAATAAGATCCATTATTTCATTTGTGATTATCAAAATACGTATAAATTAATTAATGTAGATTTAATGGAAAAACAAACGGGGTTAACGAAAGTAGTTAAATAGCATGATGTTAATGGAAACGTCAGATGTTGATTTGTAAGAAATTTAAAAAATGTACTAAAGTTACATAGTTGGTTAAACCTCAGGTATGAAAATGACACTTAATTCAATAATGTATAAAATCCACACTATTTTATAACCCACTTGACAAAATAGTTTTGACACATGATCCATGGATATCTAGAATGAATGAGGTAAGAGATTAGGAATTAGAAAAAATGTAAGCTTGACACTTAAGTTTTAACATTTTCTTTTATTAGTATTTTAAGATTAATATATAAATATTTCTTACTCATTTAATAGAGTTTGAGTAAGTTTTTATTAAATATAATTCTCAAATAGTTTGTATTTGATCGATGTCGAAAGGTCAATAAAAAATATTTATAAAATACCTTTACTAGCAAGGGCAAGTAAGGTGTCGAATCCACAGAGAATCAGTGGAAAGTGCTAATCAAGTTCAATTTGTAATAACTAGTTATACTAGGCAGACAAACTATGTCAAGCGGTTTTAAAGATTTGTTTTAAACGAAATGATTACTAATTTGATTTGTAAACAATTATGAAAAGGGTAACCAATCTCCATGTTTCAGGTTTTGAAGTAAATTAGATTGATGATTAAACCTATTGAATTTATAACCTTTGTTTGAAGCAATAAACCAAGAGACTGGATGTGTGGCTTTGTTGATCGTTAGAACTTAATCCAATTGATTGACACGGCTAAACAATAATCTACTTGATTGTTAATCTTAGGCAATGATGAATCACTCAGTATTAAGGTTAAGGATACTAGGTCAATGACACTAAGAACTCAATCCTAATTGTTGATAACCAAAATCAATAACTGATAAACTGCAAATATCATTGATTACCCAAAAGTATGTTCAAGCACACAAACAAAATCCAAAAATAAGGTTTAGAGTACCAACAATCCAATGAACAACTCAACCCTACACCCGGAGATGGTCACGAGGAGATTAGCCTAGCATATGCATCTTCAATAGCTTCTTTGATTCTTGAGTAGATGATGCCATGGATTATTCGGGTGATTAGGATGTGTTAGAATGGTGGAAAGATGCTCCAAAAACGTCCAAGGGTGTTGTGATATCGAAGATAGGCAGCCTAGGGTTGAACCGGGCTTAAAATAGTCAACAAAAACCTAAAAATCGTGTTTTTCCGCCCAGGCCACCGTAGCCTACGGTCATCAGCCACTGCTTTACGGTGACAGCCCCTTGCACTGTTTTGCCCATAACTTCTTCGTTATAGCTCCGTTTTATGCACCGTTTTCGGCCACATCTTCGTATTCAAATTGTCTATCATTCCATGCAATAAAATCTCTATTTCCACTCCATCTCATATGAGCCAATTTAGCTCCTTTAAGCTCTACTCACCTGTAAACGTAAAACCACTCAAAGTAATCATTTCCAAGATATATAGATACATAAAATACACGATATAACTTACTTAACACACATTATATCACCCACACATCAGTATTTCAATTTTATAAGTTTCAGGAAACAACGAGCTAATATAGAGTGCTTTTAACTAAACTTGAAACCAATGAAAGAATATCCGTATAGATTTTATAATTATTAAATAGAATAAATGAGAATTTTGGTGACGTAAGAGTATTATTGCTCCACTTGGCGTGGTGAGATTTGCCAAGTAGTTTTTTATTGTTTTATATTTGTTAAAGAAATGGTTATTCGTGACAACTCATTACCGCAAGGCCTGGAATCGAAAGTGCTCGGGTTTTACCAACTCACCGCCGCAATGCTTGGTATCGCAACTCTCGGGTTTTATCAACACCCGAGTTTTACTTACCTTTTGTGTTTTAGTTCCAGTACCCTAACGAGCGTAGACGAAATCAACGGAATTTGCGTCGACTCATCGTCGAAGCCCCCATGACTAAAAGCGCTAGGGTTTTATGGACTCACCACCACAACACTCGGTACTTACAACACTTGGGTTTTACCAACACTTGGTTATTACATGCGCTTTTGTTTTAGTTTCAGTACTATTACAAATGTAACCAAAACTAACCAAATTCGCATCGACTAATGCCCAGGACCGACAAAGCTCCTGTTTTATGAGCGCTTGGGATGTACAGACCCATCGTTTTCGTAACGAACATAACGAAAACTAATCAAACGTTGATTTTTGTTTTTTCTTTAATGTTTTAGTTCTGGCACCATAACGAACATGTTGGAAACTGATCGGATTTTCTTAGACTCTGCTCCTCAACTCGCGGTATTGATAACGGTCAACACTTGAGTTTCACCAACCGACACCACCCCATTAGTCCACCTCAATTTTTATAATTTTTTTTTGTTTTAGTTCGGGTAAAATAATGCATGTAAATTAAAAGGACCGAATTCGCATCGACTTACCATATCAACGCTTAGAACCGACAACATTTGAGTTTTGTCACTGCCTGGGTTTTATCGACCTGCCCCGACGCAACGCGTGGGTAAAATTCTAGTTATTATTATTATCAACCATTTGCTTAAATAAACATGTATATTTTAATATTATTATTTTACTCACTTTGATTAGTCGGTTGAGAGAAAATAATCCAACAAAATAACAAATGTTCGTTTGAAAAAATGATGGATTATTACTTGGGTCGTTCGCTAATTGAATAGGCACAAGCCCAGGTTAAAAGAAATAAGCCCATGAGGAAGGAATCTATGTGGGTTCGGAGTTTGAACCGTTTGGTTATTGAAAGAGAAGACCAAAAGAGGTATGATTTGTTTATAATTGTGTAAACGGTAAGGATAAAAACAGGAGGTCAACCACTTCTAAAAAGAAGTATTTCAACATTATCATAGAAAAACAACCAAACGATTTATAATGAAATTCCAGGTAAACGGGCAACAAGTTGCACCGCAACCTCCTTTTGATAGCAAATCCAATTCTACTAAAAACAAAGTTTTGGCTCTTATGGGCCGATAAATTACTATGCTCGACTTTCTAAACTCTGTTCAGAAGGTCCACGGCATCCGGAGCTAAGAAACCAAATGTGTCAAAGGCAAAGGGGATTAACACGTGTTGATTCTCCAAACAAGCTACGTGTTTAACAACCTTGCCCGATGTCGCCTTCAATGCTGCCTGGCCTGCTACAAAACCATTGTCCCTAAGACCAACAAGAGGGGACACCCATGTGAGATCCACACAAGCATGTTTCCCCCTACCCACCCAATAAAAAGAATATCGGCCAGTCGTAAAGTAGATCTTCCTTCAAGAGAATCCGTAAGAAAGTTTACGGGGGCCTCCTTTTTAACCGAAATTTCGGCCCGTTTAAAAACATCGCATAGAACATCACTCACCAAATCCTGTCTGTACTTAAACCCAGGTAACTCTTTACAATGAATTGCGTGTTCGCCAAAAGAATCCAAGCAAACCTTGCGGCAAACTGGGCATGGCTCATCTAACGGGAACAAAGGGATCATTAGCCGATACTTAAGGATGGTCCGGTACTCCAAAGCCGACATATGTTGGCCTAATCCTTCAATAGGGATAACATGTAAGAATCTTGAGCCCGGGGAGCCCAAAGGCACTCAAACACCTCTTTCAGACGAGGAGATAAATTAAACCTCACTTCCAGACTCTGGATGATTCCACTATAGAGGGCACTCGCTAAAGCATGTTGGGTTTTAGGTGGGGCGGTGTCTTTATTGGAGAAACAGCTAATATCAAAAGAGTAAAAGGAAAAGAGAAAAAGAAAAAAGAGTATAGAGAATTTGGGATTAACATCTACTCATCTAAACATCGTTTTTCGGTTCGAATTTTTTGTTTTGATTATGAATTCTGATTTTGAACTTGTTTATTTTGATTCATTTATCATCATGAGTAGCTAATTTTCTTGGACTACTAAGCTATGATGATTGTTGACATTATTTAACAATCTATTAATTTTGACTAATTGCATGACTTTATTACTATTGAAAAGCTTTATTTAGCTTAATCGTGATTGTGTTAAACTTATGATTGTATATGATTATTGCATTATGATTCCGCATACTAGTTTGATTGATAGATTGTGTATTGTTCGGTAAGGGTTTTGCGTATAGGCCATAGGAGTTGTGTCGCTTGTGTGACTGATTATTAGAATTCAGTTGGTCCACCTCCCTTGCAACAAAGAAGCAATAGGTGTCAGTTTGGCTTGTATCTTTATTTGGCTAGTTATAATTGCATGAGACTAAGTTTTGATCTATCTGTTTAGAATTGCGTGCGGATACGTGTCCCAGATCGGGTTACGTAATGTTACCTCCTTATCCATAGAGTTGCTAGTACCAACTTTACGTGGGTTTGGTGTTGTTGAGATCGAGAGGTGATGCATCATTAGCGTAATCATTATCCTGGTGCATTCTTCTTCGGTTTGTTAGGGTTAGTTAGTGAGACCGACAGATGATCTAGCCAACTTTAGCGTATCTTGGTTGGTCTGTTTTTAGAATCTGGTGTAGTGTGATTAAATAATCTAATGAATAGTTTGTTGGAATTATGGACTGGTTCGTGTAAGTCAATATGGCCAACCGGGTTATGACCCGCGAGAGTCACACCTTGAGGTAACGAACCACAAACCCGCTTAAGTTTGTTAACCGGGTTAGACACTTTAACGAGATTAAAATTACATGGAACGGGCTTTATAGCAAGACATGGACTTATTGGCCCATTGGGTTTATAGCTAATTATATTAGTTAAACATAATTAAGGGGTTATATAAATATAGGATACTTTATAACCTTAACCTTAATCCAATTAACAAGTCCATCTCCTCCATCCTCCATCCTAGTCGCCGGCCACCTGCACCACCGCCGCTGCTTCACCGCCAGCACCTAACCAGCTGTCGCCTTCTGTCCGCCGCTGCCTGCCAGTGCCACTGCCGCTGACCAGTCGTTGTCCGCCACCGCTGATCGCACCTCCATTCGCTGCCGCACACCACCACTGCTGCCGGGTTGCCGTTGTGCACCGCCACCGTTGGTCTCGTTGTGTCACCTAGCTCAATTCGTTAGCCTTCGGTGTCTCAACCGGTTATATATTAATCGAGGTAAACTTAAATATATCGTTAGTTTTAATTATATATTTATTGTTTGATTCGTACTCGTATTGTTGGTAACCGGATCCTGTCGGGTTTAGTTTCGGTGCTGATTACCCGTTTACTTTTCGCTGCGTATAATTATTAATTAATGAGATTAATTATTATTTTTCACGTTTATTAAACCGGTTTTTTTAAATAAAATTTTGACTGATCACCACTGAAACCTAACAGTGGTATCAGAGCCTTGGTTAAAACATACGAGTTGAATCCGGTAATTTTACTAGTTCTACATCATAAACTTCAAGGTAGTTGACGTTTTTGATCTAAATAAAATATTAGGGCAATTGCAGTTTGGTCAAAATTTTATTTGACCAAATATATTGCCCAACATAATTTCGTTGAATATTTATATCTAGTCGAACATTGTTTGTTTGGTTGAATGATTTTTATTTTGGCCATATGGATGGTTCAAAATTTGTATTTAGTTTTTGGTTTTATTTTATGGTTTTTAGCCACCTTGATGGTTCAAAATTGTAATAGATAGGGTTTGGTTTTTTATTACTTGTATTAGTGTAATTTTGTAATGAAGAAGACCCGAAGGAAAACCGAGGACGAGCTCATGGAGTTCTTGAAGTCAATGGGAGTTACCAAAGATGACGGGATGCAACAAGAGTCCATCCTTGTGGTTGTTTTGTGATGTGATCCCTTGACCCAATTGATCTTGCTAATAGGCTCTAGCAAGATCAATCACTAATCTTGGCCATTTAAGATTTACATATTCTTATTTGCTATTGTGGTTGCTTGCTTAATTATAATAGGTTATAATACCACCAACCTAATACCAAATATTTTAAAATAAATTAACCAATCATGTTTTGCACAATTAAACTAAATTTAATTTTCCATAACTAATAACTTAATAGGTAAAACTATTAACTTAAAATTGGTTAGTATTATCGCGACAAGCTTAGTTTTAATAGGTTATATAAAACTAAGTGTCCTTAGAGATGAAAGGGTTCATCAAGTTGTCCCGATCAGTAAAGTAAAACTGGACTTTTACTATATTCGGTAATATTTAAAATTAATCCCAATTTTAAATCAATAGTTTATGCCATCCTACTATAAGTCACACTTGAGGCATACTGCGAAACTTCAAGTGTTTGGAGCTACAGCACCGCACTCGATTTCTAGCCTATCCCTTCAAGGTGAAATGGTTTCATTGACACATCCGGCCCTTTCACAAGTGACTATACTAGGGCGACTATTACTTTACTCTCCTGTTATGTGCTACAGTTGTCTGGAGACTAAGGTGGGCATAGATGAGGCTAAACGTATCTACTTAGTCAAGTGTTGTCTTACTAGGCCTCATAAACGACAGTTGTACTTTATTCACAATTGGCAATCGTTGTCTGTCTGCCTAACCGCTTACTAATGTTGTGTGCTACAGCTGCCATTAGTAACTGGAAGCCAGATTCTTAAATTCCTATTTACTAATGTCATTGGGTCATTAATAATTGGATTAAAACATTAAAAATACTAATTAAAATTTACTTTTGCTTATTTAAACATATGTCAACTGATAATAACTCCTCACTCACCCTCAAGGCCATCCTTAAGAAAGAAAAGTTGAATGGCACCAACTTTCTTGAGTGGCATCGCAACTTGAGACTTGTTCTCAAGATGGCAAAGAATCATTATGTTCTCAATGGACTTGTTCCAACCGAGCCTGAAAACAATACTGCTGATGCCAAGAGGGTTCTTGACAAACATATCGACGACTGCGCTGAGGTCGCCTGCATTATGCTAGCCACCATGTCTTACGAGCTTGCTAAGGGCTTAGAAGACTTTGGTGCCTATGAGATGCTTGAGCAACTCAAGTGCATGTTCCAGAAACAGCCCGTCAAGAATGCTATGACACCATGAAGCAGCTCATCGGCTATAGAATGGAACAGGGATCACATGTTAGTGTGCATATCGTCAAAATGAAAGGGTACATCAGCTAAGGAAACTTGATTATCCCCTGTCAGATGAAATGGCAGCGGCTTTCATTCTGAACTCTCTTCCCAGCTCTTACGCCCAGTTCGTAATGAATTTCAATATGAATGGTTGGGTGAAGACAGTGCCGGAGCTTCATGGAATGCTCAAGACGGCTGAGATGAATATTCCTGCTAAAAACAATCAAGTTCTTATGTTTGATCTGCTGGTGTCGTCAAGCCTAAACCCAAGAACTGGGGTCATAACGGTAAAGGCAAGAAGAAGGTTACTGTTGCTGCCAGGTCTGCCACCAACACTAATAAGGGTGTTGCAAAGGTACCACCGCCGCCTCCTGAGGAGCGCCAGTGCTACAAGTGCAATAAAATGGGACACTAGAAGCGTAACTATCCTGACTATCTTGCTGAGTTGAAAAGCCAGATGACCAACGGTGAAAGCTCCTCTTAAGGTATTTCCATATACGCTATTAAACTTTTCACTGTCTCTAGCAAGTAGCAACACATGGGTATTTGATACCGGATGTGGTTACCACATCGTTAATGTCTTGCAGGAGCCTGAAAACTGAAAGAAGCTTAAACAAGGCAGCATGGAACTCATCGTTGGTGATGGGAAGAGAGTCCCAGTTCTCGCAACTGGCACATATTCGTCTACTTGTCCATCTGGCCTTGTAGTTACTTTGAATAACTGTTTGTTTGCACCTAGTTTGCCCAAAAACATTATTTCAGTTTCTTTATTATTTGAACAAAGATTTAAGTACATTTTTAATGGTATTGCTATTTCTGCCTACTTAAATGATATCTTTTATTTTGAGGCTAAACCTCGAAATGGTATTTATGAGATAGATATTCAAATAAACAATAATGTATATAATCTTTCTAAACGTATCAGATCTGGCATCAATGATACATTTCTATGGCATTGCCGACTTGGCCACATAAGCAAAGCACGAGTTAAGAGACTCCAATCCGAAGGGAATCTTAAATCCACAGGACCGGTCTCTTTTGATGACTGCGAATCCTGCTTAGCTGGCAAACTCGCCAAAGGCTCCTTCACTCATAAGAATGAACGAGCAAAGGATCTGCTAGGAATCAAACATACTGATGTATGCGGTCCATTTAGAACCATTTCTAGAAATCATGAAAGATACTTCGTTTCGTTTATTGGCGATTACAGTCGATATGCTTATGTGTATCTTATGAAACACAAGCATGAACTTTTGAAAAGTTCAAAGAGTTTCAAACGAGGTGGAAACCAACTCGGGAAAACCATTAAAATGCTTCGATCAGATCGAAGCGAAGAGTATCTCAGCTCAGAATTTATCAACCATCTAAAAGAGCGTGGAATTGTTTCACAGCTCACTCCACCCGGCACACCCCAACACAATGGCATGAGCAAGAGGAGAAATAGAACCTTGCTAAACATGGTCCGATCGATGATGTGTAGAACTAACTTACCCCACTCCTTTTGGAGCTTTACTCTTATGGCCGCTGCCTACATTGTCAATCTAGCTCCAACTAAAAAGGTAAGCAAAACCCCATATGAGATATGGCATGGGCGTAAACCCAATTTGTCTTTCTTTAGAGTATGGGGATGTGATGCTTATGCCACCAGTGATTCTGATGACAAGCTCGATCCTTGCGGCGTAAAAGTTGTTATCGTCGTATACTATAACCAAAGCGGATATTTTTAATTCCATCCTGATACAAATGTGATTTCTATCAAAAGGAAGGGCCACTTTCTCGAGAAAGAAATTCTCGATCGAGGAACTGGAAATAATATTGTCGATCTTGAAGAAAGTCAAGAACCACAAAAACCGCTGAGGAAGTTGGAACGTCTGATCAACAAGTTGTTGCTGAGATATCAGACATAAACACAAGCGTTCGCAGAAGTAATAGGTCTCGCGTACCAAACTCTAAATACCTATGGCATCTATATGGTCCCGAAGTCCTCTTAGTAGCCGAGTCAAGTGACAAACTTACTAATTACATATCTGTTGTCTTAGATCCGAAATATGAGAAATGGCAAGATGCCATGAACGCCAAATTGCAATCTATGCGTGGCAATCAAGTCTGGAACTTGGTTGAGCTACCCCCGAGTGTCGGGCAATAGGGAGCAAGTTGATTTTCAAGAAGAAAACCGGCATGCATGGAAATGTACAGACTTATAAAGCACGGCTAGTCGCGAAAGGTTTTACTACTCAGGGTATTGACTATGATGAAACCTTCTCGCCCGTTGCTATGACTAAGTCGATATGGCAAATGGATGTCAAAACTGCTTTTCTTAATTGACATCTTTCTGAAGATGTCTATATAATTCAGCCTGAAGGTTTTGTCGATCCTAAATATCCTAACAGGGTGTGCAAACTGAATAAGTCAATTTATGGGCTTAAACATGCATCTCGCAGCTAGAATCTTCATTTTGATGAGAAAATCAAAGAGTTTGGTTTTATCAAAAATGAAGATGAGCCTTGTGTTTACCGAAAGGCTAGTGGGAGCACTATATCATTCCTCATCCTGTATGTGGATGATATACAGATCATTGGAAACAACATCCCTATACTTAAGGAATTTAAAAACTGGTTGGGATCTTGTTTCACAATGAAAGATCTTGGTGAATCTGCTTATATTCTAGGAATCAAGATCTACTAAGATAGGTCTAAGCGGATTCTAAGGCTGAATCAAAGTACATACATAGACAAGGTAATGAGACACTTCTCAATGGATAACTCCAAGAAACGAGCTCTCCCCATGGCTAAAGAACCGTGTTGAACAAATCACAGTCTCCAGAAACGGACATTGAAACCAAGCACATACAAGCAATTCCATATGCTTTAGCGATTGGTTCTATCATGTATGCTATGTTATGTACTAGACCTGACGTCTCGTATGCGTTGAGCATGACTAGTCGTTTTCAGCAAAACCCTGGCATTGCCCACTGGTCTGCTATAAAGGACATTCTAAGGTTCCTGAAAAGGACAAAATACATGTTCTTGGTGTTTGGAGGAGTGGAAGAAGAGCTCACTGTAAGGTGTTACACTGATGCTAGCTTCCAGACTGACCGAGATGATTCTCGCTCACAATCTGCTTGGAGCCTACCTCGATCTGGTTCTAAGTTTTTGGAAACCGATCGACGTAATCTGTTATAACACAGGAGTTGTTGCTCAAGCCAAAGAGCTTAGATCTCATCATAGGGCCAAGCACATTCTAAGTAAGTTCCACTATATACGGGATATACTGGAACCGATAACACAGATCAAAGTAGACACAGATCAAAACCTAGCTGACCCGTTCACTAAACCGATGACTCAGGACAAGCATGATCATTACAGAGATGCTATCAGTCTTAGATTAGCTAGTAGTTTGTTTTGATCTAGTATTTGGATGTGTGAACATTTCAAACAGTTATATTTTTAAGTTCTCTTTTGATTTATTGGTTAAATGCAAATGTTGAATAATATAACCGTGTTCGGTTTTAATATGTTTAATCCATGAATATTGTATTCTAAATTATCCGTAGTCGGTCAGACTCGTGGGAATGACTCTGAATTAAGACTATTCTGACTTTGGACTCAAGGAGTTGACTTCCAAACTCACAGACTTCACTATGAATAATGATGGATGAAACTAGTGTCAAATCATCTTCATGAATCTTAGTCATAATATGTTTTGCTACTGGTATACTCATTTAGTATCCTTAGACCTGAGATACATATTAGAACTTTCGTTTACTAAAGACTACTCTTTGATCAGTGTCGACCGCTGTCACGTAACTGCCAGCTATAAAGGCATTGGTTGGGAATAATATGAAGTTAAGTGGGAGTTGTATGTAATCAAGATAGGATTCTGTATTCTTACATGATATGTAACAGTTAGACATCTTGACGCCCTCATTGATTCAAACTTGTGAAGTGTGAGGCCTCACCCAAACTTGATGTATGTTTGATTGGACCACTTTGATTCTAAATCGAGAACTATAATAATTGAACGCCATGTGAGATTGAATCTGATCCATGTCTCATTGTTCAATTGGTGTTTTATACAGAAAGGATGGATGACAACAATTACCATAAGTTCATTATCTTGCAATAGTCCATTCCAAGATGGTTTTGGTTAATGAAGTTGAAATGTTATAGCCTGTTGGGGGCAGCCATGTGTAGCTAGAGCATCGCTGACTGTCAGTATTGAGTATCTTAACTGGAAACCGTCCAAGTAGGAGACTGTTGGAATTATGGACCGGTTCATGTAAGTCAATACGGCCAACTGGGTTACGACCCATGAGAGTCACACCGTGAGGTAACAAACCACAAACCCGCTTAAGTTCGTTAACTGGGTTAGACACTTTAACGAGATTAAAATTACATGGAACAGGCTTTGGAGCAAGACATCGACTTATTGGCCCATTGGGTTTATAACTAATTATATTAGTTAAACCTAATTAAGGTTTATGGGCTTTATAACCTTAACCTTAATCCAATTAGTTAAACCTAATTAAGGTTATATAAATATAGGAATTTTATAACCTTAACCTTAATCCAATTAACAAGTCCATCTCCTCCTTCCTCCATCCTAGTCGTCGGCCACCTGCACCACCGCCGCTTCTTCACCGCCGGCACCTAACCAGCTGCCGCCGACTGTCGGCCGCTGCCTGCCGATGCCGCCGCCGCCTGCCGCCACTGACCATTCTTTGTCCGCCACCGCCGACAGCGCCTCCAGCCGCTGTCGGGTTGCCGTCGTGCACCGCCACCTTTGGTCGTTGGTCTCGTTGTGTCTCGTTGTGTCAGCTAGCTCAATTCGTTAGCCTTCGGTGTCTCAACCGGTTTATTCATTAACCGGGGTAAACTTAAATATATCGTTAGTTTTAATTATATATTTATTGTTTTACTCGTACTCGTATTGTTGGTAACCGGATCCTGTCGGGTTTAGTTTCGGTGCTGATTACTCGTTTACTTTCCGCTGCATATAATTATTAATTAATGAGATTAATTATTATTTGTCACGTTTATTAAACCGGTTTTAATAAATAAAATTTTGACTCATCACCATTGAAACCCAACATAATTAGACTGCCAATATGATTCCTAGCCTAGGTAGTCGATTCTTCATTCTTGGTATTTTCGTGTGTTTTCTCAATTTAGTTCGAGTTTTCATTACATTTTCATACATCTAGCTATTTATTTTAGGAAAATTGGATTTTATTAATCCCATATTTTTTAAGTTGATGATAATAATCCCATATTAGATGATGGCTACTACCAGTCAGACCTTTTACACTACTTGTTTTCATTTCCCCCGTTTAAAAAAAAGTTATTTCAGTTTTTTTTTTTAATTTCAAACTGATGTTTTAGAGCTTTTGATCAAGTGAAGGATATGATTCGATTGATATAAAACTTACCACGAAACCATGCTCCAAACAAATTGATTTTTTGTTAACTGTTAGTTTAAACATCAGAATTGAAGCACCATTTCGTCATTTGGAGCACCTTTCATGGTAAGGTTTTCATCAATCGATTCGTATCATCTTTTCAATTAAAGCCCTAAAACATAAGTTTGAAATTTGAAAAAAAAAATCAATCAATCAATCATACCCAGTATTTCACATAAATAGCATAAGCTATCAGTAAGTAGAGTCTGGGAGGGTGGGTTGTAGACAAACCTTACCTCTATCCCTAAGGATAGAGAGTTAAATTGTTTTAACTAACAGAGTTAAATTGTTTTAATAGAGGTTCACTGAAAACAAATAGTGAGAAAAGCGAGACTGGTGACAGCAACTTGCTGAGGTGGAAATATTATCAGTCAACCGAAAAAGGTGGGATTAATAAAATCCATTTTCCTTTATTTTAATAGAGGTTTAGTATTGAGAGATGCCTTCATATCTATGGATTTAATATCCAGACTTGCCATTAATTTACTCTATTATGGTCATGCGGGTATCATTTTGGTTGTTTATATTCATGCTAGATACATGCATTGTATTTATTCGTATACTTTTCATGTCCACATACAATGTTTAGAGTCGGGGCCGTAGAAATAACCTTTCCATGCCTTCGAATAGAGATATGATATGCCTATATACCATTTTCTCCAAACTCTGTGTGTAGCCTTGCTACGTGTAAAGTTTTATTAGGTTATTATTATACTAGCTTTTGAACCCGTGTATTACACGGGATTTATTAAATGATAAAAATAAATAACGTCCGTTATTTCAATTATGATTTTCAAAATACTTTTAAATTAATTAATGTAGATTTAGTGGAAAAAACAAACGGAGTTAACGAAAAGTACTAAAATAACATGATTTTAATGGAATGTCAGGCGTTGATTTGCAAGAAATTTTAAAAATGTACTAAAGTTGCGTAGTAGGTCAACCTCAGGTATGAAGATGACATTTAATCCAATAATGTATAAAATCCACCCTATATTATAACTCACTTGACAAAATAGTTTTGACCCATGGATAGCTAAAATGAATGAGATGCGAGACTAGAAAGTATGAGAAATGTAGGCTTGACACCTAAGTTTCGACATTTTTTTTTTATTAATATAGTAAGATAAGACAAGATATTTCTAAAATAAATCTAGTATAATTTATACATATAACCAAAATAAGTTTGGTTAAAAAATATTTAGATAAGGTATAACCCACCTAACTCTAAAGGTGCTACAACCCTGACATTTACCAACGGCCTAAGTATTCGCATTCATTTTTCTTTTTTCAAATCGGCTCCGGTTATCCACACACCCTTTGACTTATTCACACATCCTTTAACTCTATATGATCGTATGGCACTTATACGATTGTATAGGACTGCATAATTCTTTTTTTTTGTTTCCATACGATCGTATGTGAGTCATACTATTGTATGACTTCCAGTCAAACTCCGTATGTCAGTGTACTTGTGTGCACATTTTTGTTCCATGCGATCGTATGACTCCTATACGATCGTATGTAGGGTGTGTGAGTTTTGAGAGATGGTGTACGAATATCATATCCGTTTTAAATCTAAAATTACATTGAAATAAACTATATTTTCTCTCTCTTTTATTAAACAATATATATTTTTTTAATTTTTTCGTTATCTTTTCTCTTTTATTCACTCGCAACCACTTTAAAAAAAATTATAGAGAATGAGCAGTAACATTTCAGATATACAGAAAAATCACTACATTTTCAATTTTCTTTACTCATAACATTAAAAACTACTCCATATATAATAAATCACTCTCTCACTAAATTTGATGAACAGAATGTGAATGCTTGCTTTAAAGCGTTGTATGAATGTTAAATTATAAAGTAGATAATAGATGAAACAATAATAAATATTTTTTATCAAACATTAATAAATAATTAATAGTACCATTTAAAATCGACGAAATTCAAAGATGTAATTTTATATTGAAAAGAATGGGCAGCTAACTAAAATAGATATTAAAAAGTACGTACGTTGGTCCTGCATGAAAAGCGTTTGCGTTTATCATACTAATAGTTTCTTTCATTTTAAAAAATTATGTATTATTTTTATTTTAAACAAATAAAGCTCACTATCGCGATATGATTTCTAATACCTAGATGAACTAGTAAACTGATACTCATTTGTCATTTCCTATTATTATAAATATCAAAACTAGTTTTTTCATATTAAGGTGCAGTTTGTTTTTTAACATATAAAATGTTCAGGGGCAGATATAGAGTATTAGTAGGGGTAGTTTTCTCTGCCTCTCAATTTTTCTTGGATAGTGTAAAAAAAAAAGAAAAATTCGGTCAGTTTTTGAGTTTGGTTACCCCTCAAAAACAATAACGTTATCTCCACGTGTTTTAAGCTCAACCAATTTAAAAGTTCAACCCAACTAAAGCCCAAGCAAAGTATAAAGCCCAAACAAATTAAACTTATTAACCCTTAAAAAAAACTCTTTAATTATTAAAACAATCAACAACATCGGCATTCACTCCACCTGCAGTCCACCACGGCACCATCGTACCACCAATCTGAACAACTCCTGGCGTCGCGACTCCGGCACTCCACCAATCTCCATCAGGTCCCCCCCCCCTCCTCTTCCGGTCATTAGAACTCCGGTCACCACTCAGGCACTCACCACCACGGTTCGACTCTGGTCAGTTCTTAATTTCAATATTCTTACTTATAACTTAAATTATAGTTGTTTATATAAATTCATTGTTAATTTGAAATTGTTTATTGATAATTGAATGTTTGATTATAGTTTATTAGATTTTTGGATAATATAAATTGGAATTTATTAGCAATTTAGGGTTTATGTCTACATTTGAATTGATTAAGGATTTATGGTTTATGTGTAAATTGGAATTGATTTTGGGCTTATGGTAATTTTGGGTTGTACGTGTGCTCGACCTTGATGTTATTACTTGGATGAGATGTTACGTGTTTGGGTTGTATGTGTGCTCGACCCTGATGTTATTACTTGGATGAGATGTTACGTGTTTGGGTTGTACGTGTGCTCGACCCTGATGTTATTACTTGGATGAGATGTTACCTGTTTGGGTTGTACGTGTGCTCGACCCTGATGCTATTATTTGGACGGTATTTATAGGGATATAAATATATGGATGTATATAGATGTCTAAGTATGAATACTTAGTGTTGATGATGCCTAACTGTTTGTAACCCGTATTATATTTAAACTCTTAGAATGTTTTATAATCCCATTTTTATATTTAAACTCTTGGAATGTTTTATAATCCCGTTTTTATATTTAAACTCTGTGAATGTTTTATAATCCCATTTTTATATTTAAACTCTTAGAATGTTTTATAATCCCGTTTTTATATGTAAACTCTTGAAATGTTTTATAATCCTATTTTTATATTTAAACTCTTAGAATGTTTTATAATCCCGTTTTTTTTATATTTAAACTCTTGGAATGTCTTATAATCTCGTTTTTATATTTAAACTCTTGGAATGTTTTATAATCCCGTTTTGATATTTAAACTCTTGAAATGTTTTTAAACGAATTTATATAGGCTTGCTAGGAAAGGTAGGCCTTGGGATGTTAATATATATATATATATATATATATATATATATATACATTATTGTTTGGCCTATATTTGGCGATGTTGTAGTCATTTCGACTACTGATGTTGTGTATGCCTACTTTGTGTTTGCATGCACTGAGGTTACGTGTTTGGGTTGTACGTTTGCTCGACCCTGATGTTGAGCCGTGATCGGGTCAAATATATTACTTGGGGAAGACCCGGGGTGAGGAGGCCCGTATCATGTGCTTGGATGTATGAGCCGGGATCGGGTCAAATATATTACTTGGGGAAGACCCGGGGTGAGGAGGCCCGTATCTCGTGCTTGGATGTATAAGCTGTGACCGAGTCAAATATATTACTCGGGTTTGACTCGTGGTGGGGAGGCTCGTGTCACATGCTTAGGTCTTACCGCGTCCGGGTCAAATATATTACTCGAGTCTTGACTCGGGGTGGGGAGGCCCGTGTACGTGTGTTCGACGATGATTATATTACTTGATGAATTATATATAATTTATTTTATTTATACCTTCTCTATTGTGTATAACTATAACTTTGAAATAAAGTATGAATTATTGTTTATGAAAACTTGAACTCACTCAAGTAAGGGTTGGTGAGTAGGCAGCGGCTAATAGTGACAAACAGTACTAGAGGGTGCTCCTCCTCGTACTGTTGTCGGTGAGCTGTCACCCTGTGATTGGTTCATGGGCTGTTCTGGTCAGATCGTCTGTTCTGCCCATACCTTAGTAGGTATAGTACAAAAGATCTTCCAGAAGCATACGGACTGGCTCATTTAGGCGGGATTATTCCCGCCTTGCTCATTCCTTCATGTGACTACTGAAGTAGCTAGTGCCTTGTGCGTGTAACCTTGCTGTCAGTGCGGGTAGCCTTCCCTGATGGCTTGTATCCGCAACTGCGGGAACAAGCGGGGTACTTCACCATTGGGAGGCTTTCCCTGCGGGTACAGCTGGCGTACTGCGCGTAAGGTTTTCTCTGAGCATGGTGGGTCCTGCGGGAGCAGTTGGTCGTTGCGCAGACGTCCCTGTTCAAGGTGAGTCTTGCGGGTCCAACTGGGCTCTGCTGGGACCTACCTCTTCAAGTCCCCCCAGTCCAATGTTCTTCTCATGAATTATTAATAAGTGAGGTGAACTTTTGGACTAGCAAGGGGTTTTGTAAAGGGTTTTTAGTTTTAAGGTTTTCCGTGGGGATTCTTCCCGCGGTTTTCCTGATGTCACGCAGAAATTCCCGACTTTTCTGCTTGATCTTTGGGTATGAAGCGGGTAGGTTTGTAACCTCCTCGCAAGTCAGGAGCGTTGAGTCCCACTTGTGTGGATTCTCCATGGGGTTTTGGTAGTTTTCAACATAGTGATCAATTATGCTAAAACCACCAATTCCATCTTGGAGTTTCAAACAATATAGTTCTCGACGTTCCCGTCATGCGGGGATGTTATTCCCGTTTCTGCAAGCATGGCCCAGAAGATCCTTCTTGGTTTGAATTCCCTGCAGAGTGCTAAGTATGTGAAGGGTTTTGCCTTGACACTGTACCCGCATTCGTCTTACGGTTACTTTACTTCCAAGGTATTCCTGGCGTCAATTCCATGCGGGTGCTAAGTTTGTGAAGGGTTTTGCCTTAACACTGTACCCGCACCTGTCTTACAGTTACTTGGTTGCCAAGGTAAGGGGTATTTTCCCGCTTACTTTTGAATCTTTATTTTTTTGAAATTTTTGAAATTCGAAGAGTTGGTGAAAAGATAAGAACAGTCCAAACTGCTGAAACGTCGTGCGACGGTTTCTTCTGACTGTGTCAGGACGTGCAGGAAGTTATGGTGACGTGACAGTACCTGGTCATTCCAGACGCTTTTTCAGGCGCGTGGGCGCGATTTTTCGGGCGCGTGGCCGCGAAATTAATGGTACGCGTCCTTTCAACAGCTGTTGCCAGCTTGCTTTTTGCCACGTGTCATAGTTTCATTGCACCGGTGATTTCTCTCTCTTCCGCATTAAATTCATCGCATTAATTGCGATTAGTATATAAAGGGGGAGAGGGCTCTTTGTAATCCACACTCACTTCTCTCTTCATCTTCCAAACGATTTCCGGCGAATACTCATCTTTTCAGTCGAGCATTCTCTTGAAATCGTTTTCTTCTTTCATATCTGCAAGATGTCGTCTCACGATCTTGAGGCTACAGCCCAGGAGGCTGGGGTGTACGCCGATGACAAGAGTACTGCTGGCGAGTGCCAGTGTGCTCTACCTGTCGATCTATATCAGTACATCGTCAGGAAGTTCATGCTCGAGTCTCTCGAGCCTGAGTTTCCTGAACCCCATCAGACGGTGTATGATGCCCCCAGAGGCAAGATCGGGGTATATGCTGCATTCTTTGTCTATGGGAATCTTAGGTTCCCGTTGACAAAGTTTGTGTACCGTGTCCTAGAGAGGCACGGTGTACACCTGACCGAGGTGCACCCGATGGCGATCGCGAAGATTCGCCACTTCGAGTGGGTGTGCCGGATTCTGGGCATTGAGCCCTTCGTCGACCGCCTGATGACCTTCTACTCTTGGAGGTGCATCCAGGGGTGGTATACGCTGATAACCCGAATCAAGGGTTTGAAGATTTGCGCAACCGAGCGCAGTCTTCGTTCGTGGAAGCGGGAGTTCTTTTTCATCTCCGCTCGCGCCATCCCCCTTGCCATGAAGTTCAAGAATGGGCAGGCACTTCCCAGCCTTCACGCCTCCAACTACCAGGAGGCGGAATGGTTCTCGAAGATATCCCGAGTCCAATCTCCGGTTTACCGCTTTGCGGAGTCCGGGATGGTGATGCTCGGGATGAGCCGGGTATGGAAGGATGCGGATGCGCAAAAGATCCCGATCGTCCTCGAATACGGTTTGAACTCTGTTCCTTACGGTATGCTCTGTTTCTTTTTGTTGATTTAGAATCTCTTCTAACTTCTTTCCTGTTTATTTCAGAGGGGAACGACTTGCAGTCGCTCCTGTATCCGCGGGAGGCTGACAGTCCCGCTCGGATGGGTACTCGCGCTCTAGACGAGAATGAGTTGCCCATCCTAGAACAAACGGCGGATCGGTTCGTGGAGGTCTACCCGCTAGGCCACGAGATCCTGAGCGCCAGGCGGCCAGGTAAGGCGTTATTCAACCCTCGACCCCTCAATGCTGAAACCTCTGCTGGTATTCCTCTAATCTTATGTTCTGATGAGGAATCCGCAGATGGTCCTCCGTTGGTGCGGAAGAAGAAGGCTGCCGGCGGGAAGGGGAAAGAGAAGGTGGCCTCCACTGCCGATCCAGGGCCTCGGTCTGACTCAGAGGCCGAGAGCGAGGAGGTGGCGGGGAACCCCGGTGGTGATAAGACCACCGCTCCGGAGGCTGGGACGACTGTTACCTCCGGAGAGCCCAGGATGACGGTGAGCGGCGTGAAGAGGCCGGCTCCATCGGGTTCATCCCCGCCTGTCCGCACTTTTAGGCTCAAGAAAACCCGTAAGTACAAACTTTATTTTTAACTTTATAGCTTTCCATCATTAATACTTTTCTTTGTGCAGGCGTGGATGTTGACGCATTCCAGGATGGAGCGGGGAGGAGTACCCCCCCGCCCATGACGGTAGGCTTGGTCAGCCTACCTGAGGCGACGACCCAGGCGGCTGCGCCTGCTTCCGCTGGTTCAGTTGCTCATTCTATTGAGCCAACTGTTCCAGCTGTGATGACATCACCGCCGGCTGTCAGTGCCATTTTTACCGCATCTTTCACTGAGCCGGCGGTTACTTTTGCTGCGGATTCCGCAGCGGCGACCGCGGCGGCCGCGGCGGCCTTCACCATGCCTCCTCCGTCATCGACAACGACGGCCGATCCTTCAGGTATGCATGGGGCTTCTCGCCAACCTCTGCCTCCTTCCCATCTACCTGACCTCTTGGATGGATATCCGTTAGGTTCGGGTGATGGGTTTGGCGGCTACAGGCCTGTCATTGACCCTACAGGTGCGTAGGGTTCTTTTGGCCTATTTTTTTTTTTTATATATATCATCTTTTCCTAACTGCTTTTGGTTTTTTGCAGTGTCGGATTCCAATGAAGTGTATGTTCCTCGATGGAACATCCGCCGAGGAACAACCCGTCGCACACCTGTGGAGTGCGTGGAGTGGGCTCGTCACGCAGCTCCCAGTGGTGCGTTGGGGGAAGCCATGGCTAGCTACCAGGAGGGTAGGCTAACTAATGAGCTTCGGGTTCTCCTGGCCCGGATGCAGCCGCGCGTCGAGCTGCTTTGTCGTGAAAACGACAAGTTAAAAGCAGCTCGCATTCAAGAAGTAGCTCAGGCGCGGGCTGTCCGGGAGGAGAATAAAAGGCTCTCCGCCGCGGCTGCGGAGAAGGAGAAGGCGTTCAAGGCCCTTGAAGTTGAGGTTCAGGCCCGTCTCGAGGCCCGTTTCAAGGCTGCCCAAGCTGTTAACGAACAGCTTCGGCTGGCTAAGGAAACTGCTAGGATCGCAACTGAAAGGGCCACCAAGGCTGAAGCTGTTGCTGAGCCTCTACGCCTCGAGAATGAGGAACTTAAAGCTAAATTAGAGGCGCTCCAATAGGCTCATGATGCCTTGGCGATGGAGGACGCGAAGAAGCTCCAAGAGATCCTGGACCAGAGGGGCGTGCTTGACCACACTGAGCGGAAGCTAAAGGGCGTCGAAGAGCCTGCTGCAAAGGAAGTGTTGCTTGCCAACCTCAATAAAAGTGAAGCCGAACGTGCCTGTACCCAAGCTCAAGCCGCCCTCCAAGAAGCTCTGGTTGCCAAGGAATGGCTTCTTCGAGAAGCGTTGTCTCAGGTAAGCTTTTCATGTCTTTACGCTTTTCTTTGTAAATAGAAAAGGTTTTGATACTTGTATTTTTCTTTTTGTAGGTTGTGCATCAGGTCTTCATGGAGACGTGTTATGACGATGCTATGAGCACAGCCCTCAATGCTTCTCACGAGGATGGGGAAAAGGCCGGCTTCCTGCTTGGTCTAGGGTTTGTTGAGAAAGGCATCCCGCCTTCAAACTTCCCTTTGTATAATGTGGATACTGAAGCTGTTTATGACCAAGCAGTGAATCAGTATGCCGCCTTCCCGCATCCGGTGGTGGAGAAGGTAAACGAAGTCGCTGCTGCTGATGATGGGCTAACTATCCTTAAAGCTTTCCTTGAACCGCCACGCTCTGCTGCTGGTGCGGGTCCAAGTGGAAGTGGTCCTGAAGCATGATCCTGAAGATCCCTTTCCACCATTAGCGTAGATTTTTGCTTTTGTATAGCTTCTTTTGTATGCGGGTATGCACCCAGCAATCTTTGTAATATTTGAATTTGATGGAATAAAGATTGTGTTAATTCTTTGCCTTGTTTATTTTACGCATGTTTTGATCTAACTTAGCAATTTCTTTAGTACTTAGATAAGTTAACTTTTTAACGTGGCAAATTATAAGTTTGTTTCGCTTCCTCTTTCATGATTGTGCGGGTATGACCGTCACTTACACTAAGTAGGATGGCTTAACTTTACTTATATCTGACCTGCGTGGAAGTTTTCCTCATCTTTTCCTTTGAAATTTTCTAAGTGTTCAGAATAAGTTAACCTTTGGACGTGGTAGATAATAGGTTGAAGTTTTGCCTCCTTGTTCGTGATTGTGCGGGTAAGACCGTCACTTGCACTTACAAGGATAGCTAAACTTTACTTACATCTGACCTGCGTGGAGGTTTTCCTTAAAACTTGAAATTTTTACCGTTGTGTTTATGCGGGTTTTGCCGCCTTCCACACGTAACGACTTACTTCTTCCCCTATTTATGCGGTGAATACCGGCACATCAGTGTGGGAAGTTCATAAGTATAAACGTAAGGCTATCAACACATTGTGAAAGGAGAATCATTTCCATTAGAAGTGGCTCTAGGCCTTTTCTTTACAAGTTTGGAATTGATCTACATATAACATTTGCGTAATTGAGCTCCATTCCATGTTCTTGGGATGGGAGTGCCATCGAGCCTTTCGAGCCGGTATGCGCCCTTTCCCAGAACTTCTTTGATAATGTATGGCCCTTCCCAGACCGGGGCCAGCTTTCCTGGGCGTTCTTGGTTCGAAGCCTCGTTGTTACGCAGTATGTAGTCTCCTACATTGAAGTTGCAGAGTTTTACCCGCGTGTTGTAGTACTTTTGCATTTGTCACTTGTAGTTCTCTTCACGCACTGCGGCTAAGTCTCTGCGTTCCTCGGTTAGCACAAGGTCTAACCGTCTTTCCGCATCATTGTCTTCTGGCTGAATCAAGACCCTTGGTGAGGGTAAACCAATTTCGACCGGGACCATGGCTTCAGTGCCATAAGTGAGACTGAACGGGGTTTCTCCCGTACTGGCCTTCTTCAGCGTTCTGTTTGCCCAAAGGACGTGCGGAAGCTCGTCCACCCAGCCGGATCTGTGTTCCAAGAGTCTTTTCTTTATGCCTTCGACGATGCTCTTATTTGCTCTTTCCACCTCACCATTACCTTGCGGGTGTGCCACTGAGGTAAAGGTGTGGGTGATTTGAAGTTCTTTCAGCCACTGTTGTAGCTTCTTGTCAGCAAAGTTGGTGCCGTTATCGCTTACCAAATTCTGTGGAAGTCCAAAACGACAAATAATAAATTCCCAAATAAATTTTTTGATATGTTTCGCGGTTGTTTGGGCTAAGGGTTTTGCTTCTATCCACTTGGTGAAGTAGTCGATGGCTACCACTAGGAACTGAACATTTCCTGCTGCTGTAGGAAATGGGCCTGTCACGTCGATGGCCCACTTCTGAAATGGCCATGAAGAGGTGACTGGAACAAGTTCATTCTTCGGGCGGTGCGTGTTGGGTGCGTAGAGCTGGCAAGACCTGCATTTTCTGATGTATGCCAGCGCATCCGTATGCATCCCCGGCCAAAAGTATCCCGCGTTGTTTAGCTTAGCTACAACATCGCGGGGACCTGCGTGTACTCCACAGATGCCTTCGTGTACTTCCCTTAGGAGGTAGTCAGCATCTTGGTTGTCCACGCATCTTAAGAGTGGGCCAAGAAAGTTACGTCTGTAAAGGATGTCATCGATGAGTTGATAATTCAGTGCTTTACAGCGTAGTTTTCTTGCCTGTGTTTTTGACTCTGGTAGTGTACCTGCCGCGAGGTATTTTATTATTGGTGTCATCCATGTTTCTGTGCCGGTTTGGATGACACAAATTTCCTTGTGCGGGACCGAAGGTGCCTCGAGGAGTTCAATGCGGATGTCCTTTCCCAAGTGGGTGAACGCTAATGATGCAAGCTTGCTTAACACATCCGCAGATTTGTTTTCATTACGCTTGACGTGTGACTTTGCAGTCGTTGAAATCGCGCATAAGGGTTTTTGCTTGTGCGAGGTACAGGGCCATTGTGTCGTTCACGGCCGTGTACGTCCCGTTGATTTGATTGGCTACTAACATGGAATCCACGTGGGCTTTCAAGTGGTTCACTCCCATCTTACGCACAATTCTCAGCCCAGCCAAGAATGCCTCATACTCGGCTTCGTTATTCGTACTTGGAAAATCCAGTCGAATAGCGTAAGTGTATTCTTGGCCTGCTGGGTTGGTTAGTTTCAGCCCCGCGCCTGAACCCTTGTTACTGGCTGCTCCATCAGTGTAGAGTCGCCAGACATCATTGATGTCTTGTGCTGGAGAGGGTTGAGCCTCTTCCTGGCACTCTTTTTCCCGCGATGCAGGCACTTCCGCAATAAAGTCGGCCAAAACCTGGCCTTTTATGGCTGGTCTTGGCTTATACTTTATCGCGTACTCCCCCAACTCAATTGCCCATTTGGCTAGGCGTCCCGATAACTCGGGTTTGCCTAGAACGTTTGCAAGTTTGAAGTTGGAGAGAACGGTGATTGGGTGACCCTGGAAATATCGTCTTAACCTGCGTGAAGCGTGTATAAGTGCTAAGACTAATTTTTCGAGGGTAGAGTACCGGGTTTCTACGTCTGTTAGGATACGGCTGACATAATAGATTGGCATCTGGATGCCTTTTCGCTCTACTAGCAGGACTGCCCCGGTTGCTCTATCTGTTGCGGAAAGGTATAGGATTAACCCCTCCCCCGCTTCTGATGCCGTGAGCGTTGGGAGTTCGATCAAGCGTGACCGAATCTCCTGAAAAGCTGCTTCCGCTTCTGGTGTCCAGCGGAAGTGCGTTTTCTTTAAACAGTTTCTCAACGTTGACACGAAAGGAAACGACTTGTCCGCGTGGTTTGCCAAAAAGCGATTAAGTGCAACTAGTCGTCCATTCAGTGTCTGAGCCTGTTTGATGGTAGTAGGTGATTCCATTTTGATAATGGCTTCGACCTTTTCAGGGTTCGCTCTGAAGCCATCTTTAGTGACGATGACCCCCAAGAACTTCCCTTCTTCCATTCCAAAGGCACACTTGCTCGGGTTGAGCTTCATGTTTATCTTCCTGAGCGTGTTGAAAGTTTCTTCGATGTCCTTCAACATCGCTTCTGCGTCAGGGCTTTTGATGACCAAGTCATCCATGTAGACTTCCAAGTTTCTCCCAATTTGGGCATGAAACTGGTTGTCCATCAGGCGTTGGTATGTGGACCCGGCATTCTTAAGTCCGAATGGCATCATTTGGTAACAAAATGTGCCATCGGGCGTCCGAAAAGCGGTTTTGTCCTGATCATCAACGGCCATGTGGATTTGATGGTACCCCTTATACGCGTCCAGGAAGCATTTAAGGCGAAACGGTGCTAACGAATCCACCTTAAGATCAATTTCGAGTAACGGATAACAATCTTTGGGGCATGCTTTGTTTAAGTCCTTGAAATCTATGCACATGCGCCATTGTTTGTTATTCTTTGGTACCATAACGGGATTTGCAACCCATGTTTGATATCTACTAACGCGTACGATGCCTGCGTCAAGGAGTTCCTTGACTTGGGTTCTACACGCGTTAGTTTGTTCTGGCCCCATTACTCTGCGCTTTTGTACGATTGGCGTAACAGCCGGATCGCATTTGAGCTTATGCTCTGCCTTACTTCGGGGTACACCAGTCATGTCAGCTGGTGTCCACGCGAAGATGTCAGCGTTTTTCTGTAATAAGCGCTTGAGTAAGGTGCGTGTGGGATCAACAACTGTTGGGCCAATGGAAACGGCCTGGTCAGGGTATTTGCCGTTGAAGGCCCATCTTTCTGGTTCGGTGATGGTTGGTTTAGCCATCTTTGGTTTGGGTTTAGATGAGACAGATGCGATGCATACCTGGGGAATGCCGGTGATCATCGCTACACCCTCAGCTGTTGGCCATCCCATCATGCCGTGGACTGAGGATACCACGGCGTTGAATCTTGCCATCCCGTCTCTTCCGAAGAGAATGTCGTATGTGTGGTGTGGCTTCCTCATTACGACAAAATCCACGTCTTCTGTGCGTGAGTGATTCCCGTCCGTAAGAGTGACGGGGAAAGATAGGATACCCAGGGGGTGTTTGTGCTGCCATCGAACCCTTCCATCGAGGCGTAGATCGTTTCCAGGCGTTCCTTGTCTTCGTCATCTAGCTTGTCGAAGAACTGCCTGTACATCACCGTTGACGAGGCGTCGTTGTCAGCAAGAGTGCGAGAAGTGATGTAGTGCCCCAGCTGGCTTTTGATGACGATAGGGCCTTCTTTGCTGGGTCCTCCTGGCACTCGCGGGAAGCGCACCTCAGCTTCCTTCCACGCGCATGGTTCTGTCGTTCGCCTTTTTCTTCTGATCTTACCATGAACCATGTTGATGCTGATGTCAACGGGCTTTCGTCCGTTGCCTCGGTACCGGTTATCGTTCCTTCCTCCCTTCTTGATTGATGCCACAAGGTGTGCAAGTCTTCCATCCTTGACGAATGTTTCAACAATATCCTTCAAGGATGTACACTCTTCCGTACTATGACCTTTTGTCCCGTGGAAGTCACAGGATTTGCTCTGATCCGCATTAGGTCGCTGCCGGATTATTGGAGCTTTTGGCCATGGTAGTTTTTCAGTGGCAAATATCTCCGTGACGCTTTTGGTGAGTGGCGTCCACCGGTGTTTTTGGCTTGAAGGGTGTGTGTTATTTCTTCCGCCAACAAGAGGGTGAGAGCTGGATGAGGTGTCAAAGTTTACCCTTGACTGCCAAATACCTAGCTTCCTCTTTTTGTTCTGCCGGGCGATCCGAACATTGTTTTCTCTAGTCCTTTGCGTGTAGAGGTGTGTACTCTGGGGAAGATCCCTTCCCAGTTGCTTCTCCGTCTCGGCAAAGCGCTTGGCCGCCGTCATGATGGCATCCCATGTGGATGGCATGCCGTCTTTACCCGTCAATGTGCGGATAAGCTCTGGGTATTCGGCGCCCTGGATGAAAGCGGCGCGAACAAGATCTTCACTTACGTTGCCCAGACTTAGCTTTTTGGAGTTGAAGCGAGTGATGAAGTCTATTAAAGATTCATCCTCCTCTCTAACGCAGTTGAGGATCGTCCACTGTTCTTCAGTATATTTCCTTTGTTGGCTGAAGTGTTGGCTGAACTTGTTCTGAAAGTCCGCCCAATCATAGATGTGGTGGACCGGTAAACGATCAAACCATGCCCTGGCCGCTCCAACCAGAGTCATCTGGAACATATAACACCACGTGGGTTCCGTCCAGTTACTGACGGTTGCCCCCGCAATGAATCTGTTCAAGTGGTCGTCTGGGTCGAATAAACCATCATAAGTGCCGATGTTGGACATTTGTTTGGCACTTCTCGGGGCGATTGCTTCCGCAATGTCCCTTGCAAACTTTGACTTTCCTGCATTTGCAGCAGTTGGTCTAAAGGTTTTGGAGAAGTCACGCGGGTTTCTCTCCGCATTCGTTGGTTTAAAGGCTTCCCCAAAATTCCTTGTCGGTTGGAAGTCCGTTTCCTTACGCTTCCCTTTTGCCTTATGGCGAGGGTTTGCGTCGGTATCGGATTCTTCCCGCTCATCGTCTGAGTACTCGCACTCACTGTTCATATTGAGATGTTGGCGAGTACTGCCGAATTCGTCAGCCTGTTGAACTGAACGCAAGCGTTCATCCAACTCAGCTTGGAACTCTTTCTGACGTGCTTCGGCCCACGCCTTAACTTGATCTAGTGTTTGGCGAGGGACCCTCGTTCGTTTCTCCAACTGGGCATCAGTGAACCCCAGTGGAATATTGTTTACTGCACTTGCCCCGGCTTGGGTAACCGGGGTAGTGTTCGTAAAATTTGTATAACCGCCGGTGTTCCCCCCAGTTGCTGGGGTTGTGGTTACCGGGGTTTCTTGGTCGCTTACTGGCCTTGGGACCGGAGTAACGTTAACCATTTCTTCAGAAATTTTTGAAAAAACTAAGAATTAGTTCTAGCTTTTATGCACGGATGGCGCCAATGAAGAAACACTAAGTGACCCGGGGCAGATTACGGATAATCTGGGGGTTAAGTAATGTTTCCCACGAGGATGAGGTCCAGCAGAGAAGGTTGTTCTTCAGGTGACCTGCAAAACAGACACCGTAAGCTCGTCACTGAGAAGGGGGGGGTTCCTCCTTGTGACCACCCTCCGGCGTGAGAATCAGACTAGATTGCTCTGAATATAAGTGTATATTAAGAGATTGCTAGATAAGATAACGAGATATCAGATGATGTCCTTACCATTCCAAGGTGTTGGAGTATTTATAGCCGAAGGTAGGTTTCCTAGAAGGTACAGCCGGCTGAATAGTATTCCTGTTCTACCAACAGTGGACTACGCACAGGCCATGCTGGTTGGTGGATAGACTACGGCCGACAGTAACAAGGTCGGCTGTATACTGTTCCTTTACTGCCGGCTATGCACTGTTCCACCAACTGTAGGCTGCGCACGTCCCATAGTAAGGGTTGGTGAGTAGGCAGCGGCTAATAGTGACAAACAGTACTAGAGGGTGCTCCTCCTCGTACTGTTGTTGGTGAGCTGTCACCCTGTGATTGGTTCATGGGCTATTCTGGTCAGATCGTCTGTTCTGCCCATACCTTAGTAGGTATAGTACAAAAGATCTTCCAGAAGCATACGGATTGGCTCATTTAGGCGGGATTATTCCCGCCTTGCTCATTCCTTCATGTGACTACTGAAGTAGCTAGTGCCTTGTGCGTGTAGCCTTGCTGTCAGTGCGGGTAGCCTTCCCTGATGGCTTGTATCCGCAACTGCGGGAACAAGCGGGGTACTTCACCATTGGGAGGCTTTCCCTGCGGGTACAGCTAGCGTACTGCGCGTAAGGTTTTCTCTGAGCATGGTGGGTCCTGCGGGAGCAGTTGGTCGTTGCGCAGACGTCCCTGTTCAAGGTGAGTCTTGCGGGTCCAACTGGGCTCTGCTGGGACGTATCATATCATTTTTGATCTTTCGATCAAACGCTAACATTCAAAAATGGAAAGTGCCTAATGCAATGACATGAATATGTTGGCTTCACAATTTTATACTTTTCAAAGTCAACTTCTTCGTACCTATTTTTGTTATGACAACGTTAGAGCTACATACCTCTCAACAAATTCGGTTCAACACCATTGTATACTAAACACACCGAAATCGATATTTATTTATGCAAATATAATGTAAATATGTGTTTGAATTTTAGGCATATTGCTTAGTTATATCCAAAAAATCAAACGATCATCGACAACCATAGGGTTCAAATTAATCCACTTTTTCTATTTATACTATTGTATGATTTGTATATACTTCATGTACTTTTCACTGGAATATACCCCACTTTTCGAATCTAACCTTTTGCTTTTTGGGAGATCGGTATATGCGAAGTAACATGAATATTGTATGATGTATGATGTCATTAAAACCAATCTACCACTTGCATTAGATGTTTATCCGAATCTTTGGGCATCGTCAGAATGATTACGAAAGCTGTAATATTTTTTGCGTTAATATCTTTCTATAAATATCTGATTAAGGGAGTAGGTAACTTATAATTTAACTATCATCTTATTTGAAAGTGAAATGATAGTATTTTTTTCGTGGATGGTGACCAAAATGGCAAAAATATTGATCCAGATCACAATAATGCGGAAGATACGAACATAACAGATCACACGTGTTCTACATGGATCGAAAACCATAAATTCCAAAAATGCCAAGAACAATACCAATGTTATGTGGAAAGTATGTATTCAGTTTATCACAATACCAGAGCTGGCATAATCTACGGTACTAAAAAATGTTTTATTTTCAATACAACTTCGTGTTTATAAAACTTATATCAGAATTTTGAGGGGGGGTGGGGGGAAGCAGTGATGCATATAGTTTTAAGTCAATGAACGCAAGTTATTAAAAAAATTAAATAACTTAAGTACGTAAATTATTTATAATGTAGGGGATAAAATCAAAAATTTTAGAAAGAAAATAATGTTGACACATGATTGAATTTTATTTGTAAAGTTACTATTTACAATCAACCCATTTCATGAATTTTATTATTTTCTAATAACTTGTACAAGGGTAAAATTAAACATTTTCAAAAATATATTAATGCTGATACACGACGGATTCTTATTTTTAAGGTAATTATTTAGTTAAGGTGAATATGAGCAAACTATCATCTAAAATCTCTTAAAACATAGTGATTTATTGTAAAGCATACACAATAACATTAAAAACAGCTTCAATATGGTACAAACTTTAAGAGAAATTAGTAGGATCCGCCCGTTTAGACTATGGTGCCTTGGTGCCTCAATTCAATTATGAGCTAACATACCAAAAAAAAGTGAATTAGTCGCTTTAAGAAACTAGGCAAACTTACTATGTGAAATCCTTAGCAAAATCGATAGAAAACTGTAAATGCTAATATCATTCATCTCCTCTGTTGGCCAACCGGTTGAACATATAATTTTGAATGTTACACCTATTTTCAAAACATCACAAACTGCAATAGTGTGACAAAACCTTCACATAGAAAGCATTAACATGTTCCTTTCTTGTGGCCAACGAGTAAAGAAACGTCGTCTTATATTAACTCCCATAGTTATTTTTAGCCCGATCGATTAAGCTATTTTATGCTTGTCCAACTACTTTTTATGAGAACATTCACATGTGCTAGATGGTTTAGATTATCAGATAACAAAAGTAAAAGTAGTTCATAGTTACTATCACTCGATACAAAATTGAATCATATGTTTGTCCTTAACCAGTCTACCACTTGCATTAGATGCTTAACGAAACCTGTATGACATCAACATAATTAAGAAATCTATGATACTTTTTTTTGGTATATTCTAATTTTAGATATTTTAATTACCAGTATTTTAATGAGTAGCATTCCAATAATTAACACAAATAGAACAAATTAATAGTGGGAAAGCAGTAGCAACTGATCTATGACATTAATAACTAATCAATGGAATTAACAATTGATCAATGATAATAGCAACTACTCGATATTAGCGGCATTTTATCAACAGCGACGGTGCATGAACTGTAACTCAATCTACAGTTACGAGTGTTATCAGTAGCAATTGACCATGCAATGACAGCTTCGGTCGATTGCAACTTGGTAATCAAATGGTTCTTTACAACTGATGTGACAAGATTGTTGTAGCGGCTACACCTAAACGACGACTGACACATACCAAGTCCACATAAATCAAATTGGTACCTAAAAGATATAAACATAGTAATTTCAGTTTTTATTTGTAAATAAACTTCACAATGAGATCAAAGGATAGTTATAACCGGAAGCAGTCTCTATATCTCTATGGGATAGAGGTAAGGCTGTCTACATCTTACCCTCCTCAGACCCTACCATAGCATTGCTATTGGTGGGATATACTGAGTACGATGATGATGATAATGATGATGATGATATTTTATTTTTAAATAAAATCATTATGAATTTGAACTTATCTAATAACAACACATAAAGGTTGAGATAAGTTGGGACTTATACTTCATTTAACATTATTAGTACTGTAACGCCCGTAAATCTTGTTAATCGGCTCGATCGTTTATAAATGTTGATCAAAAAGCCGGGGTTTCATCTTTCTAATTTAGAGTCTTGTAATACGTTTTAAAAGTCCGTTTGTCCATCCTTTTTTCCCAAAACATCCCCTCTTACGGCTTAAAGTATTATACTAGTATGTAACACCCGACATTTTCGTTTATCGGCATGCACATTATAGAGTTTGTATATTTATCGGGCTTGACCCGGCATTCTCCCGGGAGCTCCTTGCAAACCTCGTAAACGTTCTCACTTAACTTTCCACCCAAGTTGCTACATACTTCAATTTGGAGGGACTTGGATGTAACTATTTTATATCATAAAATAAAAGAAAACTCTAACCCTAAACCTATTTGCAGCCATCGGACCTGGACCCCCCCCCTGCTCGTTTTTCTTCTGCCCGGCCAAGTTTAAACCGTGAAAAATTCAATTCAAGGTCAGTTTTATGATTCCCCATGTCTTTTACACCTTAATTGATCATATGAACGCGCTTATTGGTCGTTAAGATTGAGTTTTGATGATAACAGCTTGCTGACAGATTCGTATACGTTTATTGTAGGGTCTGTAACACGATGTTAATCCACTGTTTTTGATCGATTCTTGATTCCATGATGTTCTACATTGAGTCTAGTTTCCAGAAAGGTATAATACGTAATTTTTGGACGAGATTTGAATAGTTTTTATGATTTTATAAAATCGAGTGTCAAACCTGATGCGGGACGACGGATTCTGGTCCGTCTTCCCGACATCATAACCTTTTTTCGACAAGTCTAAATTGGTTGGTTCCACTTCTGGAAGTTAATATTTTGAGTTAGGAACCAAACCCAATTGGAATCGTTTAATTTGGCTAGGTAATGAATTTTATAAAAATAAAACCATTTTGTTGCGCAGATGAAATAGCTGCACATACCTTTCTGTGTTAGAAGAATTTTTATAATTTTTGTGTCCACTAGAAAAATATAATAAAAATATTTTTATAAACTTAAGATATTTATGTAACACTGGTAAAAATTTAATAATTTAATTCCATGGTTTTCCTATGTAATAAAATACATCTTTGCATGCTAAAATCTGCATGTTATATTCGTATTGATCAATAAGTTCGTTTTAGGCTTAACCGGTGGCTGCCCTTTCTCGCATCTTTCGGGGCTGTTATAATTGAAGTTCGTACTCCGTCATATTCTTAGGTATGTCACTTACAATATACTAAAATTTCATGGCCAATTGAGGTGTTTAGGTCGGTCAATCGATTTTAGTTCGAAAACTAGGGTTTATCGGGTGTAGGATTGGCAATTGTTGAGTTTGATGCGTTAAACGATCGGATGACCGACCGAATCAGTTTGTACAGCCCTAGGGGAGTTTAAGGGCTATGGGAAAATTATATTTTTTATGCACGGGGCTGTTGGGGTTAGTGCTTCGTCAATCGAGTCGGCGGTGCGTGAATTTTCGTTTAAACGTTAAAGTAAGAGTTGTAAAAAGGAACCGTCAACCCTATCAACTCGGGTGACATAATCTTGATGAATGAAAAGATTTAAAATGGAATTTGGTCCATTCGGGGCTGATTCGTTTAACAAATGGTTTTAAGGTTTATTTCGCGCGCATTCGACTCGATTTGATTATCGTTGGGCCTTAGGCCAAGTTGTTGGGCCTTGGGCCAAAGTGTTGGGCCTTGGGCCAAAGTATTGGGCTTTGGGTCAAGTGGTTGGGCCTTGGGCCAAAGTGTTGGGCCTTGAGCCAAGTTGTTGGGCTTGAACGGCCCATTAGGCTAGAGTGTTCTTACAGTCTAGTTTAGTAACGCGTTGTGTATAATTTACAGGCCCTTGCTTGTGATTGTGCACTTAGGGACTTCCTAGCTCATTGCAGGTGTTCGGTTGATTCAGTTGAGTTCATGATGCCCTTTTTACTCTTTTACGTTTTGGGCTAGCATACACACCGAAATACAATTTTAAACGATTTTACTCGTTACAGTGAATTGAATATTTTTACATGGTCTTACTCGTGATGGTGCATTTTGAAAGCTATATTTGAATTATTTTATATGCCTTAGGATATTTTAGACTTGTTCATGGTCTTGTGTCCTTAAGGTTACATACATTATTGATGGTCTAGACTCGAGGATGTTAGTGGACTTGGCAGTAATTGAATATGAGTAGACCTATTTGTGTTTGCATGCATTGATGTTACGTGTTGGGTTGTACGTGTGCTCGACCTTGATGTTATTACTTGGATGAGATGTTACGTGTTGGGTTGTACGTGTGCTCGACCTTGATGTTATTACTAGGATGAGATGTTACGTGTTGGGTTGTACGTGTGCTCGACCCTGATGTTATTACTTGGATGAGATGTTACGTGTTTGGGTTGTACGTGTGCTCGACCCTGATGTTATTACTTGGATGAGATGTTACGTGTTTGGGTTGTACGTGTGCTCGACCCTGATGTTATTACTTGGATGAGATGTTACCTGTTTGGGTTGTACGTGTGCTCGACCCTGATGCTATTATTTGGACGGTATTTATAGGGATATAAATATATGGATGTATATAGATGTCTAAGTATGAATACTTAGTGTTGATGATGCCTAACTGTTTGTAACCCGTATTATATTTAAACTCTTAGAATGTTTTATAATCCCATTTTTATATTTAAACTCTTGGAATGTTTTATAATCCCGTTTTTATATTTAAACTCTGTGAATGTTTTATAATCCCGTTTTTATATGTAAACTCTTGGAATGTTTTATAATCCTATTTTTATATTTAAACTCTTAGAATGTTTTATAATCCCGTTTTTTTTATATTTAAACTCTTGGAATGTCTTATAATCTCGTTTTTATATTTAAACTCTTGGAATGTTTTATAATCCCGTTTTGATATTTAAACTCTTGAAATGTTTTTAAACGAATTTATATAGGCTTACTAGGAATGGTAGGCCTTGGGATGTTATATATATATATATACACACATTATTGTCTGGCCTATATTTGGCGATGTTGTAGTCGTTTCGACTACTGATGTTGTGTATGCCTACTTTGTGTTTGCATGCACTGAGGTTACGTGTTTGGGTTGTACGTTTGCTCGACCCTGATGTTGAGCCGTGATCGGGTCAAATATATTACTTGGGGAAGACCCGGGGTGAGGAGGCCCGTATCATGTGCTTGGATGTATGAGCCGGGATCGGGTCAAATATATTACTTGGGGAAGACCCGGGGTGAGGAGGCCCGTATCTCGTGCTTG
The DNA here is from genome assembly GCF_021521415.1 of Bidens hawaiensis. NCBI lineage: Eukaryota > Viridiplantae > Streptophyta > Magnoliopsida > Asterales > Asteraceae > Bidens > Bidens hawaiensis. The sequence continues at coordinate 47,255 of NW_027491356.1, read as the reverse complement.
GATGTATAAGCTGTGACCGAGTCAAATATATTACTCGGGTTTGACTCGTGGTGGGGAGGCTCGTGTCACATGCTTAGGTCTTACCGCGTCCGGGTCAAATATATTGCTCGAGTCTTGACTCGGGGTGGGGAGGCCCGTGTACGTGTGTTCGACGATGATTATATTACTTGATGAATTACATATAATTTATTTTATTTATACATTCTCTATTGTGTATAACTATAGATTTGAAATAAAGTATGAATTATTGTTTATGAAAACTTGAACTCACTCAGCTCAAGCTGAGTTTGTGTGTATGTTAGATTGACTTTCAGGTTGAGGATTAGAGATTTCCGCTTGGACGTGCTAGAGACTACTCGAACGGTTGAAGGCACATCTAGTCGAAGAATTAATAACGCAAACTGTTTCTTTTAAATTATTACCATAAGTATTTAAATTTTGGATTTTGGACACCTGTACCCGTGTTTTGGGATTTTTAATACTTAAACTTTTCCGCTGTTATTTACTCTGAACTTGTTTTAAATAAAACGAATCGATTGGTTTTAAATTTTTGTGAATTTGTGGACGTGATTACCAAATGTAGGATTCCCGGGATTTGGGGTTTTACAAGTACCTTGTTAAAGATGATTAGTTTTCATGAACGTATTATTTATTGATTAGCTTGGCCATTGAAAAGCACAAACCATTTACAAGCATCGTTTTTGATAACTAATTGTCGTGACAAAAATTGATGATTGATCAAAGAATGATAGCCACGATCAATATCATATCATTTTTGATCTTTCGATCAAACGCTAACATTCAAAAATGGAAAGTGCCTAATGCAATGACATGAATATGTTGGCTTCACAATTTTATACTTTTCAAAGTCAACTTCTTCGTACCTATTTTTGTTATGACAACGTTAGAGCTACATACCTCTCAACAAATTCGGTTCAACACCATTGTATACTAAACACACCGAAATCGATATTTATTTATGCAAATATAATGTAAATATATGTTTGAATTTTAGGCATATTGCTTAGTTATATCCAAAAAATCAAACGATCATCGACAACCATAGGGTTCAAATTAATCCACTTTTTCTATTTATACTATTGTATGATTTGTATATACTTCATGTGCTTTTCACTGGAATATACCCCACTTTTCGAATCTAACCTTTTGCTTTTTGGGAGATCGGTATATGCGAAGTAACATGAATATTGTATGATGTATGATGTCATTAAAACCAATCTACCACTTGCATTAGATGTTTATCCGAATCTTTGGGCATCGTCAGAATGATTACGAAAGCTGTAATATTTTTTGCGTTAATATCTTTCTATAAATATCTGATTAAGGGAGTAGGTAACTTATAATTTAACTATCATCTTATTTGAAAGTGAAATGATAGTATTTTTTTCGTGGATGGTGACCAAAATGACAAAAATATTGATCCAGATCACAATAATGCGGAAGATACGAACATAACAGATCACACGTGTTCTACATGGATCGAAAACAATAAATTCCAAAAATGCCAAGAACAATACCAATTTTATGTGGAAAGTATGTATTCAGTTTATCACAATACCAGAGCTGGCATAATCTACGGTACTAAAAAATGTTTTATTTTCAATACAACTTCGTGTTTATAAAACTTATATCAGAATTTTGAGGGGGGGTGGGGGGAAGCAATGATGCATATAGTTTTAAGTCAATGAACGCAAGTTATTAAAAAAATTAAATAACTTAAGTACGTAAATTATTTATAATGTAGGGGATAAAATCAAAAATTTTAGAAAGAAAATAATATTGACACATGATTGAATTTTATTTGTAAAGTTACTATTTACAATCAACCCATTTCATGAATTTTATTATTTTCTAATAACTTGTACAAGGGTAAAATTAAACATTTTCAAAAATATATTAATGCTGATACACGACGAATTCTTATTTTTAAGGTAATTATTTAGTTAAGGTGAATATGAGCAAACTATCATCTAAAATCTCTTAAAACATAGTGATTTATTGTAAAGCATACACAATAACATTAAAAACAGCTTCAATATGGTACAAACTTTAAGAGAAATTAGTAGGATCCCCGTTTAGACTATGGTGCCTTGGTGCCTCAATTCAATTATGAGCTAACATACCAAAAAAAAGTGAATTAGTCGCTTTTAAGAAACTAGGCAAACTTACTATGTGAAATCCTTAGCAAAATCGATAGAAAACTGTAAATGCTAATATCATTCATCTCCTCTGTTGGCCAACCGGTTGAACATATAATTTTGAATGTTACACCTATTTTCAAAACATCACAAACTGCAATAGTGTGACAAAACCTTCACATAGAAAGCATTAACATGTTCCTTTCTTGTGGCCAACGAGTAAAGAAACGTCGTCTTATATTAACTCCCATAGTTATTTTTAGCCCGATCGATTAAGCTATTTTATGCTTGTCCAACTACTTTTTATGAGAACATTCACATGTGCTAGATGGTTTAGATTATCAGATAACAAAAGTAAAAGTAGTTCATAGTTACTATCACTCGATACAAAATTGAATCATATGTTTGTCCTTAACCAGTCTACCACTTGCATTAGATGCTTAACGAAACCTGTATGACATCAACATAATTAAGAAATCTATGATACTTTTTTTTGGTATATTCTAATTTTAGATATTTTAATTACCAGTATTTTAATTAGTAGCATTCCAATAATTAACACAAAAAGTAACATATACCTGTTTATTTTCTTTTATTTATTTGTTTTCTTGAAAGATATTTTCATTACTTGTGTAAAGAAATCTTAATTTAGTCATTTCAGTCGGCTGTTTTTAAACATTTTCCCACAAGTGGGAATAAATTAGATGTGCACTTGCCAATTAAAAAGGGCCAACATAAAATATGACAAACCCCTTAAGACGATATTCCAATGTATATTAAGTTATTAACCCACTTACACATCAATCAAATTAGTACCTATAAAAAAATAATAATTTTATTTGTAACTCCAACTTCACAATATGATCAAAGGGCTTTTAGTTAAGTTATAACAGCTAGGAGTTTTTCCAACTTTAATAAGATTGTTGACTCAAGGCATGTAATCCAGCAACACAATGTATTAGTTTGTATCATTGATCAATCAGCTCATCATGACATAACTTCAAGCATATGCTTAATAATAATAAAAGAGGATTTTCATATTGTGCAACTTGGGAATTACTACATGCCTATTATAGAGTCTCTAAGGTTAGAAAGAGAGACGATGGGAAAGTGCAAGTGGTATATGTATATGGACCAACACTCTCAAGAATATACGGTCCATAATCTGCTTTGAGTTATGGAATTATGTACGATGATGAAACATGCTATGTGCAAGATAATGATCTTGTTTCATGGGATGCAAAAATTAAAGTTGGCTCTATACATTTATCAAACATATATGTAAGCAATTTAGATTATAAACAATGCAAGTTTATGAAGACATATCATTTAACGAAATCCGGTATATTTATTGTCTTTTGATATTTTAAAAATGATATGTTTAGACTAACTATTAATAATGCTCACAAAAGATTTAACTCTCGTGTATTTAAGTTTATACACTACAAGACTTTCACCTTTATAGTGAGGACAATCATTGCTATTTGTTAACTTGTAGCGACATATCTTTACCGTAGAGGTTTGCTAGCAGTTGGCTTGTCAAACTCTATAGTGAGGACATGTTGTCGCTATAAATAAACTAATTTGTATTTTTATTTTCTTTAAAACGCTAATTTTTAAATAAGAAACTTGAAAAAAGAAAACTCACTTACTGTGAGGACACGTTGTCGCCATAAGTAAATTATTTTTTATTTTAATTTTCATAAAAATACTGATTTATAAAACAAAACTTTAAAAGTACAATTCGCTTATAGTGAGGACACATTATTGCTATGGGTAAACTAATTTTTATTTTAATTTCATTACAATAGTGATTTATAATTTACAAAAAAAACTTAAAAAGGACAATTCACTAATAGGGGGACACATTATCAGTATATGTAAACTAATTTTAATTTTAATTTTCATTATTGATTTATGAATTAAAACTTAAAAAAGACGATTCACTTATACCAAGGACAAATTGTCACTATAGGTAAACTAATTTTAATTTTCATTCAAATATTGATTTATAAGTTATAAACTTAAAAAGGAAGATTCATTTACAAAGGTAGGTATTTGGCAGTCAAGGGTAAACTTTGACACCTCATCCGTCTCGCACCCTCGGTTAGGCGGAAAGGACAACATGCAGTCGTCGAACCGGAACTCCAGATGGACGCCACTCACCAAAAGCGTCACCGACATATTCGCCATTGAGAGGCTCCCATGGCCAGAGGCTCCAATTATCCGACAGCGTCCAAACGCTGATCAAAGCAAATTCTGTGACTTCCACAGGACAAGAGGCCACGCCACCGAGGAATGCTTAGACTTGAAGGACATCGTCGAAGCATTTGTCAGAGATGGGACGCTCACGCACCTCGTGGCGTAATGAACGCTGAGCAGGCTAATGCGTGTTGAACCCCAGTTGGGAAAAACACGAATGAAACTGCAGCTTCAATGTTGGAGACTACATACTGCGTAAACAACGAGATTCCAAACCAAGTGCATATCGGCTCGAAAGGCTCGATGACACTCCCATCCCAAAAACATGGAAGGGAGCTCAATTCACAGGCTGCATGTAGATCAATTCCAAACTTGTAAAGAAAAGGCCCAGAGCCACTTCTAATGGAAATGATTCTCCTTATCACATTGACGCTGATGATCTTACATTTATAATTATAAACTTTCCACACTGATATGCCGGTATTCACCGCATAAATAAGTGGAGACGTCGTTGCGTGTGGACGGCGGCAAAACCCGCATAAACACAAAAAACGGCAAACCTTCACGCAGGTCAGTTATAGGTAAAGTTTGGTCATCCCACTAAATGAAAGTGACGGTCCTACCCGCACAATCATGAGAGGAAACTGAACACTAACCTATTGACAACCGCGCGTCGAACGGTTAACTTATTCAAAACACTGATATGCCGGTATTCACCGCATAAATAAGTGGAGACGTCGTTGCGTGTGGACGGCGGCAAAACCCGCATAAACACAAAAAACGGCAAACCTTCACGCAGGTGAGTTATAGGTGAAGTTTGGTCATCCCACTAAATGAAAGTGACGGTCCTACCCGCACAATCATGAGAGGAAACTGAACACTAACCTATTGACAACCGCGCGTCGAACGGTTAACTTATTCAAAACACTGATATGCCGATATTCATCGCATAAATAAGTGGAGACGTCGTTGCGTGTGGACGGCGGCAAAACCCGCATAAACACAAAAAACGGCACACCTTCACGCAGGTCAGTTATAGGTGAAGACTGGTCATCCCACTAAATGAAAGTGACGGTCCTACCCGCACAATCATGATAGAGGAAACTGAACACTAACCTATTGACAACCACGCGTCGAACGGTTAACTTATTCAAAACACTTGGAAAATTGCTGTTAAAGTATACACAAGCGAATCATATATTGTTTATGCGGCAAAACAAGTGCCAAATTAACCTATAATATGCATGAGCAAGTCATATAACGTTTATAAAGCAAGTCATCCAGTGAAATTGGCAGTCCTACCCGCACAAACATTTATATTTCATAAAAAATTCAAACATTACAAGAATGGCCGGGTATCTACCCGCCTACAGAAATATAAATCTATCCTAACGGTGGGAAGGGATCTCAAGGTTCAAACTTCAGGACCACTCCCTCCAAACCCACTTGTACCCGCACCATCAGTTGGCTGTGGCGGTTCAAGGAAAGTCCTGAGAATGGTTAGCCCATCATCAGCAGCAGCAATCTCGTTCACCTTCTCCACCACCGGATGCGGGAAGGCAGCATACTGGTTCACTGCTTGGTCATAAGCAGCTTCAGTATCCACATCATATAGAGGGAAGTTGGAAGGCGGGATGCCCTTCTCAACAAACCCTAGACCAAGCAGGAAGCCAGCCTTTTCCCCATCCTCATGAGAAGCGTTGAGGGCTGCGCTCATGGCATCGTCATAAGATGTATTCGTGAAGACTCGATGCACAACCTACAAGAAAAAATACAAAGTATCAACATTTTCTAAGCACAAAAAAAAGCGTAAAGATATTATGAAGCTACGCATACCTGCGACAACGCTTCTCGTAGAAGCCATTCCTTGGTAATCAGAGCTTCTTGGAGGGCAGCCTGAGCTAGGTCACGGGCGTGTTCGGCTTCATTCTTGTTAAGGTTGGCAAGCAACACTTCCTTAGCAGCAGCCTCTTCAACGCCCTTCAGCTTACGCTCAGTATGGTCAAGCATACCCCTCTGATCCAAGATCTCTTGAAGCTTCTTGGCGTCTTCCATAGCCAAAGCATCATGAGCCTGCTGAAGCCTCTCTAGTATGGCTTTAAGCTCCTCATTTTCGGCGCGCAGAGGTTCAGCAACGGCTTCAGCCTTGGTGGCCCTCTCGGTCGCATTCCGCGCAGTTTCCTTAGCCAACCGAAGCTGTTCGTTAACAGCTTGGGTAGCCTTGGAACGGGCCTCGAGCCGGGCCTGCACTTCAACCTCGAGGGCCTTGAAGGCCTTTTCCTTCTCCGCAGCAATTGCGGAAAGTCTCATGTTCTCCTCCCGGAAAGCCCGCGCCTGAGCCACTTCTTGGATACGCGCAGCCTTTAACTTGTCGTTTTCACGACAAAGCAACTCGACGCGCGGCTGCATCCGGGCAAGGAGAATCCGAAGCTCATTTGTCAGCCTACCCTCCTGGTAGCTAGACATGGCTTCCCAACACGCCACTTGGGGCCGCGTGACGCGCCCACTCGACGCAGTCCACAGCCGTCCGAAGGGTTGTTCCCCGGCGGATGTTCCACCGTGGAACATCCACCTCATTCGAATCCGACACTGCAAAAAACAAAAAGCAATTAAGAAAAGATGATAAAAATATAAAAAGGCCAAAATAACCCTACGCACCTGTAGGGTCGACAACAGGCCGGTAGCCGCCAAACCCATCACCCGAACCTAACGGATAACCATCCAAGAGGTCAGGCAGATGGGAAGGAGGCAGAGCTTGGCTAGAAGCCCCGAACATACCTGCTGAACCGGCCGGGGACGAGGTAGTCGCCGGTGCCGGAGGCACGGTTGAAGCCGCCGCGGTAGAGACCATCGGAGGTGAACTCACAACCGTGGCCGCCACTGCGGAGGAGCCCGCGGAAACAATCACCGCCGGCTCAGTGAAGGATTCCGTGAAGATCGCACAGACGGCCGGCGGGGATGATGTTACAGTTGGAACAGTTGCCTCAACAGGATGAGCAACTGAACCAATACAGCAAACAGGCGTAGCCGCCTGGGTCATCGCCTCGGGTAGGTTGACCAAACCTACCGTCATGGGTCCAGAACTGCTCCTCCCCGCATCACTTTGGAATGCAGTAGCATCCACGCCTGCATGAAGACAAGATATTAAAAACAATGGCGGAAAGAATTACGGGTAAGATTAATTTACACTTAGGAATTTTCTTGAGCTTGAAGGTTCTGACAGGCGGGGACGAACCCAATGGAGCCGGCCTCTTCACGCCGGTCACCGTCGTCGAACTGGGCTGCCCGGAGGTGATAGCTGTCTCAACCTCCGGAACAGTGGTCTTACCACCACCAGGGTTCCCCGCCGCCTCCTCGCTCTCGGTCTCCGAGTCAGACCGGTTGCCCTGATCGGCGGAGGCAACCTTCGCCTTGCCTTTCCCGCCAGCAGCCTTCTTCTTCCTCGCGAAGAAAGGACCATCTGCGGATTCCTCATCAGAAGATGACAAAATTAGAGGAATTCCAGCAGAGGTTTGAGCATTGAGTGGGCGAGGGTTAAATAATCCCTTACCTGGCCGCCTGGCGCTCAGAATCTCGTGGCCCGGCGGGTAGACCTCCACAAACCGATCCGCCGTTTGCTCCAAGATGGGCAACTCGTTCTCGTCGAGAGCACGAGTACACAGCCGAGCGGGACCACCGCTCTCACGCGTTTGCAGAAGCGACTGCAAATTGTTCCCCTCTGAAAATAAACAGAAAAGAAGTTAGAAGAAAAACCCTAAATCAGCAAAAATATATGAAGCATACCGTAAGGGATAGAGTTCAAACCGTATTCGAGGACGATGGGAATCTGTGGCGCCTCTGCCCCAGCATCCTTCCATACCCGGCTCATCCCAAGCATCACCATCCCAGACTCCGCAAAGCGGTAAACCGGAGTCTGGATCTGGGAGATCTTGGCGAACCATTCCGCCTCTTGGTAATTGGAGGCGTGAAGGCTAGGGAACGCCCTCCCGTTCTTGAACGTCATCGCAATGGGGACGACGCGAGCGGAGACATAGAAAAACTTCCGCTTCCAAGAACGAAGACTGCGCTCGGTAGCGCAGATCTTCAAACCCTTGATCCGATTGACCAAGGTATACCAGCCCTGGATGCACCTCCAGGAGTAGAAGGTCATCAGGCGGTCGACGCAGGGCTCAACGCCCAGAATATGGCACACCCATTCAAAATGGCGAACCTTTGCGATCGCCATCGGGTGCACCTCCGTTAGGTGTACACCGTGTCTCTCCAAAACACGGTACACAAACTTCGTCAATGGGAACCTCAGATTCCCATAGACGAAGAATGCAGCATACACCCCTATCTTGCCCTTGGGGGCATCATACACCGTCTGGTGAGACTCAGGAAACTCAGGCTCGAAAGGCTCGAGCATGAACTTCTTGACGATGTACTGGTACAGGTCGACGGAAAGAGCACACTGGCACTTGCCAGCAGTACTCTTATCATCCTTATCAGACGCGGACATCGGATTCTCGGTGTATACTTCGGACTCCTCGGCAAAAGCCTCAGGATCACGAATGGAAGACATGTATTGGAAGATGAAAAGAAGAACGATTTCAGGAGAATGCTCGACAAAATTTAGAGTATTCGCCGGAAATCGCTTAGAATAAGAAGTGAAACTGTGAATTGAGATGCACCCACTCCTCCCTTTATATACTCATCGCAATGAATGCGATGAATTTAATGCGGGAGAGACGGAAAAGCGCAGGTGCAATGAAACTATGACGTGGAAAAAGCAAGCTGACAACAGCTGTCGACAGGACGTGCGCCGTAAACTTCGCGGCCACGCGCCCGAAAACTCGCGCCAACGCGCCTGAAAAAGCGTCTGGAATGACCATATACTGTCACGTCGCCATAACTTCATGCACGTCCTGAAACTGTCAGAAGAAACCGTCAGACCACGCTGACGTCCCTTCAACAGTTGAACTGTTCTTATCCTTTCACCAACTTTTCGAATTTCAAAAAGATTCAAAAAGATTCAAAAGTAAGCGGGACTATGCCCCTTACATTGGCAACCAAGTAACTATAAGACAGGTGCGGGTACAGTGTCAAAGCAAAACCCTTCACATACTTAGCACCTGCAGGGAATTGAAGCCAAGAATACCTCGGCAACCAAGTAACTATAAGACGGGTGCGGGTACAGTGTCAAGGAAAAACCCTTCACATACTTAGCACCTGCAGGGAATTGACGCCAGGAATACCTTGGAAGTAAAGTAACTATAAGACGAGTGCGGGTACAGTGTCAAGGCAAAACCCTTCACATACTTAACACTCCGCAGGGAATTGAAACCAAGAAGGATCTTCTGGGCCATGCTTGCGGAAACGGAAATAACATCCCCGCATAGCGGGAACGTCGAGAACTAGATTGTTTGAAGCTCCAAGATGGAATTGGTTGTTTAACATAATTGGTCACTATGTTCAAAACTACCAAAACCTCATGGAGAATCTACACAAGTGGAACTCAACGCTCCTGACTTGCGAGGAGGTTACAGACCTACCCGCATCATACCCAAAGATCAAGCAGAAAAGTCGGGAATTTCTGCACGTGACATTAGGACTTCCGCGGGAAGAATCCCCATGGAAAACCTTAAAACTAAACCCTTTTCAAAACCCCTTGCTTAAGTCCAAAAGTTCACCTCACTTATTAACAATTCATGAGAAGAACATTGGACTGGGGGGACTTGAAGAGGTAGGTCCCAGCAGAGCCCAGTTGGACCCGCAAGACTCACCTTGAACAGGGACGTCTGCGCGGTTGGACCCGCAAGACTCACCTTAAACAGGGACGTCTGCGCAGTTGGACCCGCAAGACTCCTCGAAGAGACGTCTGCGCAGTTGAACTCGCAAGACTCCTGAGGGACGTCTGCGCAAAGACCAACTGGATCCGCAGGACCAACCATGCTAAGAGACGCGACGTCCTTACGCGCAGTACGCAAGCTGTTCCCGCAAGAAAAGCCTCCCAATGGTGACGTACTCCGCCTGTTCCCGTAGCTACGAATACTAGCCATCAGGGAAGGCTACCCGCGCAGCAAGGCTACACGCACAAGGCACTAACTCTCAAATAATTCAGTAATGTCACCTGAAGAGGGAATGAGCAAGCCGTGAATACTCCCGCCCAAAGCCGGGAATTCTCCCGCCCAAATGAGCCAGTCCGTACGATACTGGAGGATCTTTTGTACTGTACCTGCCAAGGTATGGACAAAAGAACTGACCAAAGCTGCGACAGCTCACTGACAACAGTACGACGGGCAGCACGCTCTAGTACTTAAAGTCACTATCAGCCGCTGCCTACTCACCAACCCCTGTCGGGGCACGTCTATAGCCTACAGTTGGTGGAAAAGGAATAGTACACAGCCGGCCTGGTCACTATCAGCCGCCGCCTACCCACCAACCATCAGCATGGCACGTGCGTAGCCCACAGTTGGTAGAACAGGAATACTATTCCGCCGGCTGTACCTGCTTGGAAACCTACCTTCGGCTATAAATACTCCAACACCTTGGAACGGTATCATCATCTTCTCTCTAGTCAGTTCTCTTAATATACACTTATATTCAAGAGCAATCTAGTCTGATTCTCACGCCGGAGGGTGGTCACAAGGAGGTACCCCCCCTTCTTAGTGACGAGCTCACGGTGTCTGTTTTGCAGGTCATCAGAAGAATAACCATCTTGCCGGACCTAACCCTCGTGGGAAACATTTATTTAACCCCCAGATTATCCGTAATCTGCCCGGGGTCGATTAGTGTTTCTTCAGCTACACAGGCTAACCAAGTGTTCTAGTTATGGCAACCTCAAAACCTGGTCCCATGGGTGGGGAGAGTTTTCTATTTGATCTTCAAGATCCTTCTCAAACCACCAACAGTTGGAGGGTTGTGGAAGACGTTCATCATCAACGACTTTGGGATCATCCAAGTATGAGTGATTTTAAGGAGATAGATGTGTTGCATGACACTCAATCATCTAACTATAACTTGGTTGTCAACTCAAATTGTGAAGTTAATGAAAAAAGTATACGAATAATTGATGATGAGTTGGGTGTCTCACAGGGCACTCAATCATTTGACTGTAACTTGGTTGTTGACTTAGGCTAATTGCCTATGAGAAAGCCTTTAGGTGAAGATGGTGAAAACGAAGAAGAAGAGGCGTACACTTCAGATGATGAAAACGAAACAAACATAGATGAGGATGATGACGATGGCGATGATTGTCTAGACACAATTATTGTAGTGATCATTCAGATTGAATGTATGCTTATTATTTAGTTTTGCTAAAAATGTCATATTAATAAGTCATGTTTATTGTATATTTGCTTGTAATTGCTATTTGTTTGTGTTGAAGGAATGGCCAATGTTGCACGATCACATGGGGGGAACGAGCCTCCCCATCGAAACCAGAAGAGGATTCGAATGGGCTGCAAACCTTGTAAGTTAGTTAAACGAGTTAAGCATAATATGATTCAACACGTATAATTGAACACGATACATGTGTTCACAGATTGAACCCAACACGAAACACGTGTTTGCAAGTTGACCCGAACAAGACGTGTTTGACCCGACGTTTTTTTTCCCCCAAAGATTAAAGCTTTATATTTAAATAAGATACTAACCATTTTAGTTTACTACTATAAAATATGTCTTGTAAGTTAGTTGTTACAATTATATATATCTTTTCATGTTGTTTATCTTTTTAGTTTACTAACTTTCAATTTCATGTCTTAATATAGTCAAATCTAAAATAGCACGATCAGGTGGCAAAAACAAAAATTTACTTACCAAATAAAAAAAAAAAACAAAAATCAGCCACTATCCATTGAAGTTGATGACGTAGGGGGGCGAATAAAGATTTGTTGGGGATTATGCCTCGGATTTTGTACGGTTGATCTCGAACGAGATTTGAAGGGAAACTCATTTATATTATCCTAGTTGACAAAATGTTTCTGATGAGTTTAAAGACCGACCACATGTATACCACTCTACATGTAAGTACACAATGTAATGCTTTTTTTGAATTTCAATTTTATAACTTTTATTTGTTTTATAATTATTACTTTTTGCAGCAATATTTTGAAGTCGCTAGGTTCGAAAAGACACCGCATTGAAAAGGGGTTATGCTTGGTATTAATGCCGTATATTAAAAGATTTACAACGGTCAAAAACATAAATATAAAACATGTTTTGATAATGTTGGTGGGTATGACAATGTTGAATCTGCAAAGAAACATTCCCCAGAAGATTATGAATCTGATTCAGAGAAGTGGGTTGCTCTCATTAATTGATTGATCTTAGATTCGGGATACAGGAACCGCTGCAAAAAAAATAGGGCAAAAGCATCGTTATGTAGGATATCATAGGAGTCAATCATATGCACAAAAGCGACAACTTAAGGTAATAATTATCGAAAGATGTATTATTTCCCATATTGAAATCGTGTTAATAGTATTTTTATGGTTAAAAGTTTCTCGGGTCTCGAATCATCTTGAAGGCTTTAGATCATCGCATTACAAAGAAATCACGGGATGAGCAAAGGAAAAGGCAAAAGAGGACTATGTAAGTAAAAAAAAATTTCCTGAAAATAATTTGGTATATTTAAAAAGAAATTAAAAAAACGGGTTAAACGTGATAACACGTGACATCGAACACGACACACATGTTTGTGGGTTGACCCAAACACGACTTGTTTAGCTTGAAGTATTTTGTTTTTCAAAGATTAAAACTTTAAATTTGCATAAGATATTAACCAATATAATTGTTATTTAGAACTAAGGATGAGCTTGGTACAGTACCCGTATTTGTATTCGTACCTCTATCCGATTGTACCCATACCGAAAATCAATAAAAACATGTACCAACACCCATACCTAAATTTTTGGTATGGTACATGTACAGGTATTTCGGTAAGGTACTCGTGTTTGTACCACTTTGTTTTTTTATTCCCAAATTTTTGACGATCTTGAAATCGGTAGCAATACAAGTAATAAACAAGCTGAATAAGTCTAGGTATCGGTACTCGTATAGGTACATGGCGGGTACCAATTTAATGCAGGTACCAAATTGATCACCGATTTAATGATAAGATAGTATTGAAGAACCCTAATCCGGTCGCCGACTTTAAATGATTTGTTTGTTTGTTCGAATCTTGGATGTTATAATATTTAATATTGAAGAAGTGTTTGGTACTTTTTCAATAATAACATGGTTGGAGAATTTATTATATATATTAAATATGAAGGACAAAATAGCAAAAGACGTCCTTTATGTTTGCTCGTTTGTTCAATAGATGTCCTTTAACAAAAGAAATGGCAGAAAACATACTTCATGTTTCAAATCCTTTTCATGTTACGTCCTTTAACACTAACCTAGTTAATTTTTTTCATTAAATCTAGACACGTGTAAGGCATATAAGGGTAGTATTGTAATTTTGCAGATTAATAAAAAATAAAGATATTTTAATAATTAAACTAAAAATAAAAACATATAAAAATACACACACTCTCTCTCTCTCTCTCTCTCTCTCTCTCTCTCCCCGTCACTCATCTCCCCACACTCTCTCACTCACTTGAAGGCCACCACCTTCTCCACCCTACTACTCTCTTGCAGCAACCACGTCAATTGCTGCCACCACACACAGAGGAAGCCTTATGAATATTCAGGTGGCATCCGTCGGGTGCTATCCTAGAAACTATTATCATTTTTGCTTCAAAATTAATGATCCTTAGGATAGGGCTTTTGTTCATAATGAAAAGTTGTGTAGATTTCTGTTTTGCTTACCTTGAATTGGTTTTTTCCGACAGGTTCAGAGGCCTAGGGTTTGTGGCAGTAGTTTAGTGATGGTTGTGGTACTTGCGGTAGCTGTGGTGGTTATTTAATGGTGGTGTTGTTTAGGGATGAGCTCATCCCTACTGTTGATTAATTGCAGAAAACAGGGGGTAGAGAGAGAGGAGAGAGAGATTAAGAGGGAAAAAAATATATTTTTTTAAATGTATTTATTCTTTAACTTTTATTTATTTAATAATGTGTAAAATTACAATATTACCCTCATGTGCCTTGCACCTGTTCAGATTTAACGAGAAAAATTAACTTGGTTAGTGTCAAATGATGTAACATGAAAAGGATTTGAAACATAAAGTATTGTTTCTGCCATTTCTTTTGGTAAAGGACATCCATTGAAAAAACAATCAAGCATAAAGGACGACGTTCTTTGCTATTTTGTCATATGAAGAATCCCAATTAAACCCCTACATATTCCAAACAGGTACAAAATACCAAACGTATCCGTATCGTACCTGCGCCTATACCCGATTGTACCTGCACCAAAATTTGACAAAAATGAGTACCGATACCCGTACCAAAAAGGCTAAATCGATACGGATACATGTACATACACGTGTAAGGTATGAGTACGGGTATTTTGGACAAAATGCTCATCCCTATTCAAAACATATTTTTTAAAACTAAAAAAAATAAATAAATGGGCTAAACAGGCCAACACGTAAACCTGAGGTTCCGAGCACGCCATGACCCGTTTGACACAATGTTTGGGAATTATTATGTCATGGTGAAAAGATTAAATTATGTAATAGCCTAGTTAAAAAAATTAGCATACGTTTATTATATTGTTTAATGTAGGAAAAAATTCAACAAAGAGGCGCAATGAATGGAAAACGAGTCTGGTAATTCATCCTTCGATGATATTGAGTGTATGAAGCGTGCTTTAGAAGAAACGTGTGGGCGCATACGGGATTGTGGGTCATGTTGTGAGAAAGCCAACACCTGATATGTCCTTGAGTAAATGCACTCCCAACCGAAAACAATATTTGAAACAAAGTGTTATAGATGAAGTGAGAGAAGACCTTGTAAAACAACTCGAACCACAAGTTCAATCGCAAATGAATGCACAATGGGAAATATTAGAATAGAAAATGCGACAACGGATGCAACAAGATTTTGACAGACAAATGGAATAAATGTGCAAGGATCTTGAGAAAAAATATCGACATCGACGTGGTGGTTCCAGTTGTGATGGTAGCATTGAGGACTGAGGATGAAGATGATTAGCTAGATTGTTTAATTTCTAGTGCTTTATAGTTCGTACATCTTGATACTTTGGTTTGAATTCATTCAACTTGGATATTTTGGTTTGTATAGATGGTTTAATTTAGAATGATTTGGTTTGTAGTTTAGTTTATAATGTTCAACAGGTTCAGTTTTGTTTTATTGCTGGGATTTTGTGGTTCAAAACCAGGATTATTAAAAATTAAATAAATTAAATGAAAAAATTTAAACCTTATAGCGAGGACAAGTCGTCGCTATACAATTTCCTCATTTATTGAATCGTTATTATTTATATTTTTTACTTATATTTACGTCCACTTATAGCGACAGCATGTCCTTATTATAGGTATAACATAAATTTTTTTTTTTTTGGATTAATCAGATTATATTATAAAAAATGATTTTATTTATTTTTTAATTATTTTTTTGTATAAACGTTTCGTGACGATATGTCCTTACTATATGTCCATCTATAGCGAGGACCCTTGTAATGAGGACTCTATGGTTCTATTGCGACAAGCCTATAGTGACAACTTTAGTAGTGATGAAATGTCATATATGTGAGAAACAAAATATGGTAAGGAGATGACCTGGGTACAAACCTAAATTTTAGACATACGTTAGTATGAGGCCCATTGCTTATTATTACGTTTTACCACCATAGGGTTTAGGGTCACTTCTTCTATCAATATAACTATGTTAGAAGTATGTATATTATACGAATAAAAATATTAAACAATTAGTAATGAAATATGAATGATTGTAAAAGGATATTTTGTGAAAAAACCAACTGAAATTACGTATAAATTAATTGCTAATAATTTGATATATATGAAATCGAATATCTCACATAAGTCAGCTTAATTAATTTAATATATTACGAAACAAAAAAAAAGAGATACAAAATTTTGAGTTACAGAATTGCGATATGTGATTCAAGACGTTACTTATTTATTAGGTATATATATAGGGATTATTTAAGACTAAAGTAATCGAATTTACTCGCACATGTTAAATCATTAAAGTCTTCACTCGAAAAAAGTACATTTAACTCATAAATGTTCTGTCGGCAAAGTCCAAGATATGTTGGTGAAGAAATTATTATATACGGTAACGATTTAATTAATTGTTTTATGATATGTAGCTGAAGAGTTTGTTCACCCACTTAAAGGAAGTCTTCACTAAAGGCTGCTAGATTTAAAGACAAAGCTCCTATAAATAGATGGCGTAGGTCATTTTGTTATGTTATGCGTTATTGCGAATCTTCTTTTCGGGAAGAGCTCTCCTGGGGTGACACGACAATAAACCTATGTATGTTTGCATATATGATCAAGCTTCATGTAATTATTTGACTTGTAAGCCTTTCTATTATCAATGAAGTCATGCATTTGCACGATTATCGCATGTTTTTATCATTGATCGTTCATCCATTTCTTGATCATGATGAATCGAACCACCACGTCCGTCTAGATTCGTTCGAGAGCGATGTCCGTGCGTTTATTAGATCCGAATTTGAATTTGTGGTAGATTATACATTGAATTATCCACCACATCATCATCACTATTTTTAGTAAAAAAAAATGTGTAATAGTTAATGCCTCTTGATGCCCCTTCAATCATTAATGTTTCAAGCCACGTAGGGTTTTATTGTAGAAACGCCAAAGCCCCTATAACGTCCCACAATGCCTGGGGTTGGTGATTGACTTTATCCGTCCCTATAATGCCGCATTGTGAATGGTGTTCGAAGGTATAGATGAGCTTCAGTTTATTAAGACCACAATCAAAGAATAACTTAATTAACTTCTATAATAGAAAACCTGAACAATGCATAATACAAACCGGGCATTAGATTCACATTAGATTCCAAACTTCTTTCAAAAACATAAATTTCTTCCACAACAATAAACTTTCATAAACCGGCACATCACCTACTTACAACTAATTAATTTACATTTACAATAAACTTTCAGCTATTTTTGTCTCTAGGGACCTTCGTTAAAAACTACTTAACGTTGTTATGTTTTTTCCCGAGTTTCAAACTGATGTTTTAGTGCTTTTGATCGAAAGAACAATACGATTCGACCGATGTAAAACTTATCTCGAAACGGTTATCCAAGTGAAGAAAAAATGTTTCAATTCGGGTGTTTGGATTTCAAATTAACAAAAATCAAGTAATTTCAATCACCGTTTCGAGATAAGTTTTACATCAGCCGAATCGTATCGTTATTCCAATCAAAAGTCCTAAAACATCGGTTTGAAACTTGGGAAAAAACATAAAGGCGTTAAGCGTTTTTTTAACGGAGGTCCATTAAGACAAAAATAGTTGAAAGTTGGGACCGTTGGTAGTGATTTTTAAAGTTGGGATTATTATCGGCCAATACACAAAAGTTGGGATTATTTATTTCCAATTTGCCAAATATGAATTACTTATGAAAAATTAAACCACTTGTTTTGTTGTCAACTTCTCATCACTTATAATAGAGAACGATAAAAACAGTGTAATAGCAGTGGTCCCACCCATTGTCTATGTATTTTTTTTAACGACGACTTTCTTGTGTTTATGCAACCGCACTTTCCAAATTGGAGAGTCTCGTTGCCCCACTCTGCTTGGGCGTCTCACAGTTAACCATACAGCAGCTGTCACTAAACATTTTCAAACATTAATCACTCCAACTAGCTACCTGACTATCCAATTTTACTATTTATAAAAGATTCCATGTTGAAAAAGTATGAAATTTTTGAAAAAGAACTTAATTAATCCTAAAACTCACAACATTTTCATCCCTCTACGACTCTACGTGTTATGTTTTTATTCCTTCTCACTCTTTATCCAACCTTGGGTTTCACCTGTTAAATCTTTGCTAAGAAAACTAACCGGCAACCTTCGTATGGCTGTGGTCCCAAATTTGAAAGCTGCTATGCTCATGATCTTCATGGGGATTGAATTTGACAAAACAGAGGGCCCCCAATTGCCACGTGGCCCAACAGCAGGACAAACGAGTAGCCTATATTGATTGAACATGTAGGATGTGAAACGATTATTTTGTTGTACATGTGTTCTAAGTGACCTTTTATTTGCCCAAGAGCCACTTTTTTTCCATCCATCATATTTTGCATCAACTTTTCCAAACTCTTATCCGCGTCCCTTCTCCTACCACAAATGTTAGCTAAGGCACTCTCAACTCTATTGAGAAGAAACTTAATTAAAAGATAGGATCGGGTTTACTATCCAAAAGGGGTTAGTGGCACAGCTTCATTGTAATCGTTAGGACCAATTAGATATTGACGTAATAATATGAAATTTCTTTTGTGATTAAAGTAATAATCAACATAGTGGCATACCCCCTAATGTAATCCTTGATTCAAAAACTAAATAAACATATACAAACCTAACTCATGTCTAAATAAAGATGTCTTATATCTTAGTGCATTTTACTTTCAGTTATTAGTTAAAGAGTACAAAAGTAACGGTTAATTAACTACATCATAATTGGTCGGGTAGCCCCGTGACTTTCCTTATGGGAGAGAAATTTGTTTCATATTGAGTCAGAGAGTTTTTTCTCAGTTGTTGATTTCCTCTTGAGTGGGTGATCTAGGTCACCACATTCTGTTCTTTGGGCAGAATGGTGATATATTTTCCAGGTAATCTCAATCCCAGATGTCAAGACCTTTGGTGTTCAAAAAAAAAATTGGTAATCTTTATTGTGATCAAGAAAATGCTCCAACAAACCGCAACTATTTGATACTCTTTGATTTAAAGCGTGTGAAACACTCCAAGGCGCTTACTGTCCTAAAATAATGCTGAGAGCATTTTAGAAAACCGTCTAGCGGCTTACGCTTCGGGCACACTTTTCTAAACCAAGTACATAATATTACGAGAGCATACCGAGTAACTTCTTTTTAGTCAAAAAGTATAGCAAAATACCATTTCATGTAAATGATTCGACAGGTAGTGGAATATTGTTTCGATTTTGAACAGTATGCAATATTAAAAGGCCACTTTGCTTCATATGCTACCAAAACTCTGAAACAAACCATTATCAAATGTTACATCTGGTCCCCAGTTTTTATTATTTTATAGCTACACTTGACAATGTTACAATTTGCTGCTCTTATCCTAGACCTGATAGAAAAGAATGATTGGTCTTTTGGTGGCACCAAACAATCTTGACTGCATTATATGCATGGATTAGTTAGCCTCAACCAAGCTATATATATGCCCGTGAATCACGCTGCAATAATCACTTCCAACTGCATCTGCATCTGATCAAATGGAGAAAGATTTAGACAAATATGCGGCAAACACAACAACCAAAATGGAAGAACAAACCGATCAAAAAGCAAAAGACCCTGAGAGCAATACGCTACATGAACCGCTTCTCAAGAGAAACAAAACACTTTCTTCTAGTCCACTTGCTCTCGTTGGCACCAAGGTTTCGTGCAACGAAAGCTTGGATTACGAGTAAGTTACATTTGAGATTTTCTTGCTTTCTATGAAACAGTAGATAAGAAACTAATCTATTTATTTTGTAAATCTTAGGATTAATGAGAATGATTTGTTTAAGCATGATTGGAGAACAAGATCACAAGCTCAGGTGTTGCAGTATGTATTCGTTAAATGGTTATTGGCTTTCCTGGTTGGGCTTTTGACCGGTATCATAACAACTCTCATCAATCTTGCTATTGAGAACATTGCAGGGTACAAATTATTGGCAGTAGTAAAATACATAGAGCGAAAAAGGTAATTCTGTTAATTCAGTTCTTAGCTGTTTAAGAATCTTGATATTGGTCCTTATTTGTTGTGTATGTATGATTATGGTTGATGCAGATACATGATGGGGTTCTTGTTCATGACTCTGGTTAATTTCATGTTGACACTGTTTGCAACTCTTCTATGTGTGTTTTTCGCGCCTACTGCAGCCGGGCCTGGCATTCCTGAAATTAAAGCTTATTTGAATGGTGTTGACACTCCTGATATGTATGGTGCTACAACAATGTTTGTTAAGGTATGTATAGCTTTTCATCATGTTTCACTAACAATAGTTGTAAATTAATTAGATGGAAAAAAAAGAGTGATCATGTTGTGAATTTTTTTAATAATGGCTTAGGATCGAGGTAAGTGCAACTAGGCGTTTTTTATTATTTAAAACTTTTTGTTAGCAAGTTCGCTCACAAGGGTAGCGAACTCATGACAAGTCTGACAATGCTTTTTTGGAGTTCACTGATGTGGCAAGTGAATTAGGGAAGTTCTTTTTGGATGGCAGGCGAACTCAAGCCAACTCCTTTGCAGCAAACTTGCAGATGGGACTTGGTTTGGGTTCGTTGAACTTGCCAAGTCACTTGTCACACGAGCTAGGTTAGGTTAAAACGGATTAGGATTTTTCGGATCAGAACGGTAAGGTTCAAAAAGTTACATTAATTCATAGCAAACTCCCGGATTCTGACACAACTTAAGAAATATTATAAGCATAATTATTATTTTAATCGCAAATAAGTTTGGCGTGTCAATAGGTCTAACCATATAAGATACAATAATCAAATTTTAAAATATATGTAATATAAATATTTAAGCATGAGAAACGAAGAATAATTTGAAATCAATTAAAATATGAAGAATGGATAATCAATATAAAAAAGTGTGTATTTAAATCAATTTCAAACCTTTAAATTGAATAGTAAAAATATTTAAGTCAACTAAAAACAATAGGGGTCGCTTGTTTATCGCTAAACAGTATTTTCTTTGGTCTGGTTTTGGTCGGATCGGGTTGGGTGATATACAATAAGAGATAATCAAACTAAATTTTAATAATCAACAAAAGCATGTCAAACGTCATTTCAAATGGATAATGAAAACTAATAATTAACCAACGAAACGAAAGAGATGATCGATTGAAATCGGCTTCTAATCTTTTGTGGCTTTGTTTTTTTAATAAGGTTTTAACCTTTAAAATCATGGATTGGGCTAATATTGTTCATGGTTATTGGGCTTAAGTCACAATAATTTTAAAAATCATGGGTTGGGCGAGGCATGATTTTTTACAGCCATGCCTAGAACCAGAAGTACTCAATCATAAACCATCTACTTCTATAAAAAATCTGTCATGTTGTTAATACTGCTTCTAAATCATGGTCATATAGATCTTTGGAAGCATTGGGGCTGTGTCTGCAGGCTTGGACCTAGGAAAAGAAGGTCCTTTGGTTCACATTGGCGCTTGCATAGCTTCATTACTCGGTCAAGGTGGGCCGGACAACTACAAGATCAGATGGCGATGGATTCGTTACTTCAACAACGATCGCGACAGACGAGACATCATAACTTGTGGGGCCTCTTCAGGTGTATGTGCTGCTTTCCGGTCGCCAGTAGGCGGTGTGTTGTTTGCACTTGAAGAGGTGGCAACATGGTGGAGAAGTGCACTTCTGTGGAGAACTTTTTTCAGCACTGCAGTTGTGGTAGTGGTTCTTAGAGCTTTCATGGAGTACTGCAAAACAGGAGAGTGTGGGCTTTTTGGCGAAGGCGGGCTTATTATGTTTGACGTCAGTGGCGTTTCGGTAAAATACCATGTTGTTGATCTCATCCCTGTAACTGTCATTGGAATCATTGGAGGAGTTTTGGGAAGCCTTTATAACTACCTCTTGCACAAGGTCCTCCGACTCTATAACGTCATTAACGCGTAAGTGTTTATAAGTTCACGCTTAATGTAGTTAATTGAATTACAGACAACTGTTTAAATCAAAGTGGGCAAAATGTGTTAACAGGTTAAGATATTTAAATAAAAGGAAACAAGTCAAGCAGGTTGAAAGTCACTGAAAAGTGTATTTTTAATGCATACAGCCTTGTAAATCATTTTATCAAATATTAAATTCTTTATTACCATTATTGTGCTGTTCACAAAATGCACAAAAAGTGTTAATGAGTTAAGATAGTTAAAAACGAAACGGGTCAAACAGGTTGTAAGTCACCAAAATGTATTTCTAATGCATACAATCTGTGTTAATGGGTCAATACATTTAGATGAAAGAGAAATGGGCCAAACTTGTTAAAATTCACTCTAAAGTGGATTTTTAATGCATTTAGCCTCATAAATCATTTTATCAAACATTAAGTTCTTAACTACTATTGTACTTTTTGAAAATGCACTATAAGTGTTTAACGGGTACATTTATTGGACAATCAGATTTTAAGTCTCAACCTTGATTGTATTGTTGATTGTTATGCTTGATTACAAATAAACCTTATTTATAACCATACAATTCCTTGTTAGACAAGAATAGGAGAAAACTAACTCAAAAACCCCTAGGTTTATAAATACGACAACTAGGTCCGCATACTTACGCAAGATTACACCAACAATATTTAGATAAAAGGTAAGCGGGTCAAACAGTTTGAAAGTCACTTGAAGTGTACCTTTTAATGCATACAACATTGTAAATCATTTTATCAAGTACTAAATTCTTTATTATTATTGTACTATTTAGACAATGCACAAAAAGTGTTAACGGGTCAACCAAACCAAACTGGTTTTACGGTAACACAAAACCATTTTTGACTGGTCACCCGAGCTGTTTTTACTACCTCTAATTGTATACTTGCTGAAATTGCATACAGGGTACTAAAGCTGTCACATTTTCTTGCAGAAAAGGGAAATTAGCCAAAATCTTATTAAGTCTCACTGTCTCATTATTCACCTCCATGTGCTTATACGGGCTTCCATTCCTCGCGAGCTGTACACCATGCCACCCATCGGCTATAGATTCTGAGTGCCCAACAACCGGAAGAATGGGGAACTTCAAGAAATTTAACTGCCCGAAAGGACACTACAACGACTTAGCCACTCTCCTCCTAACAACCAGTGATGATGCGGTCCGTAACATATTCTCAACCAACACACCTGGCGAATACAGTGTTTTTTCCCTTCTCATTTTCTTTGCACTTTATTGCATATTGGGCCTATTCACATTTGGGATCGCGGTCCCCTCGGGTCTATTCCTCCCAATAATCCTAATGGGCTCAGCTTATGGCCGTCTGCTAGGTATGGCAATGGGCCCCTACACAACCATTGACCAAGGTCTATACGCGGTGTTAGGTGCAGCCTCATTAATGGCAGGCTCAATGAGAATGACTGTTTCGCTTTGTGTAATATTCCTTGAGTTGACCAACAATCTTCTTTTGCTCCCTATAACAATGCTTGTCCTTTTGATTTCCAAAACTGTTGGAGATTGTTTTAATCCTAGCATTTATGAGATCATACTAGAGCTTAAAGGGTTACCTTTCTTGGAAGGTAACCCTGAGCCCTGGATGAGAAATATAACCGTTGGCGAGTTAGCTGATATTAAGCCGCCAATGGTGACTCTTTCTGGGATTGAGAAAGTGGGCCGGATCGTTGATGTTTTAAGGAACACAACCCATAATGCTTTCGCGGTTGTTGATACCACAATGGTGCCCAGTGTGGGCCAGATGAGTGAAGTTCATGGGCTTATTTTAAGAGCCCATCTTTTGTTAGTGTTGAAGAAGAAATGGTTTTTGAAAGATAGGAGGAGGACCGATGAGTGGGAGGTTAGAGAGAAGTTTACTTGGGTTGAGGTGGCGGAACGGTGGGGCACGATTGAGGACGTAGCGGTTACGAAAGAGGAAATGGAAATGTATGTAGATTTGCATCCGCTTACCAACACGACACCTTACACAGTGGTGGAAACCATGTCGGTTGCCAAGGCTTTGGTGCAGTTTAGACAAGTTGGGCTTCGTCACATGCTAGTATTACCGAAATGCCACGGCCCTACGGTTAGTTAACTTTCTACATTAAGAAATGAAAAAAAGCATTATGCTGCTATGGACTAGGGACTAATGTTACTAATGTATCTTGTCACAGGTGCCACCAGTGGTTGGGATCTTGACCAGGCAAGACTTGAGAGCCCACAACATTTTAAGTGCATTTCCTCATTTGGAAAAATCATATGAAACTAGAAAGGTGTGTTAAATCTCCATGTGATTATTTTGTAATTTTTTATTAGGTTAAAGAAGGTACCACACGAACGAAAACGTCTATGCACGTAAGAGTAAAGATCGCGTTGTTTTGTCAGTTATACATCAAATCAAGTCATTCTTTTAAGCAAGCTTTTTTTTTTTTTTTGTTATAGCCATGCATCATATTACATGAAAGAATTTCATCCATATCAATCAAAAGATGAAAGATGTAAAGATGTCTTTAGTAATAATCATATTTAATAACCGATGGCTTATTGCCACCGAGGGCAAAACGATCATGCCACATTTGATATCTTCATATCCGTATCGCTATTGGTTTCGTTGAAAAAACGAGACCATTTTGTCATAAACAACATCTTTAGCCGTTACACCCATGATAAAATCAGCATGAGCGAACTCCCTGACATATTGCACACTAAGCTTCCCTTCATCATGCAACTTGAGATCATCGAGCAAATTGGCAACATCTTTACTGTCTGCAAGCGCGTCTTGGCCTCCATGGCTGATAAAAAGAGGGAAGTCTTTTGGGATATTTGAAAGGTTATAAATTGGAGGCCTTGGAATGCCATAGTGTTCTATATTGAAGATAGGAGTTCCATAGTCATACTTAGCCAACACCCCATCTCTAACAGCTGCAGATATTATGTTTATATATCTATTCGAATTCATGAATAATATAAACTAAACTAGAGAGGTGTGCATGGGTTAGTTTCGGATCAAACAGAACCAAAGACTCTGTTTTTGGATTTTAAAACCCGCTGTGTTTCGGCTTTTTCAGTGTTTATATCGGGTTTGGTTCGTTTTTCGGTTTTACCTTTTGGGCTTGAAACTTTGGGCCTAAATTTCCGCCAATTATTTATTAAACATTTATGTTTAAAATTTTTGGGCTACACCAGTCAAAAATAAAGTTAACATCCATAACTTGAACAACTAAATTAGTTCTTTCGGTTTTCTTGGGGCTCGGTTCTAAAAGTCATGCTGTTTGGTTTTTATACATGCCAAATCAAAGTCATCATTGAACCAAAAACTCGGTTTTTGAAAACACATAAAACCAAACCGTCAATTTTGGGTTAGGTTTACAAGTCGGTTATTTCGCTTCATGCACACCACTAAACTAAATGAACTTACTTTGAGACAAATGAACCAAGTTCTTAGTTGAGGTAGGCTGTGGCTCGCTTCTCAAGAACACGTCTACAGTCGAGGAGTTCAGGCAGCAGTTTCTACCTTTGAAGTAACAAAAATATCAAACAAAATATCGTCTTTAATCATTTAAACTGATACTTGTAATGTCCAAACGTCATCTACCTGTGATAGCGGTCATTAAGTCATAACATGATACCTTTGGATCGGCACATAGGCCTTTAAGAAACCGATCCACATCTTCACTGTACGTATTACAATAAAAAATAATAAAGGAACAATATGTTGATAACATGTTATGTGTATAGTTATGTCATGAACAAGAAGGTGAAACTGAGGTGTTTCATTTTTACCCTTTTGGATTGAACTCAGCAAGACCAAACACTATAGTAATCTGTAGAGAAATATAAATGTTTTTAGGAGAATATTGAGCTTCATATGATCATACAGAAAACATGTTCATGAATCATGAGTTGGATATGTGATCAAATATACATACCTCTCCAACAAAGACTTTGGCCGCAAGAACACCGAGTGCAGTGGTCAT
Source organism: Bidens hawaiensis (assembly GCF_021521415.1). Lineage (NCBI taxonomy): Eukaryota > Viridiplantae > Streptophyta > Magnoliopsida > Asterales > Asteraceae > Bidens > Bidens hawaiensis. Next base: position 21,145 of record NW_027491356.1, on the reverse strand, counting down.
ATGGCTCAAGTATGCGATCGGGCTTAACATTGCAGCCGATTTTATCTTGTCTATTTCTTTACCCTCTGAAAAAGATGCCAATGCAATCAAAGTTCCCTACAGGAAGCAAGTCAGTATCATAAACTTGTGTAGTTAGCTCTTTAGGTGGTGTGTACTTTGGTGCATGAAATAGTATGAAAACCACCTCTATGACTAAAGTATTATGATAACTGACAGAGTAAAAAGTTGTGTTATATTATTATCTATAATAATATATATAAACGAAACCCCTAAAATCCTACGTGTCGCGATGTGGTCGCTCCCCCCTTTTATGGAAGCCACCAGATTACTTGATTTTTAAATGAGGCCTCTCATTGATTTAACTCAAATTCATGGGTATGGGTCTTATCAAAACCAGATATCTCTTAAACAGGTTATAACATCTCATTAAATTAAAAATTAATCTTACCAATTATTTGATATGAAAATTCTATAAAATAGGGATATGCTAAAATTTAATAACCAATTTAAAAAGAAAAAAATATTATTTATAATTAGTAAACAATTTTATAGTAAAAACATAAGCGGGTCATGGGTTACCAAATCCAGATAGCTTTTAAATGGGTTATAACATATCATTTATTTATGAAACCCTTTCATCATCAAACCTTAAGTATATTATTAACTTCATTATAATAAAGAAAATTAAAACCCAAAAAATAAATATTAAAAAACAAAAAATGTAAAACAACCATTCTCTCAAGCTATCAGATTGCTTTATTTGTAAATGAAGGCTTCTCACGCATTTGACCGTAATTCACGGGTAAAGGTCTCACCAAACCCAATAGCTATTAAACTGGTTATAATATCTCATTATATATATAATTAAATAGAAAAAAATACATTTGATGAAATGGTTTAAGATGAAAGTGGTTCATCAACGGGAGGTGGCTGGTTAGCAGGGCGTATGGGTTCAACACTGGGAGGTGGCGGGTTAGGAGGGTGTACTGGTACAACTGGACGTCTCTGGTTAGCAGGGTGTATAGTATCGGAAACGGGAAATGGATACCCTCCACCCAGATTTGATATTGAGTTCGAGAGATGGTCTAGGATGAAAATGTGTTGGTTGAGTTTGAGAGTAAAATTTAAATAGTTAAGTTTAAATTTTTAACTATTTTTTTCAAATAAAAAAAAACCCAAAGAGCTGTCTGTGTTATTTATAAAAAAAAAAAAAAAAAGATTTTGTTTTTCTTTATTAAAATTGAATAGGCCGTTTAAAATGGGACCCACTACTAGTGCCCGTTGTTCATTTGGATAGCCGGACCTAGGAGCCAGAACATGGCTTGTTCAGTGCCTTCTAAGTCCGTGATCACCAATGACGGATGAAGTTTGCCTCCGTTGGAGGTGCTCCAAAGGGGGTTAGAAACTCATAAAACTTAAAAAGGGCATGACTTTAACAGGCCATACAAGTGATAGATAGAAACATCTCAATGAGTCACATCTTGTAACAAACACCATTGACGATTTGCCCCAACCCCTCGGTCCCAATTCTATCAACTAGAGCCCCGATTCAAACTTTTCATTATTTCGTTCAAATGTAAAAACATACAAATCCACTAAATGCACTAATTTACGTTGCTTGTTACCTTTTAATGTCATCACTCAATTGTCAATTGTAACTTTTGAAATCTGCCATAACTACCAAATTTAGAAATTATCTATATAAAGGGAGCTTAAAATTTTGCCTTGGTATTCAAAATATATTCTATTTTGATCAAATAGTGAGAGAGCTTACCAAAGAATGCCCGACGTAGCGGACCTTCTGGTTCGTTTGTTGGAAGATATAAGCAATAACAGCAGGCAAGTCGAAAGCTGCGATTTCGTCCCATGTCCAATTCCAGAATTCCTATTATATGTTGGCATCAAATCACATGGTTATCTAATATATACACAACTTGAAATAACAAAAGAATACAATAAAACGTAACATTGGACCTACGGGTTTGTCAGGATCAAGAGTGACATGTCTTCGACTATACGAGGTTCCTCTCGTGTTCGCTATCCAAACATCGAAACCGTTATCAGCCAAGATCAAGGCTAGAGATTGCTCCGGGGAATTTAGAAGCCATGTCATGCCATCCTACATCGTAACATTCGAATTATGTTACAATAAGTTCGAATATTTATGAGGGAAAGTAAAGTAAAATAATATTTGTATTGGTAAAATATATGGCAATTGGTACTGAGTGTCAGACTTGAATATAGGTTCAAAATCCTTCACGGGTTCTTTGGAATTAATGGGTCAAGGACAATTATGGAGCCAATAAAAAAAGTTGACGTGTCAATATCTAAAAAGGATGTCACTAAAACAAACTTGTTTTTAAATATATCTATAGAAATAGTATAGAATAGAGATTATTTCATTAAAAATCAAATAATATTCATAAACCTGAAATAAGTTGATTAATAATATCCGTGAATATAGAGACAAATTCGGAGCCTAACACCTAATGACCCGGACAAAATGAAAGGTAATGACGTGGCAACATGCATGTGTTCCATTTTCTTGTTTTATCCTAAATAAAAAAATATTCATGGGACGACGTGAATTATCACGCAAATATACGCATGTTTCATTGCGCACTCTCCTATTGTTTTGCTTTTTTACTTTACTTCTCTTTGCCAACAGAAAAATCATTTCAAATATATAGTAATTGCGTGTAACATATAATATAAAAATCCTAACATCTTTTGAAAGTGTGTGGTGTTCAAATAATCAAATTGCTCAACGATCCAAAAGAAAACCTAACAAAAGCTTCTTTCATATTGGTTGGTTTGTAAACCACCTGAGCCAAGCCTTGATCAAGAAAAAATTAGCTTGCTTGAATATTTTAATTCAAATTTGTTTAACTATAACAATAATTAATTAAAAAGCTTGGCATCAAACCTTTAGTAATCAAAAGGAAATTTTTTTGTTTTTATAAAACGTTAGTGATATTTTAGATAAAACTAATGTACTGTTTTAATTAAAGATTGCAAAATCTCAAGTTCGAACCTGATCCCAACAAGGTTTAACCATAGTAAACCTTTGAACGACAGGTAACAGTGAGCTTCAGCTACTCAAGATAACCAGGTTTTATTTGTTTCATTAAATAAAAAGCCAATGAAAAAATAAAATAATCTATAACAAAGACGCATCCATTAATCAAATTCAACATATTGTGAGTGTAACGACAAACAGTTATTTTGACGTTAAGTAAACGTGTAACCTAGTCTAATCTATGTGCTTGTGAGTTTGTGACTTGTGAGCAAAATCCAATTATAAAAATTACCACAAGCACTCCATGCTGCAACAACACCGGTTGTCTCTTCCTCCCACCGCCGCCACCACCACCACCGTGTCTTCCCGTCGGAATCCTCTGAACGCTTAATATGTACCCATCTTCCGTCGTCAACTAACAACACAAAAACCCTATCAGTACCAAACCAAACCAAACCAAACATTACAACCAAACTAAACTAAACTCATTCCGTACATCAATTTCTTGACACTTGTAGCCATATTTTGTTACTGCGGAGGCGCATATTCCGAGCGGTGGTGGGTTGGTGATGATGGCACCGTCGGAGATGAATGTTCGTGATCCGACAGCTGGGTGTGGCTGAATTAATGTTAATGTTAATACACTGGTTGTTAAGAATATTACAAGTTTACCGACAGCCATGATGTGTTAGGAGAAAATGATGAGAAACAGATGACTATGCTTTAAAATTACAAAGTAGTATTTATGGTGGTGTGTGTGTATATGTAATGTCAGCGTGTGGACAACTTCTTGAAAATTTTGGATCAGTTTAATGTGTATTTATGTAAAGATATATTTTATGAAATTTTCCATCTTAAGAAAACTTTAAATTACATGAAAAATAAAGTGGCATATTTTATGTAACAAATTTAACAAGAATTTAAACACTTACACGATATGCTTTGGTTCAAGTTAATATAATGGAAGAAAACGAGTCAATCTATACGACCTTTTATATTTACTGCCTTTAAATAAGGGGAGATTTTGTTTTATTATATTTACTATGGAATACTTCGAGAAAAAGAAAATTCAGTATTTTATATGTGGTAAATTGAAAATTATTATGGATTGAAAATTGCATGATTTTATAACTTTGGTATAAGCAGTTTTGATTAAAATTGAAAACCGTGTTATTATTAGACATTATTGTTCTTGTTTCTATGTTTTTTATTTGATTTTTTTTTTTCAGTCTAAGCTTTTAGATTTCTTCAGTTCTCATTGTGGATGAGTATTGAACTATATTATTATTAGACATTATTAGTGTGAGCTCACATGTCTAATCACTAGTATTTGTAATATAAACTCTAAATATTGTATAACAACCTTAATCAATAAAAATCCCGTGTCACCATCGTTTTACAATAACATCATGTCAAAGTAAATATTTTTACTTGAACGTCTTCTAACTACCACTGAATGTATATATGTTTACTCATGAATCATGATACAGGAATGGAAAGTTGTTACATGAGTCATGAGTGTTCATCTCGCATACTTCATGATTTTAAATATTCATATTATGTTTTTATAAGTTTGAATCAAATATAAATGACTTTTATCGTAAGAAGTCTACAAATAACTAGAGTATTACAATATAACTTTTGAACAAGAGTAATAATTATTACACTAAATTATTTTTTATAACATAATTATTCTAGTTCAAAACTGTAATTACTCTGATTATTTGTATGTTTAGTATGTTAATTTTATTTGTATCGGAGCTCATCCCATATTTCTATATCATTGACTACAAAAAAGCCTTAGGTGTTGTTCTCTGCCCCCCCCCCCCCTATGGCACCACTAGATTGCTTCAATTCTAAATTGTGAAATTCTATATATGCGTTTGACATTTTTAAGTTAAAAAATAAGCAGGTCACGGGTTTCATCAAACCTAGATAGCCGTTAAACAAATTATAACATCTCATTTATTTGTAAAACCCTTTCATCCCTATTGTCGGTCTATCCTCTCCATCACTGGTTAACTTCCGATTACCACCCAACATCGTCAACCTTCCCTCTCATGCATCAACCACCATCATCACCTATATCAACCCCCCCCCCCTCTTTGTTGGATTTATCCCGAATCACCGAATAAACACTGGTTAATCGGCCACCAGTTCAGATCTGGTCATACCTTACCTTCTTTTTTATTTATGAAATCTATCTGGGTCAATCTGTTTTCATCTTCATCACTCATACCACAACCACGACAACCTTGATTTTTGGCCTAAAACGGCTAGAACTGATGATAAATTACTATAATACTATGCTATCTTAAATTTATAAAAGCATGCCTAATTTAGATTTTGATCTTAATGCTTTCTGATACAAACCCAGGTCAAATGCTCATTCATTTAAAATTTAAATGAATAGTTCATGAATATAAATGACGTAAACGAACAAAGCTAAAGGACATAAACTAAAATGCATGAACAAACGTAAATGAACATAAAAAAAACATAAACAAATACAAATAAACGCATTTAAATGAACACGAACGAACAAATATTAAACATTAAGTAAATGATACATTCAATGTTTCATCCAAAAATAAACATAAAAAACATAACCAAACATACATTGATCAAAATAGGTCAGAGTATATTACAACCTTCCTTACAATAAACTAAATTAAAATTCAAAAAAGTATATTCACAATATGAAAAACAACAAATATATTTTTTTAAAAAATCCCATAACACGAGGGAATAAAAGCTAGTATGTATATAAAGCCTGATATCAAGTAAAAATATATACACGATTATAGGATAGACATGTATTTATTTTCTTACGTGACTACACTGAAAAGGTAAATGTGTTCATAATTATATTATATTATATTATATTATATTATATAATATATTAAAAATCATGGGTTGGTGCCGCACTGGTCTTATTGATCCGCATGATACCATCTCATTGGTCTAGTTAAATGTTATTTTTTTTACTTTTAATTTGTCTTTTATTAAAATAAATTTCTTACTTGTTATTGGTTTAGTGTCGACATCATCATTCTGGCTGATTGGCCGGCTGGAGGGTGGCGTCGGTTGGACCGTCAGTCGAGGCACGTAATTTTTAGGTGTCAAAATTTTTTCATCTATATTTTTTATATATACATTTAAAAATATAAAACTTATAAAATATGAATTGTTTTTTACCATCTTATAATTATTGGGCCCGAAATTATTTTTTATCCATAATCCATTTAATTAAGTTTTGGGCCCAAACCAAAACTAAAAACAAAAAAATAAATAAAAACCCGATACAAAATAAAAGAAATAACGGTCAATTGAAATTTCTCTTTGGTTCCTTCCTTCTTTGCAAATGTTGAACAACGACCAACCCAGCCGACCACCACTGTTGGTTCGTTGTTAACCACCAGGCTCCTCCACGGTTGACCAAGCTAGCCACCAAGGACCAAGCTATATTTTTTTTCCAATGTTAGGACTTAGGAGAGTTTCACGAATCATTGGTTAATCGTTAACTATTACGGTATTTGATTTTAATAATATATTTTTCTATATTTATTGTTATAACATTAAGTCTTATTTAAAAAAATTAGCTTGTATATTTCGCTACTCGTTAAAGCTATGGGCCTTTTTTTCCAGCTCGGTCGAGGTATTTAAATCCTCGGAGACGGCCATGCCGAATTCGCATAGGTTCGTTGCAGAACTTGCATTAACTCGCAGCCGCAACACGTGGTTTTTTTGTCGCCGCGAGCTTTTTTATTCGTCAATTTCGAACTAACTCGTGTCAGTTCTCGGGCACAACATGCGTATGTGAAGAAACACTAACCAGACCCCTGACAGATTACTGGTAACCTGGGGGTTGGATAGCTGTTTCCCACGAGGGGTTAGACCCTTGGAAGATGGTTCTTCTGATAACCTGCAAAACAGACACCGTGAGCTCGTCACTGAGAAGGGGGGGTTCCTCCTTGTGACCACCCTCCGGCGTGAGAATCAGACTAGATTGCTCTTTAAATATAAAAGTATATTAAGAGATTGCTAGAGCAGATATCAGGTATAATATGATGATAATGTAGTAAGATATATGATAATGTAATGTAATAATGTGTTGAGATGATCATACCATTTGGGGTATTTATAGCCGAAGGTAGGTTTCCAAGGAGGTATGGCCGGCTGCTACAGTGTTCCTGTTCATCAACAGTAGCCTACGCACGTGCCCTGCTGGTAGTTGGTGGGTAGGCAGCGGCTGATAGTGACCAGGCCTGCTGTGTACTATTCCCTTTCCACCAACTGCCGGCTACGCACGTGGTATGACAGTAGTTGGTGAGTAGGCAGCGGCTAATAGTGGTACAGTACAGGAGCATGCTGCTCGCCATACTGTATCAGTGAGCTGTCGTATCTCTGATCAGATCTTTCGCCCATACCTCGTCAGGTACAGTAAAAGATCCTTCAGTATACGGACTGGCTTATTTGGGCGGGAGTATTCCCCCTCCCGCCTCTGTGCGGGATTGCTCCCGGCTTGGCTCATTCCTTCAGGTGACACTGAATGATCGAGAGCTAAGTGCCTTGTGCGTGTAGCCATGCTGCGCGGGTGGCCTTCCCTAATGGCTTGTATCCGAGGCTGCGGGGACAGGCGGAGTCCTTCACCATTGGGAGGCATTTCCTGCGGGACCAGCTTGCGTACTGCGCGTAAGGACGTCACGTCTCTGAGCATGGTTGGTTCTGCGGATCCAGTTGGTCTCTGCGCAGACTTCCCTGTTTAAGGTGAGTCTTGCGGGTCCAACTGGGCTCTGCTGGGACCTACCTCTTCAAGTCCCCCCAGTCCAATGTTCTTCTCATGAGTGTTTAATAAAGTGAGGTGAACTTTTGGACTTGAGCAAAGGGTTTTGAAAAGGGTTTTGTAAGGTTTTCCATGGGGATTCTTTCCGCGGAAGTCCTTGTCACTTGCAGAAATGCCCGAGTTTCCTGCTTGGTCTTTGGGTATGATGCGGGTAGGTCTGTAACCTCCTCGCAAGTCAGGAGCATTGAGTCCCAGTTGTATGGATTTTCCATGAGGTTTTGGTAGTTTTGAACATAGTGATCAATTATGTTAAGACCACCAATTCCATCCTGGAGCTTCAAACAACGTAGTTCTCGACGTTCCCGCTATGCGGGGATGTTATTTCCGTTTCCGCAAGCATTGCCCAGAAGATCCTTCTTGGTTTCAATTCCCAGCGGAGCGCTAGGTATGTGAAGGGTTTTGCCTTAACACTGTACCTGCGCTCGTCTTACGGTTACTTTACTTCCAAGGTATTCCTGGCGTCAATTCCCTGCGGGTGCTAGGTATGTGAAGGGTTTTGCCTGAACACTGTACCCGCAGCCGTCTTATAGTTACTTGGTTGCCAAGGTACTTGGCTTCAATTCTCTGCGGGTGCTCGGTATGTGAAGGGTTTTGCCTTTACACTGTACCCGCATCCGTCTTACGGTTACTTGTTTGCCTAGGTTTATTTGGCTTCAATTCCCTGCGGGTGCTAGGTATGTGAAGGGTTTTGCCTTTACACTGTACCCGCAGCCGTCTTACGGTTACTTGTTTGCCAAGGTTTATTTGGCTTCAATTCCCTGCGGGTGCTAGGTATGTGAAGGGTTTTGCCTTTACACTGTACCCGCAGCCGTCTTACGGTTACTTGTTTGCCAAGGGGTAAAGGGGTATTTTCCCGCTTACTTTTTAATATTTTCGAATTTTGAATTTTGAAATTCGAAGAGTTGGTGAAAAGATCAGAACAGTCCAAACCTCTGAAACGTCGTGCGACGGTTTCTTCTGACTGTGTCAGGACGTGCAGGAAGTTATGGTGACGTGACAGAACATGGTCATTCCAGTCGCTTTTTCAGGCGCGTGGGCGCGATTTTTCGGGCGCGTGGCCGCGAAATTACTGGCACACGTCCTTTCAACAGCTGTTGCCAGCTTGCTTTTTGCCACGTGTCATAGTTTCATTGCACATTCGATTTCTCTCTCCTCCGCATTAAATTCACCGCATTAATTGCGATTACTATATAAAGGGGGAGAGGGTTATTTGTAATTCACACTTTTCACTCTTCTCTTCATCTTTAAGGCGATTTCCGGCGAATACTCCTTTATTCAATCGAGCATTCTCTCGAAATCGTTCTCTTCTTCCTCTGCAAGATGTCTTCTCGTGATGCTGAAGCTATAGCTGACGACAGGGGTACTGCTGGCGAGTGCCAGTGTGCTCTGCCCGGCGATCAGTACCGGTACGTTGTCAGGAAGTTCATGCTCGATCATCTCGAGCCTGAGTTTCCTGAATCCCACCAGACCGTGTACGATGCCCCCAGAGGCAAGATCGGGGTTTATGCTGCATTTTTCGTCTATGGGAATCTTAGATTCCCATTGACAAAATTTGTTTACCGTGTCCTTGAGAGGCACGGTGTTCATTTGACCGAGCTGCACCCCATGGCGATCGCCAAGATTCGCCATTTTGAGTGGGTGTGCCGGATTTTGGGCATCGAGCCCCATGTGGACCGCCTGATGACCTTCTATACCTGGAGGTGCATCCAGGGGTGGTACATCTTGACGACCCGTATTAAGGGTCTGAAGATTTGCGACACCGAGCGCAGTCTTCGCGCGTGGAAGCAGGAATTCTTCTACATTTCTGCCCGCGCCATCCCCCTTGCCATGAAGTTTAAAAATGGCCAAGCGATACCGAGCCTTCACGCCCCCAACTACCAGGAGGCGGAATGGTTTTCGAAGATATCCCGGATCCAATCTCCGGTTTACCGGTTTGCGGAGTCCGGGATGGTCATGTTAGGGATGAGCCGGGTGTGGAAGGATGCGTCTCAGGTTCCCATCCTTCTCGAATACGGTTTGAACTCTATTCCCTATGGTATGTCTTGTCTTTCTTTTTGATACGCTTTTGTCTTCTAACTGTTTATTCTTTCAGAGGGAAATGATTTGGAGTCGCTTCTGTACCCGCGGGAAACCGACGGTCCTGCGCGGATGGGTACTCGTGCTCTGGACGAGGGCGAGTTGCCCATCCTGGAGCAAACGGCGGATCGGTTTGTGGAGGTCTATCCGCTGGGCCACGAGATCCTGAGCCACCGGCGGCCAGGTAAGGCGATATTCTTTCCTCAATCCCTCAATGCTGTACCCGCTGCTGGAATTCCTGACCCGTCTTCTTCTGAGGAATCCTCAGATGCTCCTCCGTTGGTGCGGAAGAAGAAGGCTGCTGCCGGCGTGAAGGGGAAGGAGAAGGCCTCCACAGCTGATCCAGTGGTTTTATCTGACTCGGAGTCAGATAGTGAAGAAGTGGCGGGGAAGCCCGGTGGTGAGAAGACCACTGCTCCGGAGGCTACGACCGTTACCTCCGGAGAACCAACGAAGACGACGGTGACCGGTACCAAGAGGCCGGCTCCATCGGGTTCCTCCCCGCCCGTCCGTACGTTCAGGGTCAAGAAAACCCGTAAGTACAATCATAATGTCTGTAGATTTATCACTTCATAAATTTATCCAACACTCTCCTCTTTGTGCAGGCGTGGATGTTGACGCATTCCGGGGTGAAGCGCAGAGGAGTACCCTTCCGCCAATGACGGTAGGCTTGGTCAGCCTACCTGAGGCGTCGACCCAGGTGACCGCGCCTGCTTCCGCTGGTTCAGTTGCTCCTGAGCAGACTGTTCCAGCTGAGATGACGTCCCCGCCGGCCTTGAGTGCGATTTTTACAGCATCCTTCACAGAGCCGGCGGTTACTGCTGCTGCTGACTACGAGGCGGCGACCACGGCGGCCACCACAACGGCGACCACGGCGGCTGCCACCATGCCCGCGCCACCGGCACCGATGGCCGGATCATCAGGTACGCGCAGGGCTTCCCGCCGATCTTTGCCACCTTCCCGTCTGCCTGACCTGTTGGATGGATTTCCTTTAGGTTCAGGTGATGGGTTTGGCGGCTATCGGCCTGTCATTGACCCTACAGGTGCGTGGGGTTCCTTTCTTTTTTCCCTGGTTTTTTATCATCTTTTCCTTACTGCCTTTGTTTCTTTTGCAGTGTCGGATTCCAATGAAGTGTATGTTCCGCGATGGAACATACGCCGAGGAACAACCCTTCGTACCCCTGTGGAGTGCGTGGACTGGGCTCGCCACGCTGCTCCTCATGGTGCGTTGGGGGAAGCCATGGCTAGCTACCAGGAGGGTAGGCTAACCAATGAGCTTCGGGTTCTCCAAGCCCGGATGCAGCCGCGCGTCGAGCTGCTTTGTCGTGAAAACGACAAGTTGAAAGCAGCTCGCGCCAAGGACGTATCTGAGGCGCGTGCTCTTCGGGAGGAGAACCAACAGCTGGCGGCAGCTGCCGCCGACAAGGAGAAGGCCTTCAAGGCCCTCGAGGTTGAAGTTCAGGCGCGACTCGAGGCCCGCTCCAAGGCTGCCCAAGCTGTGAATGAACAGCTTCGGCTGGCCAGGGAGATTGCGCGAAACGCAACCGAGAGGGCTGCCAAGGCTGAAGCCGTTGCTGAGCCTTTGCGTGTGGAGAATGAGGAGCTCAAGGCCAAATTAGAGGCTCTCCAACGCGCTCATGATGCCTTGGCAATGGAAGATGCCAAGAAACTCCAGGAAATCCTGGACCAGAGGGGGGTGCTTGACCACACCGAGCGGAAACTTAAGGGCGTCGAAGAGGCTGCCGCAAAGGAAGTTTTACTTGCCAACCTTAACAAGAGCGAAGCCGAACGCGCCCATAACGAAGCTCAAGCTGCCCTCCAATGGCTTCTTCGAGAAGCGTTGCCTCAGGTATGTTTAGTTTTATCTTCACGCTTTTCTTTTGTAAGAAAAGGTTCTAATACTTGTGTTTTCTTTGTAGGTTGTGCGTCGGGTCTTTTCAGAGACCTCTTACGATGATGCTATGACCGCAGCCCTCAACGCTTCTCATGAGGATGGGGAAAAGGCCGGCTTCCTGCTTGGTCTAGGGTTTGTTGAGAAAGGCGTCCCGCCTTCCAACTTCCCTTTGTTCGATGTGGATACCGAAGCCATTTATGACCAAGCATTGAACCAATACGCCGCCTTCCCGCATCCAGTGGTGGAAAAGGTGGACGAAGTAGCTGCTGCTGATGATGGGTTAGCTGTCCTCAAAGCGTTCCTCGAACCACCCCGTTCTTCTGACGGAGCGGGTCCAAGTGGAAGCGGCCCTGAAGCTTGATCCTGAAGATCCCTTCCCATTGATAAGATAGACTTGTATAGTTTTATTCTTTTAGGCGGGTAGTTACCCGGCCATTCTTGTAATATATTCTTGAAATATTAATCTTTTTGCGTATAAGATTGTTATTTCCTTCTTTGGGTTCCTTGCTTTATAAACTTATGACTTGCATACTTAGTTTAAATTAGCAATTTTCCAAGTGTTTAGAATAAGAACCTTTGAACGTGGTTGATAATGGGTTAAAGTTTCGCTTCCTCCTTCGTGATTGTGCGGGTAGAACCGTCACTTGCACTTGGTAGGATGGCTAAACTTTAACCTTCATCTGACCTGCGTGTAGGTTTTCCTTTTCGAAATTTCTAAGGCATTAAGATAAGTTAACCTTTGAACGTGGTTGATAACAGGAAGTCTTGCTTCCTCTTTCGTGATTGTGCGGGTAGAACCGTCACTTGCACTTAGTAGGATGGCAAAACTTTACCCTTATCTGACCTGCGTGTAGGTTTTTCTCACCTTTTGAGGATAAGTTAACCTTTGAACGTGGTTGATAACAGGAAGTCTTGCTTCCTCTTTCGTGATTGTGCGGGTAGAACCGTCACTTGCACTTAGTAGGATGGCAAAACTTTACCCTTATCTGACCTGCGTGTAGGTTTTCCTTATCCTTTTTAAGAATTTTGTTTTGAACCGTTCGACGCGCGGTTGTCGATAGGTTAGTGTTCGGTTTCCTTTCATGATTCATGCGGATAGACTGGCACTTTCATTTAATGGGATAATTGAACTCTTCCCCTTCAACTGACCTGCGTGAAGGTTTGTCAAGTTATTGGGTTCGTGCGGGTAGGACCGCCTTCCCACGCAACGACTTCACGTAATGTGAACGCCGTCACCAGTGTTGCATAGTTTAACCGTTCGACGCGCGGTTGTTGATAGGTTATTATTCAGTTTCCTTTAATGATTCATGCGGATAGACCGGCACTTTCATTTTTGGGTGCTGAACTTTTTCCTAAACTGACCTGCGTGAAGGTTTGTCACGTTATTGGGTTCGTGCGGGTAGGACCGCCTTCCCATGCAATGACTTCACGTAATTATGCGGTGAAAACCGGCATATTAGTGTTCAGAAAAGTATGAATGTAAAATCATCAGCTTCGATGTTCTTAAAGAGAATCATTTCCATTAGAAGTGGCTCTTGGCCTTTTCTTTACAAATTGGAATTGATTTACATGCAGACTGTGTAAATGAGCTCCCTTCCATGTTGGGATGGGAGTGCCATCGAGCCGATACGCACCTGGTTCGGGATCTCGTTCTTTACGCAGCATGTAGTCTCGATTTTGAAGCTGGAATTGATTCGTGTCTTCCCCAGCTGAGGTTCTATACGCACCCGCCTGCTCAGCCTTTATTGTGCCACGAGGTGCGCGAGCGTCCCATCTCTGACAAATGCTTCGACCATGTCCTTTACGTCTATGCATTCTTCAGTGTTGTGGCCTTTTGTCTTGTGGAAGTCACAGTATTTGCTCCGATCAGCATCGTGACGATGTCGGATTATTGGAGGCTTTGGCCATGGGAGCTCTTCAGTGGCGAATATCTCAGTGACGCTTTTGGTGAGTGGCGTCCATCTGGAGTTCCGGTGCGACTGTACATTATCCCTTCTGCCCACTCGATGTTGCAAGCCGGATGAGGTGTCAAAGTTTACCCTTGACTGCCAAATGCTTAGCTTTCGCTTTTTATTTAGTCTGGCGGTGAGGACGTTGTCTTCTCTCGTCTTCTGAGTGTAGAGGTTTGTGCTCTGTGGGAGATCTCTACCCAGTTGCTTCTCTGTTTCCGCATAGCGTTTTGCTGCTGTCATGATGCCATCCCATGTGGATGGCATGCCATCTTTACCCGTTAGGGTGCGGATAAGCTCTGGGTCATGTGCGCCCTGGATGAAGGCAGCGCGAACAAGATCTTCGCTGATATTGCCCAAACTTAGCTTCTTTGAGTTGAAGCGAGTGATGAAGTTTGGCAGAGATTCATCTTCCTCTCGTATGCATTTGAGGATTGTCCATTGCTCCTCGGTATACTTCCGTTGCTGGCTGAAGTGTTGGCTAAACTTCTGTTGGAAGTCTGCCCAGTCGTAGATGTGGTTGACCGGTAGACGATCAAACCAAGCTCTAGCAGCCCCAACAAGCGTCATTTGGAACATGTAGCACCACGTGGGTTCCGTCCAATTGCTGACGGTTGCCCCCGCTATGAACCTGTTCAAATGATCGTCTGGATCAGATAAACCGTCATATGTGCCTATGTTAGGCATTTGTTTGGCATTCTTTGGGGCGATTGCTTCCGCAATGTCCCTTGCAAACTTGGACGTTCCTGCATTCGCAACGTTTGGTCTGAACGTTTTGGAGAAGTCTCGTGGACTTCCACCTGTGCTTTTTGGTTTGAAGGCTTGTCCAAAATGCCTTTTCGGTTGGGATTCCGTTTCCTTACGCTTCCCTTTTGCCCTATGGCGAGGGTTCGCGTCGGAGTCGGATTCCTCCGAGTCATCCTCCCAGTATTCGAATTCGTCGGCCTGTTGCACGGAACGCAAGCGTTCGTCCAACTCAGCCTGGAATTCCTTTTGTCGTGCCTCCGCCCATGCCTTAACTTCATCGAGAGTCTGGCGGGGGAGTCTTCGTTTCTCAAACTGGGTATCGGTGGATCCCAGTAGGCGATCATTTACTGCACTTGCCCCAGCTTTGGTAAGTGGGGTAGTGTTCGTAAAATTTACTTCACTTGCCCCGGCTTCGGTAGCCGGGGTAGTGTTCGTAAAAACTGTGTTGCCGGTATTCCCCCCAGTAGCTGGGGTTGTGGTTACCGGAATTTCTCTAACCATCTTTGTAAAAGTTTGAAAAAACTGGAGAAAATTGTAGTTCTAGCTTTATGCACGGATGGCGCCAATGAAGAAACACTAACCAGACCCCTGACAGATTACTGGTAACCTGGGGGTTGGATAGCTGTTTCCCACGAGGGGTTAGACCCTTGGAAGATGGTTCTTCTGATAACCTGCAAAACAGACACCGTGAGCTCGTCACTGAGAAGGGGGGGTTCCTCCTTGTGACCACCCTCCGGCGTGAGAATCAGACTAGATTGCTCTTTAAATATAAAAGTATATTAAGAGATTGCTAGAGCAGATATCAGGTATAATATGATGATAATGTAGTAAGATATATGATAATGTAATGTAATAATGTGTTGAGATGATCATACCATTTGGGGTATTTATAGCCGAAGGTAGGTTTCCAAGGAGGTATGGCCGGCTGCTACAGTGTTCCTGTTCATCAACAGTAGCCTACGCACGTGCCCTGCTGGTAGTTGGTGGGTAGGCAGCGGCTGATAGTGACCAGGCCTGCTGTGTACTATTCCCTTTCCACCAACTGCCGGCTACGCACGTGGTATGACAGTAGTTGGTGAGTAGGCAGCGGCTAATAGTGATACAGTACAGGATCATGCTGCTCGCCATACTGTATCAGTGAGCTGTCGTATCTCTGATCAGATCTTTCGCCCATACCTCGTCAGGTACAGTAAAAGATCCTTCAGTATACGGACTGGCTTATTTGGGCGGGAGTATTCCCCCTCCCGCCTCTGTGCGGGATTGCTCCCGGCTTGGCTCATTCCTTCAGGTGACACTGAATGATCGAGAGCTAAGTGCCTTGTGCGTGTAGCCATGCTGCGCGGGTGGCCTTCCCTAATGGCTTGTATCCGAGGCTGCGGGGACAGGCGGAGTCCTTCACCATTGGGAGGCATTTCCTGCGGGACCAGCTTGCGTACTGCGCGTAAGGACGTCACGTCTCTGAGCATGGTTGGTTCTGCGGATCCAGTTGGTCTCTGCGCAGACTTCCCTGTTTAAGGTGAGTCTTGCGGGTCCAACTGGGCTCTGCTGGGACCTACCTCTTCAGTATGATTTTTTTTGTTCACCAAGTTCTTTGTATTAAAATATGTTAACATGTTGTATTTTGGTGTAGTTGATTTTTTTTAATATCTTGCATCATGTAAATTTGTTTATTTTGAAAGATCGACTCGCTCTGCAATTCAAAAGTGGCTAATGAGGCTCCTTGTTATCCGTTTTCTATTCCAATATAAAAGAATATGTATATTTTTATTAAAAAGAAAATGCAATCAACTCATATATTCCACTATTCCAGAATCCAGAGGCATGGGCAGAGTTCAGAACTCAGGAAACAGAGCCAAACTTTTCAAGATAGTGTTCAGTGTTCATACATTGACGTTATCATCATAATTGTTAGCTTTTGTTTTGTAACGGGAAATACGAGTCTTGTGGGTCAGCGACTCGATGTAGAAACTCTTTATTCATATAAAATGATTAGTCTGGTACTATGGCATATTTATATTAAAGGATGGCCTTCATTAACTATTATAACTATTTTATATTTTTAACATCATTTATTCACGTATAAATGTGTCGGGATTATGAATTTTTTATTTTTTAATTAGAAAATGTATGTAACTTTTTTTAAATAGCATTTGAAACTACCTCCAATGCTCGAGTATGTCTTTCTGAAAGGTTCATGCTTATTTTGATGATTCAGGCCTAACTATCCTAGATTACCATCAAGGAAGAACCCAATGGGGAAAATCCTATTGAGTCAGGTTTCAAACCTGAGACCTCAAAATCTTAACTATCACTCAATGTTATTATACTAGAAGACCAAATGCATAAAATGTAACTACTTTTAACTTCCACATCTCCAATCCAAAGAACCAGTTTTCTAAATAGAAAAGTTCTAACGTCATCATGGTAACTTATTAAATAGGTAAAAAAAAAAAAAAACTATGATAAAGCATAATAGATTAAATTTGAGTGAGTTAATGGGGACAAATAAACAAAGTTTGAATGACCTAATTAATACAATATTGATACTTGAATTTTTATAAAGTTTTCTATAGATAAAATTTGAGTGAGTTAATTGAGACAAATAAAGTTTGAGTGATTTAACTTATACAACATTGATACTTAAAATTTTATGACGTTTTCCATTGATAGAATCTTGCCTTATTTTGGTCCATGCCTCAAGTTTGTTCCTTGTCTTACTGTCTTAGAGCGTATTATACTAAGATATATACGTATTATAAGGTAATTACAACACGAGAATTGTAACTGGATTTCCTATACAAACTAGTTATACTCTTAAATTAATCAGTTAAAATCAATTTATTATGGCAAATTGGATTTTAATAATCTCAACTTAATGCAGTTGGCTGATAATAATCCTAACGTATAAAATAGCTGTCGCGGGGTCCCAACTTTCATACTGTTTGTTTTCATTGGCCTCCCGTTAAAAAAAATTTAACGGCGTTAAGTTTTTTCAAATTTCAAATTGATGTTTTAGGGCTTTCGTTCGGAATGAGTAAACGAGTCGACTGATGTAAAACTTACTTAAAAACGGTGGTCCAACGACAAAATGATGCTTCAATTCCGGTGTGTAAACTTGTAATTAACAAAAATCAAGCTGTTTGAAGCACCGCCTCGAGGTAAGTTTAACATCCATCGATTCGTATCCTCATTCCGATTGAAAGCCCTAAAACATACATTTGAAATTTGAAAAAAATTTAACGTCGTTAAGTTATTTTTTTTAACAGAGGTTCAATGAAAACAAATTGTATGAAAGTTGGGACCGATTACAACTATTTTTTAAGTTGAGATTATTATCGACCAACTGCATTAAATTGGGATTATTAAAATCCAATTCGCCTCAATAATCAACATTACGTCATGATGTTTTCAAGAAAGAAAATTGACTCACTTTTTGAAGTGTAAATGGTCACAATTAGTCAAAAGTGAAGAGGTATGTACCCGCCTCAACACCAAGCAAGGCGGGTCAACCCACAAGATAAAGACATTATGAAGGCACAAAGCCAAAACCCAGGCGCATGGCGCATACAAAACATGCTCAGGCATCATATGCTCGCGCATCACATATGCGCGCGGCGCATATCGCATGCTCTTGCACATCACATATGCTCGCGCGTCACATATGCGCGTGGCGCACCAGCGCGCGGCGCATATCACACGCTCGTGCATATCACACCTGCGCATGAAATATCTGCGCGTGAGAATAAAAAGAAGACTTCGCGCATCCTCAGGATGGGCGCATATCACACGTGCACATAATCAACCTCGTCCTTATCCAAATCAGGGTTAGGGCAACCTTGATTGTGCACGTCAGACAATCTTCTAGAAGGCATCTTTTTAAGGAGTAAGAATATGCTGATGTTGACAGCTGCCAAATGAAAGGTCGACAACTCAGCATGACACATGTGCTACCACATGATTACAACCAACGAGAAAGCGCCAGGTGTCCCAGAGGACACATGGCGCAGTGCGGTTGGAGGAGGCCAACGAGGCTGAGTCCAACCAGTGGAAACCCTAGCACTATAAATACAGCATCAACTCCACTTTGATGACACATTCATTCACACTCAATCATTGACAGTTACAAGCAGTGATATCACATTCAATCATATTGAATTATATTCACTCACAGTCAGTTACAGAGAAAACACACAGTCACACATCATCAAGGGTATCCAGCGATTCAGCAATACTCTTGAGATTCACTTACCTACAAACATTATTATCTTCTCCAAAAGATACTGATTCTCACGCCGGAGGGTTACCCCAAAGAGGACCCCTCTGTCCCTTTCTGAGGGGTAAGTAACGGCGCTGTTCATTTTGTAGGTGGAAGAACTCGGATCCAGAAGAACCATCGGTGAAATAGTTTAATCACACCCGAGGAAAGTAGATCTGCTACCAGTGAGTAGATCCACGTTTCTTCATTGGCGCCATCCACTGTTACAAACGGCAATCAGATCTCATCCAGATCTAAAAATTCAATCACCATGGTTTCTGGAGTTCGTAACGTTGATCAAGCTCTGGAGGATATTGAACGTGAGGGTGTTAACGACGGACAGCAGGTTCTGAGGGTTCCGCGTGATTCTACGCGTACCACCAGCAACCGTCCCTTCGTCACAACCCCTCACGGCCAGACTGAAACTCTCCAGACGATCGCACGTTACAAAATATGGCCGGCGCGAAGCTGAAGGGACCAATGGGTCCAGAAGATGAAGCAGACGATCCGAATGAATGGCTCATAAATGAGCAACGGCGTCTGATGGAAAAGTACACTGAAATGATCAAACAGAAGAAGCTAGCCGACCAAACACAAAGGCAAGCGATGGAGAAGCAGCCCACAAAAAGGCCGCGCGCGCCGGAAGAAGCGCATTCTGTTCACACTGCACACACAGAGTTCAGTGATGAAGAGGTGCATAGCATGAGAAAGACAAGGGATACTCATGCAGGAGGCTCGCAGCTCCGCGCGCCTGTGAACATGGCGCCAGGAGCCAGAGCAGATCCGGATCTGCACATGCCATACAGCCCACCGGTCAGAGGGCAAGTGGACGTAACCACACCCTACAGACCAGCCATCCTGGTAAAACACTCAAAGTTTACTGCGCGCATCGCGCAGGCTCCCATCCAGCATAAGACCAAGATGCCAAGTGGTCTGGGGAAAATGATGGCACGACAGATCCAGATGACTTTTTGCAAGGTTTCTATAACACGGGAAACCTAGAGAGCTGGACGATGCCAACATGGTGTCATATGTTTGCCCGCTGCCTCACGGGCGCAGCGCGAGTATGGTTCGAGAGCTTGCCGACAGGGCAAATTGATGGGTTCGAGGAACTATTAGAAAAGTTCCAGGCCCACTTCGTACAGCAGCGCAGGCACACGCGCGATCCTGATGACATCATGCACTGCATCCGCAGGAATGATGAAACGATTGAAGATTACATCACTCGTTTCAATCAGGAGTCCCTGGCAATCGGGGGCATAACTGAGCAGCTCCTGCGCGTGGCATTTATACAAGGCGCGCGCAGTGATCAGTTACGACGAGCTCTCGTAAGCAAAGATGGTATGCCCACCACGTGGGCCAAGTTAATGAGGCATCGCGAGTTTTCGCGAGAAATGAGAAACAGATTGCCCAAGATAGGGCAAGAGAAAGAGCGCATCAGGCTGAATCACCGCGCAGCAAAGAGAAGAGGGCCAAACAGAACTCTGTATGGTCCAGGTTGCAGCCAACAAGTTTTTCTTCCGCGGAAAAACAAGCGCAACCAAGCTCACCCAGCCCCAAAAGGATGCTCGTAAACACGGGGAGGGTGACAAGAGGGAGGGCGGCAGAGATCCTAGCAGACCTCTGCCAAGAATATG
The DNA here is from genome assembly GCF_021521415.1 of Bidens hawaiensis. Lineage (NCBI taxonomy): Eukaryota > Viridiplantae > Streptophyta > Magnoliopsida > Asterales > Asteraceae > Bidens > Bidens hawaiensis. The sequence continues at coordinate 722 of NW_027491356.1, read as the reverse complement.
GACTCCCTCACTAAAACACTTCACAGGTGTTAAGTACTGAGAATGTCCAATTCAAGCCTCCCAAGCAACTACACTACAAGGGGCCGCAAAACAGTGGTAAATATTGTGAATTTCACAGGTCCCCGGGCCACAACACCGACGCATGCCATCATTTAAAGGATGCGATCGAGAAGGATGTAAAGTCTGGCAGGCTGGCTCACTTGGTGAAAAACCAAAGAATAGAAGATGAGCAACCGGAGGGAGCCTCTGCCAGCAAGAAGTACAAAAGAATCTGTGTGGCTGAGGGGGGACGACAAGGGCAGACGTCAAGAAAGAGAAGCGCGCAAATTCACGGAGATTGGCTGCGAGCAGCAAGTCATCTTCCCAAGAATCAGGGGAGGCCTTCAATAAGCAGTCCTCTCGTCATTACCACACACATTGCTCATTACGAAGTGTCAAAGGTCCTGGTGGACACTGGAAGCGAATCTGACATTATGTATGAGCAGTGTTTCAGAAAGTTAGACCCGGCAGACCAAGCTCGGCTCGAAATTGTGAACGCACCAATCTGTGGTGTCTCAAATGAAATCATACATCCCCTAGGCCAGATTCAGTTTGAACTAACTATGGGGGATGATGAGCACAAGCGAGCCGAAGTTGTCAACTTCTTGGTCTTGCCCACCACGTCATGCCACAATATGATCCTGGGTAGGGGAACAATTGCCCAATTTAATCCACGGCGGCAC